>NC_092442.1:381254-741254 GCF_036169615.1 Heliangelus exortis | reverse complement strand
ATTCCCTGCCTGGCCAAGAGCCTCACTTGGTTGCCCACCCCTGCCAGCGAGGAGCCCCCGCCGGACCGGGTTGCTGGGGTGGGGAGCAGCCTGGGACCGGGGGGCTCCTTGGCCCTGCACCCCAGGACCTGTCCGACCCCTGAGACGCTGCAGGGTGTGGGGTGCTGCCCGCCTGCAGCCTGGGCATGGAGGGGCTGCAGAGTTGGTTACCCTGCTGCCTGGTAAAGAAATGGCTCTGACCAAGGGCTTCAGAGTTGTTCTTCCTCTCCGGGTCTGCTCCGGGGCTGTGCTGGGGGAGACAGCAGCGAGAGGGCAGAGAGGGGGGGCAGAGATGGGGGGCAGAGAGTGGGGCAGAGGAGGGGGGAGAGGGGCGGTAGAGGAGGGGGGAGAGTGGAGGGCAGAGGGGGGGGTCGGGAGGGGAGGTCAGAGGAGGGGGCAGAGATGGGGGTAGAGGGGGGGCAGAGGACGGGGGAGAGGGGGAGAAGAGGGGAGGGCAGGGGGGGGGCAGAGGAAGGGGCAGAGATGGGGGGCAGGGGGGTGCAGTCCCACTCCCGTCCGCCAGGGGCCGCCCCGCGTGGTGCTCAGGGCAGCAGCACCGCCCCCTCACACCCCCACCCTCACCCCCCGCACATGCGCATTGGGCCCCGGGGGGCGGGGGAGCCCCCGGTTCCGCCCGGTTCCGCCCGGTTCCGCCCCGCTGAGGTGGCGGCGGGAAGATGGAGGCGGCGGTGCTGAGCGGGCCGGTGCTGCCGGCTGCCCTCGCCTTCCTTCTCGTTCTCCTGCTGTTGGCCACCGTGCTGCGCCGCACCGCCCCGCTGAGCCCGCCCGCTGCCCCCGCGGACGGTGAGTACGGGGCCGGGATGGGATGGGATGGGATGGGATGGGATGACCCGACCCGACCCGACCCGACCCGACCCGACCCGACTCGACTCGACTCTCCGCTGCCCGTAGGTCCCAAGGCGAATGGCCACGCCGCCGCCAGGCCGGAGGAGCAGAGGAAGGCGAAGGTGCCGTCGCGGTCCCGGCGGGACAAGCCGCAGCAGCACAACTTCAGCCACCGGCTGTTGGTCGCAGCCCTGAAGGTACCGCGAGTGACCCGGACCCCCCGCGCCCTCCCGCTTCCCCTTGCCTTGACCGCGCTCTCTCCGCAGGGCCACACCGGCTCCGTCTCCTGCCTGGACTTCAGCAGCAGCGGCAAGTACCTGGCATCGTGCGCCGAGGACCGGACGGTCCGGCTGTGGAGCACCCGGGACTTCGCGGGGCGAGAGCATCGCTGCCTGCGGGCCAACGTGGGGCTGGACCACGCCGAGCTGGTCCGCTTCAGCCCCGACTCACGGTAGGGCCGTGCCTGCCGCAGCCCGCCCGGGCTCCCCGGGGCGTCCCGGGGGCTCAGCTGCACGGGGCCCGCATCCCTCCGGGTGTCTCGGCCGGGTTTGTGAAAGCAGTGGTGCTTTAGCTTGCTGCTCGGGGCAGACACCCCGGGGCCCAGCTCACCACCGCTGTGTAAGGTGCTGGTGAAGGCTGCTGGGAGACCCTGGCACAGGGCTGAGCTGCTGAACCTCTCTGAAGGGCTGGGATGGATGGTTGAGAAGCATGCCTTGGGGAAGTGGCCTCCTTTAGAGAGAGGAAGGGATCTCCTTTCCAGATGTGGAGTAATAAATTCTGTTCTTTTCCATTCAGTGTTGCAGTTGAGCTGACACAGGGAGAGAACTTGGTGCCCTCATAAAGCACACAGCTTTTTATCTGCCAATGTGCCCTCTTCCCAAGGTGCCACTGAGTGACCTGTTAGCTTACCTGCTGGGCTGGGCTGAGCTGAGGTAATTTGGTTCTTCACAGTTCGGAGTGTCTGTTGTTCTGTAGGGCATTCATTGTTTGGCTGGCAAATGGTGAGACTATTCGTGTCTATAAAATGACTAAGAAGGATGATGGCAGCTTCACCTTCACTGCAGCATCTGGGGACTTCCCAAAGAAGCACAAGGCTCCTGTCATTAGCCTCGGAATTGCAGAGACAGGTATGGAAATGACAGAGCTGCACACTTGTTGAGGCTGTCTGAGATCAGTTTTGGTTTCCTTATAAAGTAAGAGCTGCTGGGTTGAAAGTGTTGGAGTTTTTGCCATTCTCAAAACCTATATTTGATTTTCTGTAGTCTCCCAGATGTTACTCTTTAGCCTTTGTTTACTATTGAGGAACTGGGAGAAGTCATTTTCAGTCAGACAGTATTCCTGGCTCCCCAGTATGCACAGTCTCTTAATTTACATTTTCAGGGATGCTGTTGCAAAGAGTGGTGGTCTCAATATTGAGAGGATTGCTGTTCTCTGGCCTGCCAGTCTGTCTTTAAGCAGTGAAAATCTCTCTAGTGAGCTCAAATGGTCTATCTGGGACTTCCTGGATCTTCTAGAACAGAAGCTGGGGGCAAGGGTATGTGGTAGTGGTGAGGGCTTGGTGGATTAAAGCTTCAGGTATGAAAAGGTGGCCACTTGGAAGTGGGTGGGTCTGAATTTGCTTTTGTAATAGGAGAGCAGAGAAAATGTTAACTGAGACTTTTGTTCATTGTGCAAGTGAAAACCTAAACCTTCAACAAGTAACTGAAAGGTCCATGTCCAGGCTGAGATGGCATTGCAGTTGGAAACAATCAGGAGTCCAGAATGCTCACACCAACAGTTACTGTGGATAAAACTGGTGTGCCTTGTAGTCAGCCACCTGCCTGCAGTCCATGGCTTGGAAACTACCAATTACTGAGTTGTGTTTTTAACCATCTGGAAAAGATCAGGTCTGCTGCAGGACTCCTGTGGTACCAGCTTGGAGCTGAGCTCTGCAGGTGGGGTCTGAGGGGGCTGGGGTGTGAAGCATGCCTGGTGCTGCCCACCTCCAGCTGCTGAAGCTGAGGCTGCACTGAAGCATAGCCAGGAGCTGAATGTCCTGATCCTGCTCTTCACTCTGCCCCAGAAGATAGACACTCCTTGAATGTTGGTGCTTCATTTTGGTTTTCCTGGCTGTCCAGGTGTTGGGGGGAGGTTGCTGTGCTTGGGGGCTTTTGATAAGTCTGTGGAACTCTGGAGCTCTGCTGATCTTTGCCTTTTTTCCCCAGGGAAGTTTATCATGACAGCTTCCAGTGACACTACAATCCTCATCTGGAGCCCAAAGGGTGAAGTCCTGGCCAGCATCAACACCAACCAGATGAACAATGCCTACGCTGCTGTGTCACCCTGCGGGAGGTGAGGGCTGGGATGTGCTCCAGGATGCTGCAGAGCTGGTGGCAACCTTGCTTCTTCCCACAGGTTATCTGTTCAGACCACTGGCAGTCACCTGCTCTTCTAATGCAGTTTTTCTAAGAGTTCCACATTTTAAAATGTGATTCCAGCCCCTCTGGGAGTGCTGAGCTCAGCTGTGCAGTCTCAGACCCTCAGTGGGTTGCCACTGCTCCTGCTGTTAAGTGTCTTTTGAAGAGCTGTGGAGAACAGCACTGGCCTCTAAAAGTGGAGGTGGAACAATGCAATCAGCATATGCAAAGAAAACAGCATTTCTAATGTTTAACCTCTTCCAGTTTAATTATAAAGTTTACATCTTTATTTGTATATCAGGAAAATCTTCTTCACCACTCAGTCTCTAACTCAGTGCTGCAGGAAGATTTCCAGTGCTCCAAGCTCAGACAGTTTGGGGATCATTTAGCTTTTTTCCTTGAGCCAGAGTTTCTCATTCCTGAGCTATCCCAGTCCCTGTGGCCTTCCTTAGCATTCCCTTTGCCAGCCTGGCTTCAATGGAAAGGGGAAATTTTTCCATCTTACCAAAGAATGCAGGAGCCTGGATGGGTTTGCCCTTGCAGAGCCCTGTTGCAGGCCCCTGCCTTGCTCAGGAGCCCAGAGGAGAGCTCTGTGGGGTGGTCCTGGCCACTGATCTGTGACTGATACCCTGTGTCTCTGTTCACTGACCCAGGTTTGTGGCATCCTGTGGCTTTACCCCTGATGTGAAGGTGTGGGAGGTGTGTTTTGGCAAGAATGGAGACTTCCGGGAGGTGGCCAGGGCTTTTGAGCTGAAAGGCCACACTGCTGGCATACACTGCTTCTCCTTCTCCAATGACTCGAGGAGGTAAGAGGGATCTGGTTGGTTTTGGGATGTCTGAGCTCCCCCCCAGTGTGTTCCAGCAACCCGTGCACCCATGGGGGGGAATCACTGCCCTGGGCACTCTTCTGGCAGCCCAGGTGCTCAAGAAGGGTCTGGGATGGCCCTCCTGATGAGTGGCTGGGGTCAGACTGGACCCCCCTCCTCCTCAGAGGAGTCTGGGTGTGGCTGATCCAGTCTTAAGAGTTTGGACCCCTGGCTCTGCCACAGAGTTGGTTTATTGGAGCTTGAGCTCCTGCCTCCAGAGAGGGACCTGCCCATATCATACCTTGTGCCTTTGAAGTGCTCTTGTTATGCATTGTGCATGTTCCTGTTCATCCATTTATCTTCTACAATGATGAAATCTTCCTGTCCTGGTTGATTCTGCCCTCCTCAATCTGAGAGTCCCCTGTTCACCATCAGTCACTTCTCATCAGGATAATTCTTCTGGAGTCCAGTGTTTCCAACTTTAATCTCAGTTGATCCATCTCACCATTGCATAAGACAAGTTTGAATCACTATGTCATTGTCTGCATCTTGTTTCAGTGTTATTGCAGGTGGTAAAGTGTGACTTGGAAGGTTCATATACAGCTCAGCTAAAGTTTAATTAGAATTGTAACCTAAAGCTTTATCACTCCAGGTACTCACTCAAGTCACATCAAGCAGATTTCAGTTTGCCCAAGCTTTTAACATTTCTACAATAAATTCTAGTATTGATCTGTCAATCCCAATTTCAACACCAGGATGACAAAACCCCAACTGGCTTTGCTACCCGTGTGTTCCCCATCAATTTCCTCCTGGGTGCAGGTTTTCCCTGCTCTGGGAAGGGAACCAGGGCCGTCTGTGTGCAGGGGTCTGCACTTCCCCAAAGACCTCTCTGCCCACAGAGGTTTCCTGGTTCAGGGGTGCAGCGGGTGCCGCCTCATTCCCAGGTGCTCACCTCCTCTCTTGCCTGCAGGATGGCAACGGTTTCCAAGGACGGGACCTGGAAGTTTTGGGACACAGACGTGGAATATAAGAAGCAGCAGGACCCCTACTTGCTGCTGACGGGGAGGTGCGCGGTGCCGGAGCCGTGCCGCATCGCCCTGTCCCCCGACGCCCGCGTGGTCGCCGTGGCTGGCGGCGCAGACGTGGTGGTGTACAACACGCGGAGAGGCGAGGAGGAGGAGCGGTTCCTGGCCGTGCACGGGCAGCACATCACGGACTTGGCTTTCGACGTCACCGGCCGCTACCTGGTGTCCTGCGGGGACCGGGCCATCCGCGTCTTCCACAACACGGCGGGGCACCGCGCGGTGGTGGAGGAGATGGAAACCATGCTGAAAAAAACTGGCAACAAAGCCACGCGAGAGAGGCTGGAGCAGCAGCTCTCCAGTGCACGCAAAGCCCTGGCTGCCATCTACGGCAAGAAGCAATAAACCTTTCCCCTTTGGGGAGTTTTGTTGTTTGTTTTATTTTAATGCCGTTGAAAAATTTTAATAAAAGCGCACCCGGTCCCTTCTTTGTGTCCTGTGGTAGCCACAGATTGGAGGGGGGTGTTGGAGGGGTGATGCTGCTTTCCAGTGCCTTGTGCGAGTGAGATGCTGCACTCCAGGCTTAGAAAACTGATCTAAAAAAAAAAAAGTGTGTTTTGTGACTTTCTGCCTGATCTGGGGAGTTGAGGTGATGCACAATGGCGATAGGCAGTGATATAAATGACTGAGACTCAATATTCTGTTGATGGTTTAATTATTTAATGAATAAAATTGCAATAGACAAAACAGCCTTGGGTGCATGGGGAGTCTCCGCTCCACTCACACCCCTAAAACTCTGGAATTACCTTTTATTGATTACAATTTGTGCATATTCAAAAGGAGGTGGGGTCACAGACATATGCATAGGATTACATCAGGTCATTATAATATTCATGATGGGCAGATTCTTCTTTTGGGGAGATATCTGTGGGTTGTCAGGGGGTCTTTGGATGAAGTAAGAAGTCTTCCTCAGGCTTGAACTTTTTTACCTCTCTTGATTTCCCTGACTTCACTGTATCGTCACAAGGTGGTATCAGACCCCAGCCATAACTTTCCCCTTATCTGCTGGTTGTGACATCTTTATGTTCTCTTTGTGCAGATGTTAACGTTCCTTTGGTGCCTCGTTAGCCTTGGCAGGGCCTTGTTTTAAGAACAGGACCTACACTTTTAATTATCTTCCAGACAGAAATTATCCTCGTTAGGGCCTTGTTTTGTTCACACTGTTTCAGTGGAAAATTTCATGTCTCAGCTGCTTTTACAAGTTCACCCGCACACGGTACAGCAGCCGGCAGTGCCCATGGCAGCCCCAGCGCTGCCCTCACACAAGATGGCGCCGCCGCCTCTCTGCCCGCGAGGAGGCGGAGCGTCCCGCGCATGCGCGCAGCCTCCCTCTCGCCCACCCTCCGGGCGCGGCCAACGCCGTGACGTCAGAAGCGTCGGGCGTGGTCACGCATGCGCGTCGCCAGGCGGCGGGTGCTGCGGAGCCGGGGTTGCCGGGGCTGCGGGCGCCATGTCGGGCCGCTCGGTTCGGGCCGAGACCCGCAGCCGCGCTAAGGATGACATTAAAAAAGTGATGGCGGCCATCGAGCGCGTCCGGAGATGGTGAGGGGCGGGGCGGCCGGGGGGGAGGTGGGTGGGGCCTGCGCGGCCTGTAAGCCAATCACGGCGCCACACGGCTGCCGGTGGAGGGGCTCCGGCGGGGAGCAGCCAATCAGCTCCTGGCGTGGGGGCGAGGGCGGGGATAGCGAGGCAGCCGGCCAATCAGCTGCCGGTATGCGCCGAGGAGGCGGGGGGGGCCGGAAGCGCTGTTGATGGGCGGGCGGCGCCACCAATTAGAGAGAGGGCCTGGCGGGGAGGGGGCTGGGCCTTCCTCTGGGGCAATCAGAGCCTGGCGGGCGGGGGGCGGGGCTTGTTGCTAGGATACCGCTTCCCCGCCATGACGCTTTGTCCGCCCAGGGAGAAGAAGTGGGTGACGGTGGGGGACACCTCCCTGCGGATATTCAAGTGGGTGCCGGTGGCGGACAGCAAGGAGGTGGGTACCGCGCGTCCCGGCCCTGGCAGCCCCCGATGGACGCCCGGGCCTGGGCTCTAAGTTCTGCCTCACTGGGTGTGCTGATGGCTCTTGTCCCCTTGGCCTCCCGTGCAGCTGAGGGATTAACCCCTCTCGCTGCTCCTCATCCCTTTTGCTTTAATCCCCAGAGGACTCGTTTTTACCCAGTGGTGTCAGCTTCTGATTCTGAATCCTTCACGACTTAAGCTTTGCATCTCAGAAAAGTGCTGCAGGAGGCCTACAGGAGCCTGTGGGCTGCTGGGGGAAAAGGGAACAGCTTCTCTGGAGCAGTTTGTAACCCTCTGTGTCTTCTTGCCACTGGTGGGCTCCTCTCACGTTGTGTTTCTGCTTTTCTTTTCTCTCCTCAAGAAAGAGAAATCCAAATCAAGTAGCAGCACTGCTCGAGAACCCAATGGCTTCCCAGCTGACACTTCTGCCAACTCCTCTCTCCTCCTGGAGTTCCAAGGTGAGTCCGACCGAGCCCCCTTCGAGCTAGAGAAAGACTCCAAGTCCTTACAGAAGCTGGGGTGCTGCTGGGTGATGTGTGCTACATGGACTGGGGAGAGCTGCATGTGGCTACAGTGTGGGGCTGGGCTGATCCCCCCTGCACTCTCAAGGCCGCAGCTCTCAGTGTCACCCCCTGGTCAAGGTGCTCTTCTTCACCAGGTGCTGTTTCTGCAGATGAAAACAGCAACCAGAGCTCCCTGTCAGATGTCTACCAGCTCAAGGTGGACAGCAGCCCCAACTCCAGCCCCAGCCCCCAGCAGAGTGAGTCCATGAGCCCTGCCCAGACATCCGACTTCCGCACGGATGACTCGCAGCCTCCCACACTGGGGCAGGAGACACTGGAAGGTGGGTGCTGGGCTGGGAGGGGAGGAGGTGGGTGGCTGGGACCTATTGCTTGCTCAGTGGGTGATCGAGGCACTGCTGGAAGAGCAGTGAGGACTTGTGTCTTCTGCTGGAGGCCTCTCGGCTCAGCAGTGAGCTGGGTGCTGCCCTGCCCCTGCCTTGGCAGCTCCATTAACCCTTCTCTTCTCCCCAGAGCCCTCCCTGCCTTCTTCTGAAGTTGCAGATGAGCCTCCCACTCTGACAAAGGAAGAGCCAGTCCCCCTTGAGACTCAGGTAAGGGCAGAGGGACTGAAACCCACGTTTCAATCAATGCACACAGACCCACCTTGGCCCTTTCACCCCGACTGCTGCCCCTTGCAGCACCATCATCTTGAGGCATGGACCTGCAAGTCCCAACGTGCCCTCCAGGAGCTCCTCAAACCTCCTGGCTTCCCAAGCTGTCCCCTGGTTCAACTCAGGTGTTAAAAGTGTGAAGAAAGGAGGTGGAGGGGCAGTAAAAGAATGATTCTGACTGGCCCCAGGGCTGATGTGGGTTCCTACTCGTCCTGCCCTGGAGCTTCCCCTCAGCCTCGTACAGGTCCCCGTGGCTCTCTGGATGTGCTGAGCTCCTGTCACTGCCTCTGACCTCTGCCTCTTGCAGGTAACTGAAGAGGAGGAGGACTCTGGGGCGCCGCCTCTGAAGAGATTTTGTGCCGATCAGAACTCTGTGTGCCACACGGCCTCGGAGAGCTAACCTGCCCCTTCCGGGACAGCCCCTTCGCCAGCCCCCTCCCGGGACAGCCCCCTCCCGGGACAGCCCCTTCGCCAGCCCTCGCAGAGCCGCCCGGTGCTTTCCTCCAGCCTGCCCTTCCCCCAGGGATGCCATCCATCAATCCATCCATCCATCAATCCACCCACCCACCCGGGACCCAACCTCCCTGTCCTGCCCTGTCCTGCCGCAGGAGCTCCCTCCCCGCCACCCCGGGGGCTGCCACCAGTACCTGCAACCTCGCCTCTATTTATTGGCTCCCTCTCTCCCTGCTGCCCTGCTCTGCCGTGCGGGGGGCGCGGGCAGGGGGGGTCTGCATGCGCAGGGGGCAGTTCTTGGTGGGACCCCTGGACAGCCCCTCCAGCCACTGTTAGACTTTGCCTGCTCCTGGCTCCCCTGCCTGCCCTCCCCGGGCTGCTGGGAAGGACAGAGCCGCTTCCCACCCGCACCAAGAGATTTATTTGCCTGCTCCCTCGGGAGCACAGCCAGAGGGTGGGATGGGACGGGATGGGATGAGGGGGTGGGCTTGGGGAGCAAGGCTTAACCCTGCCCCTCGGCGGCAGGGACCCGCTGGGACGCTGTGCAATAAGCTGCTGCTTGAAGCCATTGGTGTTGGGAGAGCCGGGAGCGCTGCCGGGCACTGCCTGCCCTGCCCTGCCTCTGCTCCGCGGGAGAAGCCCCCCGGGGGACAGAACCCGGGGATTGGGGAATGGGTCCCGTTCCCCTCCCGGCTGCCCCGGCCACCCCCATCCCCGCGAGAGCCGGCAGAGCGCGGGGGGCCCTGCCCCGGCCTAGGTACCCCCGGGACGGGGAAGGAAGCTGCAGGGCGCCGGGCCCCCCCCGTGAGCAGCCCCCCCGACCCTCCCGCTCCTGCCCCCGGTCCCCCCCCGCCGCCACTGCATGTCCCGCCGAGTCTGTGATCGAGCCTGGCGAAGCCGAGGGCGCGGCCGCGCGTGGAAGTGGAAAGTTATTTTAGCACTGAATAGAATATTTTTAAAATTAAAACTATTTGAAATACAGCGCCCGGTGTCTACGGAGCGGGAAAGGGGCGGGAGCGCCGGCGGATGGCGGGAAGGAAGGGGAGGGGAGCGCGGGAAAGGCGGGAAGGGACGGGGAGGCTCCCGCGCAGCCCTGGGAATCGCAGCCTCCGCCAGAGCCGAGCCCGGTGACACTCGCGCCCCCGGGAAGGTAGGGTCGGGCCCGCTCCCGGGACCCCTGTCCCCCGTCTCTCTCCCCAGGCACCTCCCGCTCCCCCTCTCCTCCCGGTCCCCTTGTGTCCCCCCAGCCCACACCCCGCTCCCCTCCTACCCCGCTCCCGGGGCCCAGCGGTCTCCGGGACCCCCCGGGGCAGCCCCGCCGCCCTCTGCAGTCGCCCCGTGGAGGCGGAGGTGGTTCCGGTCGGTCCGGTGGATCCCCCGAGCGTCTGGGAGCACGGCAGTGACCCTGTTAGCGTGGAGACAAACACAGCACGTGTGGTGCTTTATTTCGAGGCCCCGGGAACCGAAGGAACGCACCCAAATCTGGCTCTGAAGTCAGTCACAGCGCGGCCACAATTTATCCCGGAAAATTTAGCAATCTAATTACATATTCAACAGGTTACAGCGTTTTCTAATCCATATGCACGTGTAGATTGCTTCATCAGTGAATTGTGACACCGGCCCCTTCTGCGCCTGCGTGCCTCCCTCAGGTGGTCGTCGGGATGAAGTAAGTAGCCTTCCTCTGATGAGGTAAGACGTCTTCCTCGCTGTGTCCTTTTCACCTTCCTTCTCTTGGTCAGTGTCCAGCTGGTGTGTGATTACTTCCAAATTGTTTTTACTACCAGCTTCCTTCTACCTCTACTCGACTAACTTTGATATGCAGAGTCTTATCCTTATCTCGCTACTTAAATAAATGCTGAGTACATAGTTTTCCTACTCCCAACAAAGTACCATTCTTTACAAGGTAAAACTTTTACTTGTTTCCACATTCCTATTTTCTTCTACCTCTAATTCTAAAATAATCATTCTAAAATAATAAGATTCGGAATATATTTCTTTTACTTTCTTTCTATCCCAACAACCCCGGGCAGAGGTTGCCATGTGGAGCTGTGGAAGCAGGGGGGGCAGCTAGGAGGTGTTTTATACAGAAGAGCCCAATAAATGAGCTTAATTAACGTGACTCCTGAGGGGATCTTTGCGATAGTCTGTCTTTGATTTGTTTCTGTATTGCAAATAATTATTTTTGTTTCCAGTTCATTAATCAGGTAAGCCGATAATATAATTTAAAAAAGCCTAAGCTGAAGGCGAGTGGTTGTTCTTGTCACATGCTTTGCTGTGTATAATTGTGAAGCCTTTTTCATTATTTATCATTTCAGGACCAGGATGGCCGGACAAGAAGAGCAGTTTCTGGTTAATCTGCACACAGACTATCCTGATACAGTGATAGACATTGGGAAAATAGTTTTAGGAGGCAGGAACCGAAAGAAGACCTCTGAGATTCAGAAAACGGAACAAAAGAAACTTGGTAAAGCAGCGTGTGCGTTGCTGAATTCGGGAGGAGGAATAGTGAGGATGGAAAGCGAAAGTGCGAGTTACTGCTTGCGGGAGCACGGGATTGGTCTGGACATAGAGCAGAGCCTCAGGGGTTGCATCAGCAGCTCCGAGACCAGCAAGTACTTCACCTGGATGCAGCAGCAGAGTCAGCTGCTGCTTTTTGTTAAAACATGGAGCTGTGGAGATCCAGAACAGAAAAGTGCAGGCACAAAGCCACGTATCTGTAGCTTGTGCACTGGTTTGTCCTGCAGGTCTTTCACTTCAGCTGAATCTATGACTGCAAGCCAGGCTGCTGAGTTTCTGAAAAAGAAGGCAAGTGGGGCCAAGCCCTGCAATGAGGATGGGCCAGGCCCTAAGGAAGCTCTGCTGAATTTTGATGAGGGAGCAAGGGAGAGCCCGGAGAACACTGAGGAACGCAACATCCAAGATGCTGCTGCCAGGTTCTTGAAAACAAGATACAAACTGACAGCTGGGGAGGTCCTGGACTTCACAGAGACAACACATATTGAATTTAAGAACTTCTCTACAAAGAATATCTTGGACAACATTAGGAAAAACCTTCCAAAATATGTCTCTGCCTTTGCAAACACTGAGGGTGGTTATTTGTTTTTAGGAGTGGATGACAGCAGAACAGTCATCGGAACCCCTGAGGAAGTGGGGAAGGAAGCTTTAGTGAAAGCAGTAGCTGATACCATAGGCTCGATGGCTGTCCATCACTTCTGCAGCTCACAGGCAGGCGTGCAGTACAAAACTTACATCCTGAATGTTTCTGACGACTCCAGAGCCTTCCAGAGCTTCGTCTGTGCCGTGCGGGTTGAACCCTTCTGCTGCGCTGTGTTCCATGATAACCCCAAATCCTGGGAGGTAACGGGTGGCAGAGTGCAGAGGATGAGTGTGAGGAGGTGGACAGAGCTGATGACAGCTGCAGACCCAGGTAAAACCAGGTGCTTTACCTTAGCACCAACTTCATTTCTGCCTTGGTTTGTTTACAAACACATGGGAGAAAAGAGTCGTGTTCAGTGTTCTCATCAAGCTTAGAAAGGTCCTTGCACCCGGGGCACAGCCACAGGCCCCAGAGAGATGGCCTCCAACAGCAAACCCTTTTGTGAAGCATCACTGTCTGAACTGGTTTGACAGGACTTTTTGAAGCATTCCCTACTGGAATAAGCCTTTCTGGAGATCCTTTATGTCCCTAAGTGAGGTAGAAATATTCAGAATCACCCAGGAGCTTCCATTACTCCTAATGAGACTTGCAGGAAACTTTGGAAGCTGACCTTCTCTGTTAAGATGCTTAGGAGGGAGTGATGTCCTGCTGGAAATCTGGCCTCTTTAGGTGCCTAAAAGGGCTTTATTTTGAAAAAGAAGTGGTGCTGGTACTTCTGGAGTGAAATCTCCAGTGCTCAATGTAAGGATTGATCTCCATGCCCTGGTTTGATCTGTGTAGATCCTGGCACACACATACAGGTTGCATACCAGCACTAAGGTAATTCTTTTTAGCTGTAATGGTGGTGTCAAACTGACCTGAAGATTTTCTTTTCCTTCCCCTTATCAAATACCAATAACATCTTTAATGAAGTCAGCAACACTAGTGTAGCTACTAAAAGTGATCAGTCCTCTCTTCAGAGATCAGCCTGAGGTTGAGAGAAGTCCTTGCCAGTCTGCCCCTCAGCAAGCAGTGCTCTGTATGCAGCAGGTTCCAAACGCTGCCCCTTTCCAAGCCTCACTTGCCTTTCAGATGGCTGCCAAAACAGGGTTTGGCACAGGGTGTTAAAGGCTGTTTTGAAGGAGCAGGGGTGCAAAGGTTTGCTCGTTTTGAGGCACGTTGTCCCACTTCATTGTGAAATCCTGCCTCTTCCAAATCAATGTCCTGTCTTTTGTTCCCTTACCCCACAACAAGACCTTCCTGGCTGGTCCTAGAGAGTTTATTCCCACCGTGGACTTGAGTAAGAGTTTTGTCAGTCTTAAGCTGACCTAACTCTCCATTCCTTCCATTCCATTCCCTTGCCTGCGTGTCCAGGGCTGCCTGAGCAAGGACTGCCTCAGGGAAGGGAACTCCTGTCCCAGCAGGGTCCCAGCCCCATGCCAGGGGGCAAAACCTCTCCTGTGGTCCTGGCCTGGCGGAGTCAAGGTCTTGCCTTTGAGCTGTGAAGCCATCTGTGCAGTGAGCATCTACAGCAAATCAAGATCCTGTTGGTTGGGTGGAATACTCATTCTTAACACTGCAGGCAGCATTTTCTTGAGTAGGATTGTGAAGGAGGGTGTGTTAGATCAGTAATTTTAGTTGCTGCTTAGTGCTGCGTTTTTGAAATTCATATGGAAGGCTTTTGATGGATGTAACATACTTTTTTCTTCCCCCTCCTTGAGATCTTTCAAATCTGGCTGATAAATTCGCGAATGAGCTCAGCTTGGCAAATGGTCCTCCTCTTGTAAGGCCAGTTTATTCAAACACTGGTCTTCAGCCTGTGTCTGAACTCCAAGAACACCTCTATCCAGGTAAGCCACTTATTCTGGAACTTTTTTTAAATTTAAGATTGTATTTGACAGAACTTATAGAAGATAATGTGGTATAAATGAAAGATTTCAGGCAAACAACTGTTATCGTAGAATCACAGAGTGGTTTGGTTGGAAGGGACCTTATTCCACCCAGTTCCACTGTCCATATCTCCACCAAAGCTGTGAAACAGCACTGGTCCCAGTACCAGCCCTTGAGGAATGTTAGGGTATTCAAAAGATGCAACTGCTCCAAGAATGTTGATTTCCCTGATTTTTCAGGTGTTTTGATCTCTTTTCCCCTTTTTGCCTCTAAATGTAATCCCTCACCATGCAGGGATGGAGAACCTTGCCTTGGTTTTATTTTTGAGAAGACTATTTCAGCTATAAAAGCAGTGATGGTTGCTGAGCAACAGGTCCTCCCACATACCAAGGCCAAAGGAATGGAAGTAAAGGGCAGTGTAAATCCCATAATGTTCCTGACAGCAGGGTTGGGGCTTTAGGTCAAGCTCTGTGACACATGGGAGAGACATGGAATTCCAGGTCCTTGAGCAGTATCAGAACTGCTCCAGCCAGTAGCAACCAGGAACTTCCCATTAAACATAGTCAGTGGGTTAATTTTTTCCAAAATCTGACCCATGGATGTATGTATTGCTCATTTTTTGAACTATTTTCATGTTTTGTTGTCTTTTCACATCTGTTTTTAGGGTAATCAGTTAACCAATGTATTGATGGGTGATGGTGTTTTGGTACAGGATCTGCAGTTGCTGCTTTCTTGATGAGAATGTGTTTGTTAAAGGGGAGGGTGTGACACAAGCAGTGTAAAGGTGTGCTTGTGTTGGTGACTGCCTGTGTGCTAGGAACATAGCTGTAATTTTAACCTGTCCATTTAAGAGAAGATTCATGTTAAGACTTTTCCTAAATTACCGTGACTTGTTATTTTGCAGGAGCACCAAGTTTAGCTTTGGGCTGAGAGGTATCTTCATGTATTGCCCTGTGTTTCTAGGGATGTATCTCTCCACCAGGAGACTGAGGATGCTCCTCAGTGCCTTTCCCCTGCTGTACCCACTGGAAGTGTTGATGCTGCAAGTGGGCTGCTCCCTCTGGTTCAGCCACCAGTTTCTCACTGTGGCAGCAACATATCTGTCAGAAGGATGCCTAAATAATCAGAAGGCAGATAGAAAGGAGATAGATCCCCCCCAGAGGGACTTCTTTCAATTCCATTTAGAAGTCAGGCATGCCTGAAGCACATGGAGTTTATACCTCTTTTATTCATAGTAAAAATCCTTACAGATTTACCACCAGGTATCATGGGAATCCTGAATTTTTAACTCACACTGCATCATTTACTTTGATGACCTCATGGTATAACTTATTCCTCTAGTAACCAGTGTGTTGAGTAAATAATGTATTTTGTTTTTCTAATTTTTTATTATTTTTTTCTAGTGGGTTCTAATGAAATCATATGGAAACCAGAAGCCATCTGCACTGACCTGTTCTCAGAGTACCCTGGATTAAAGGATTTGATGAAAAAACAAATCCACCCACTGAACAAGGGGATACTGATATTTTCACGGAGTTGGGCTGTTGATATTGGATTGTGGGAAAAACAGGGTGTTGTGTGTGATGTTCTCTTAGTAGCTGAAAACACATTCCCAGTCTTGTACACTGTGCTCAAGGACCCCTCTTCTGCTGAGTCTGAAAACCTGAGAGAAACAGCGTACAAATTAAAGCAGGCACTGGTAAACGATGGGGGATATGCTTCCAAACTCTGTGTGATCCTCAAAATACTGTACCTGAATGGCCCAGAGGACCTGATGGAAGTTGCAGAGGTTGATGTTCCCCAGCAAGCAAATCCATTGGATTATTCCAGTTTGTACCCAAAGGATTATGTCCTCACCTCCAGGGACATCAGTGCCTTCCTGCGGGCGCTGGTGATTGTTGTCCTGCGCTTTAAGTCCTACTTAAGTGACTCTCTGGGCTGTGAGATTTTCAGCCTTCTCACTCTCAGACAGTATGAGCTGCTCTCCAAAAACCTGCACAAAGTCAAGCAGCTGTTTGTCATTGGCCTTCCTGGAACAGGGAAAACAATCATGGCTTTGAAGGTCGTGGAGAAAATACGAAACATCTTTCACTGTTCTGCACAAGAGGTACTCTACATTTGTGAAAATCAACCCTTGAAGAAGTTTGTGGGGTAAGCAATAATGTGAATTTCCTCTTTGTTTTCCCCATTCCAGTTCTTCTCATTCCATGCTCTGTACCTACAGGACAAGCCCTGCCAGTTTTACATCTATGTGCCAAGTACTGAACTTTGGCTCAGAGAAACACCCTGCCATCCCCTCAGGAAAGGTGTATGCCAGGCCTGGAGTTCACTGAGTGCAGTGGGAATCCCACACTCAGTGACTGCTGGGTTGTGTTAGACCTTCCAGAGATGGTTTAACAGTCTGTTACAGTGGGTGCTGACACCAAAACCAACCCCCTGCCTTTGCCTGGTGCTGCCTCAAGGCTGTGCGGGGCATAATGCAAGGAACTGAGCTGGGAACTGGCCTTGGACCTGGGCCATCCAGAAAAGGAGAACAAAAACTGCTGACCTCTGGTAGAGGATTCCAGACAGACAAATTCCTCAGTCTCCTTCAGGCTGCATTTCCACATGTGCCAGCATACAGTGGGTACCATGGGGGAGCAGGCACCTGGCACTGGGGAATCACAGCCCAGCTCTGGCCACAGACAGCTGGCCACTGGCCACTTCCACGCTGCCAGCACTCCACTGAGACAGCTCAAAGCCACACGAGATGCTGCTTCTCCTTTGGTGGTGTCCAGAGGCACCGTGCTGCCTCCCCTGGGGCAGAGGGACAGCCCTGGGGAGCCCTGCCCAAGGATCCCCACGGAGGAAGGGGGGTGGGCTCAAGTCTCCTCCTTGGCAGATCCAGGGGCAGTTGGTGGGGCCATGCAGCAAGGCCTGTGCATGGCCAAGCCATCGGAGTCCACTGGGCACATGAAGTGGTGTTGGGCAGTTTTCAACAGCAAACAGCAACAACACTTTGAGCAAACCCAATGAGAAATGGAGGCAGTCAGTGCAAGTTTGTCTGGGCACATCTTTTTTATTTACCATGTCGGGAGTTTTTTGTTTGATTTTTTTGTTTGTTGTTTTTTTTTTTTTTTAACAGAAATAGCATCTGCCAGTCTGTGACACGTGCTGCCTTCTTAGCCAGGAACTTTCCAGAAGTGAAACACGTTGTGGTTGATGAAGCTCAGAATTTTCGTTCTGAAGAAAACTGGCACGGACGTGCCCAGGAGCTAGTGAGGAAAAATAATGGCATTTTCTGGGTTTTCATGGATTTCTTTCAGACCACTCACCCGTATGATTGTGGTCTTAATTTTTCAGAACTATATCCTCAGGAATGGTTGACCAAAGTGGTCCGTAATGCCAAAAATATATGCAAATTCATGTTTGATCGAATGGAGGAAATCCTCAAAGAACGTAAGATACTTCTGCCCTATGGGGTGCTGGAAGAGTTGTTTAAACAGGCTGAATGTGCCCATTCTTTCTCAGGTGACTGCGAAATAAAAACAGATATGGAAACATCTGAAATGGTAACGTATGTGACCAGGGAGTGCAGTGCCTACTTCAAGCAAGGCTATTCTGCCAGAGATATTGCAGTCCTGTGCAGCACTGAGCCTGCAGCCCAGATGTTCTGTTTGGACCTGGAACCTGAGCTAAAAAGACAAGTAAGAAAATGCAAGGTGAGGCTGTCCCTGGGCTCAGCAGTGAATGTTTCAGAAAACGTCATTGTCCTTGACAGCATCCGACGCTTCTCAGGCCTGGAGAGGAGAATTGTGTTTTGCATCCACCCTAACCCTGCACAACAGGAAATATTTCTCCATCTTCTGCTTTGTGCAGCATCCAGAGCCCAAACAAAGTTCCATTTGCTGTATCACAAAGAAAAGACCTTTTTGACCTTTTGATTCCCTTTCTGTAGTCCATGCCAAAACCCCCCACACAATTATGCAGTCTCATATATATATTTTGTTGGGTAGGCCTGTGGGATGTCATGAAGTGGATTTTAATTAAAGGACTTCACCACCTGGGGGGAGCAGATTGCTGAAAATGGCAATTGCAGAAGGAAGTCAACAATTACAAACTAATTGTATAAATCACAGGACACTGTTTCGATTCCTCTGCTCTTTAAGCTGACTGCACATTCTGACTTGTTTCAGCACTACAGAGCAGAACCACGGGTTGGAAATGCCACAGGGGCTGTCCCTGTTTTAGTCCCTGCTGTGTTTCAGATTCTGCCCATTGCCTCTACTCCTGTCACTGCGTGAGGTCCCCTGAGCCTTCTCCAGGCTGAGCAGTCCCAGCTCTCCCAGTCTTTCCTCATAGGACAGATGCTTCAGACCTTTCATCACCTTCATGGCTCTCTGTTGCACTCTGTCCAGTATGTCCAGTATGTCCCTGTCTTTCGTGTACTGGGGAGCCCAAAGCAGGTGGGACCTCACCAGTACTGGGGAAGAATTTGCTCCCTCAGCTTGCTGCCAATACCCCTCCTGATGCAGCCCAAGTCATCGGTTGCTCTTTTTTGCTACAAAGGCACATTTCTAGCTCAAGTTCAACTTGGTGTCCATCAGGACCCTCAGCAGCCTTCTCTGAAGAGCTGTTTCCCAGTTGGTTCAGCCCCCAGCACATACTGCTGCCCGGGGCTGGGCTTTCCAATTCTCCTTGTTGAACTCCATGGTGTTCCTGGCAGCCAATTTCTTCAGCCTGTCAAGGGCCCTCCCTTTGCTGCTTCTCCCTTGTGCTCCTCTTTTGGCAGCTGCTCATGTCTGGACCCACCAGAGCTGTTTAAAAACTGCAGTGGCCCACCGAGATTTCCTTATTCTAACTGGGACTGTTCAAGCATGGGAGCTGACAAACTGTTCCACTAAAACGTGTGTGTGCTGACAGCCTCCTCCTCACTGCCAGGTCAGCCCTGCCACGAGCACTTGTGGCTCTTCAAACCCTGACTGTGCTGTAAGGGACCAGACAGGGGAACCACTGTACTCCCTCCATTGGACCCTCAGCAACCAAACCACCTCTGCAACCCCCTGAACCAATAATCCCCATGAGCATTCCCAAAGGGGCTGCTGGAGAGGTGGAGACAGTGGTGAGGGTCTGCAGGGGGCCTGGGCAGGACAGAGGTGAGGGCTGGAGAGTGAAGTGCAGAGTTCTGCTCCAGTTGTGCAGCCCCCATCACACACCCCAAAGCTTTGGGAGTTTCCCTGACACCAACCCTCCCCGGTGGCTCGTCCAATGCTGGGTCCAGGTCTGGTGATTTTCTGTTATTTCTTACCTTTTCTTCTCCCACTCAATCTTGCTTGCTTTTTCTCTTTTCCTTTCCTAAAGTCATTAAGTTACCACCAATTTTTCCCAGGTTACTCAGCTTCAGCATTCTTATATTGTGGGGTTTTTGTGATCTAAATTATCAACCTTTGTGATTGCCCACCCTGAACATATATAATAATTGAAGTACCAGCTTTTGTGCTTCTATTCCTTTTATAGTCCTAATTAAATATTTAAATATTTAAATCTTTTAAAATTAAATCTTTACATTTTTATTATTAAATTTACATGTAATTTTAAATCTTTAAATTTATAGTTCTAATTAAATCTTGTATTCAGACCTTGAGTGTTGTCTCACCTCAATCTGATCAGGGGGTACTGGGAGATCCAAGGGAGCCTCCATGGTTGGTCACCCTCAAAGGGAAACCCTGGCGTGGGAGGTAGAATCCCCTTTGGTTCTCACCTGGCTCAGGTCATGGGACATGACACTTGCCAAAACCTATTGAGACTCTACCACATAATTACACCTTTTCTTTCTGTCTCAGGTGCCAGCTGTTGCCAGAGCTTTGACAGTGTTTGTCTAGGAACGCGGTTCCAATTATTGCTTACTCTGGTTTTTAGAAGCTGAATTAACACTGACATGATAATCTCATATTTGCCCAGAAAAAAATAAAAATCACTGTGACTTGTAAAATTCTATCAGCTTTCTGCCTTTCTGGAATAAATGGCTTTTTTCTGATTTTGATATCTGGTATTTGTAGGAAGTGTTCCAGGTCTGAAAATGCAAGGACTGCCAATGGATTTCCAGCACGGGGAATGGAAGATCTGGGTCCTGCCAGGCTGTGTACTGGGGGCTGTTGGTGTGTTTGGCAGGGCACACACCATGGCAGCTCTGCAGGACACACAGGTCAGGATACACATTCCCAGGGGAGCAATTCCCAGCAATTGGGCAGCAATTCCCAGCCCAGCAGGAATAGCCTTTGGAAGGGGAGTCCTGGTTTGTAGAGCCATGAGACACCAGGGCATGGGCAGTGACTCCCAAGAGGAGCCCAAGGAGGTCCAAGAGGACCAAGGTGACCACGTTGGTGGGCAGGAGAGACAGAGGTCCCCTTGGGGCTGGCTCCAGGAAAGGCTCCAGAGAAGCCAGACACTGGCTGAGAGGTTCCTGAGACAGCTCTGAGCAGAGGGGTTGTGCCTTAGGGTGCAGGAGGTTCTCTGGGATGTTCAGAGGACTTGGGGGAGGAGGCGGAGCTGGGAAGGGCTGGGAAATGCAGCAGAACCGGTGCCACCCGGGCAGTGACAGCAAAATGGCCGCTGGGGCGTGGGGGGGACAGGGACTGCCACCCAGCCAGGGGGGGACAGGCTCAGGAGCAAGGCCCGGACAGGAGGGTGCCGATGGTGTCCCTGGGATCACGGGATGGTTTGGGTGGGAAGGACTCATCCAGCCCAACCCCTGCAGTGAGCAGGGACACCTTAACCACAGCAGGGTGCTCACAGCCCCATCCAGCCGGGTCTGGAATGTTTCCAGGGATGGAGTCCCCTCCCCGCCCCTCTGGGCACCCCGTTCCCCGGCAGCCAATTGTCCAAATCTTGGGGAAGGGGCAGGGAATGACCCAGGGAAAGGCGCTCGGCTCCTCACAGGTTTTGTCCTGGAGCTCCGTGCCGGGGCCCCGCAGCGCGTGTGTCCCCCCCTCAGCACGGACACGGGGCTGCGGGGCTCACACCGCGGGTGAGCGGAGTGCCGTGCGAGCGCGGAGACCGCGGGCACGCACCGGTGGCGGGATGCGGGGCGGGATCCCCCCGCACGCAGAGATCTCGGCGGCCCCGCGTGGGAGGGGGGAACGGGTGGGGTGCGGGAGATGCGGGGAGGGTGCGGGGGGAGGTGCGGGAGGGCGCGGGGCGGGGCGGGCGGGACGGCTCCCGGGGGCCACGGACACGCGCGGGGGAGAAGCGCGGGCGGGGCGGGGCCCTCCGGCCGCGTGGGGGCGCTGTGCCGCGCCGTCTCCATGGTGAGGCGCGAATCGCGGCCATGGCGGAGCCGCTTTGGGCCGCGGGCGCTGCCGGCGCCGTTTATCGCTCCCGCGATCCCGTCCGCAACCTCCGCCTCCGGTGAGCGCTCGGACCGGGCCCCGGCATTGCCCCGGTACTTCCCCGGCATTGTCCCGGCACGGCCCCAGTACTGTCCCGGACCGCCGTGACCCTTCCTCCTCCCACACAGGGTCCGCATCCAGCGGGTCACCTCGGCCGGGCCCCTGCTGCCGGAGGCTCCGCCAGCGCTGTCCGGCCCGGGAGGCCCCGAGGCGCTGGCTCTGGCAGAGCAACCGCAGAAGGGTACGTGGGGAGCCCGGGGGGAGCGGGGGCAGCGGCGCCGGGGGTGACCGGAGGCTCTCCCGCAGGTGCCCGGCAGCCCCCGGACGAGGAGGAGGAGGAGGCAGAGGTGGGGTGGCAGGAGAAGCTCTTCAGCCAGGTGGGTGCGGGCCGGGGTGAACCCCAGAAACCTTGGGGTTTCTGTCCCCCTAAGGAGCCCTCCTGCCGCGCTTCCCTGTAGGGTCTCCTGCTCCCGGGTGAGATGCTCGGCCCGAGCCCCTCCCGGGGGTGGGTGCTGCCGGCGTGGTGCTGCAGCCCTGTCTGAGTTCGGGGTGTTTCAATGGCACTGAACTGCAGGGAGTCCAACAGGGCCAAGTGCAAGGTCCTGCACTTGAATGGGAGCAGTCCCAAGACTGGGTGGTGAATGGATGGAGAGCAACCCTAAGAGGAGAAGGACTTGGGGGTGTTGGGTGATGAGAACCTCAACCCTGAGCCCAGAAACCCCCCTGTCCTGGGCTGCATCCCCAGCAGTGTCAGCAGCAGGGCATTGTCCCCTTCTGCTCTGCTCTGGGGAGACCCCGTGGGGTAAAGCTGGGTCCAGATCTGGCGTCCCCAACACCAGAAGGACACGGAGCTGTTGGAACAAGTCCAGAGAGGATGTTGGCTTAGGACTGGAGCAGCTCTGGAGCCAGGGGGAGGGAGTTGGGGGTGTTCAGCCTGGAGAAGAGAAGGCTGCAATGGGGAGACCTTAGAGCACCTTCCAGTGCCTGAAGGGGCTCCAGGAAAGCTGGGGAGGGACTGGGGACAAGGGCCTGGAGGGATGGGTTTTGAACTGGAAGAGGGGAGACTGAGAGGAGATGTTAGGAAAAAATACTTCAGTGTGAGGGTGCTGATCCCCTGTCCCAGGTTTCCCAGAGAAGCTGTGGCTGCCCCATCCCTGGCAGTGTTGAAGGTTGGATGGGGCTTGGAGCACCCTGGGCTGGGGGAGGGGTCCCTGACCATGGCAGGGGTGGCACTGGGTGAGCTTTAAGGCCCCAAGTGAAATCCATCTGTGGTTCCCAAGGGATCTTGTCTGTCTGTGTGGTGGCTTTGGAAATCTCAGGTGTGTCTCTGAGTGCCAGTGAGAGGCAGCTCCTGTGTTTGATCTGTGGTGCTCTCAGTTTGAGGTGGATCTTTACCAGAAGCAGTCAGCCTGCCAGACCCCACTGGAGCGTCAGTACCAGGAGGAGATCAGGAGGCTGGGGAGGGCCGGGGGCCGACAGAACCGCCGCATCTTCACCTACACTGACCACGACAGATTCACCAACCTGGAGGAGGTACCAGCCCTCAGGCACACGCAGTCTGTGCTGCACTGCCTGTCAAAGCCACCAGGACTAAAGGGGAGGGAGCACTGCCCAGTTCCTGGCCATGCAGAAGCCCAGCTCCCGGGTATGCAGGAGGACACAGTGCAGAGCTGGCTCAGCTCGTGCCCCAGGCTGGGATGAGATCTCCCTGCTTTGGAACCAGGGGCAGTGACAGCCTGCAGGGGCTTGGCTTCAGTGTCACTCTGTAGGTAACTTCCTGGGTGAAGCTGAGCTGTACTTTGCCAAGAGCACAGCAAGTGAAATCCACAGTCTTGCAGCAGTTTGTGCATGTGTGTGTGTGTCTGGAAGGGTTCTCTCTTCAAGAGTGGACCTGTATTTGGGAAAGCTGTCCTGTTGAAGTGATCTGCTTCCCAGCTGTTTCTCTCTTGCAGCACTGTCAGAAGGTAACAGACTCAGAGCAGGAGGTGCCATCCTACCTGGCAGAGAGGATGGCCAATGTCAGGAGGAGAAGACAAGACCGTAGGCCCATGTGAGTGCAGAATGGTGCCTGGAGGTTGTAATGCAGGTGTCCTGGTGCTGCTGCCCCAGCTGCAGAGCAGCCTGGTGTGTGGAATTGGGTGGCTTGAGTTGTGTCCCATGTGGGACTCCTCAGTTTGACTTCTGGTGGTGGGGGGTTTGGTGCTGCCTGTGCTGGGCTGAGCTGTGACTTGTGCTGTTCTGTTGTTGACAGAGAAGCAAGTTCTCTGAAGTCAAAAGTCATCACCTGGGAACCCTCAGAGGAATTTATAAAGAACAACCATGTGATTAACACTCCTGTCCAGACCATGTACATCATGGGGGATCTGGGACCCTATGGGAAGTAAGTAAAATCCCTCATTTCCGCAGAGGAAACCCATCTTCCCTCCTCACTCAACTCTCCTGTTTCTTTCATTAGTTAAGAGGAGAGAATTCCAAGAGCTCAGTAACTCAGGCCTGCTATGTCTTTCTGCCTCTTTCCTCAGTTGGGAGGTAACTGGGTGTATCCCTCCTAAAGGCTCCTTACACTAATGTCAGAATGTATGGGTGTGCTCCTTCCCTTCTCTACCCCCACGTGTGCCTTTACCTCTGCTGTTCCAGAGCAAGAGAGTGTCCATATCCTCCACGTGGGCTCTCTTGCTGTCTTCCTAGGCTTGGTCACAGGGAGTATGAACATGTTCTTTGCACAATCAAGGTGGATGGCAATGGGGTGATCACAGTGAAGCCTGACTTCACTGGCACCAAAGAAGCTTACAGGTGAGTGGGGCAGTGCTGGTGCCTCTGTGGGACTGTCACAGAGGGCTGTGTGACTGTGCTTTGGGACTGTCACAGAGGGCTGAAGTGCTTCTGTCCTGGGCACCTTTAAGGCCTGACTTCAATTGAGGGCTATTAATTAATTTTATTCCAGAGATTCATAAGACAAATTATTGTGTACCTGTGCTCACTGTCACTGTGTGTGTGTTGTGTGGGGCTTTGGTGGCAGTCCCTGGGGTTACAGGTTCTGCTGGGCACGAGGGAGTCTCCTTTCTGAGTCCTTGGGGCACCTGGAGGGGAGGGGTGGGTGGGCAGTGCCTGCCCAGAGCTGGGGGCTGCTGCATGTGGAGGGCACAGATGGTGCTATTGCTGCCTGTGCCTCATCTCTGTGAAATGCCCAGGGGGTCCTTGGAAATACTTGAAAACCACACCCATGAGGCACTTCAGGACATGCTCTGGTGGCTGATACAGATATTGATTTTTGTATTTTATCTGGGGGGGGGGGATGTTGACAGTTGGATGTGGTGATCTTAGAAGTCTTTTCCAGCTGTGACAATTCTGTGTTTCTGTGAAATGGAGGAGTTTTCCCTGTGTGTTTTGGGGCTCTGCAGGATCAAGCTGGAAGGAGAGAAGCCAGAGGTGTGGAAATACACCATTGAGAATGTGTCTGCCCCAGTGCAGCCAGAGGAGGAGGAACGTGAGCAGTGTCTGTTCAGAGATGTAAGGACCAACCCCCACTCTTCCTGTGGAGCAGTTCTGATTTGACAGAGGGAGCTCAGACCCTCTTGGGGATTTAATTGTTAGTGCTGTAGACACCTAAAGTTGTCAAAATGAATGTCACTGGCAGTGAGCCTCATCATACCCAATAACTTGAGAACTCCAACAAATACTCCTGACTGCTTTATGCCTTACTTTAGGTACAGGCATTGTCCAGTACCAGATCTGGTTTTTCAAAGCTGCTTTTTCCCTTAGATTGCTCTTTTCTCTGGTCTGCTCTGAAGCTGAAGTTCAGTGCAGTGTCAGCCTTGATGCATCTTTGTTCTATTACATTCATATATTCCCTATAACTGCAATAACAATTAAACCCCCGTGTATGCTGAGCCTGTCAACAACTTACATTTGGTTTCAGTTCTATTTTTTTTCTTGTTTTTGTAAAAATTAACAACATACATCATCACAACACACTTTTTCTAATCTCCTTGGTCTGTGTTTTCAGCTTTACAGTCGGCACAAGGAATATCTCAGTGGTCTTGTAGGCTCAGAATTTGAAACTGTGAGTATCCTAACCTGAGTCCTGCTGCCTTGGGAGGCTCTTGACCTGCCTGGCATGGCTGCTGTTGGGACCACAGTTTTCAGACTGTTTTGTCCTCAAGGGTTGGCAGCTTTTACCCTAAAGTTTCCAACAGAACTGACACACAGGGGACAGGCTGCAGTGGGCCCATCCTGTGTCTGAGGGACCAGCAGCAGAGCATGCTGAGCACTGCAGTCTCTGGGAGGCTGCATGTCTTAGCTGAAGGTCTGTGACTATAAATAAGACTTTAGGAAGAGTGGAGGGCTTATGTCTTTTGGGATAATCATTGCTGTTAACTTCTTGAATGTCAGACACATCTATGTGCCACTTTAGTAAACAGTCCTTCCCACTCCCAAACTCGTGCAGTTTCCCTTCTCACTCACTTTTCTGCTCAGATCTTGTTGGCCAAGTTTGCTGTACTTCACTAGAGCATCTTGGCTCTTTCTGTGCTGCTTCCTCCACTCCCCCCACCTTAGTCAAGTGCAGGAAGACTCTGAGAAACAGGACTATGGTTTCTGCAAGTGGCTGTATTGTATATGATCTTGGAAGCCTGTAAGAGAACTATTTACAGAGCAGTAAGGTCCTGCAGACGAGGAATGTGGTCTCTCAGCAGCCCCTCTCTCCAGAGGGAGAGGGTGGAGTTCCCCTCCAGAGGGACTGCTCAGTTCTGGGAAGTGATGTGGGAAGATGTGGCTCCTACCTGAGCAAATCGTTTATGTACAAATGTCTGTGAAATGTCTGTGTTAGACACTGTCAGGAGGGGATTCTGTGAGGCCCCACCAGAGGTCACTGAGCTTTCCTTTGTCTGCTCCTCCTTACAGACTCTCCCTGGTACTCTGAGACTTTTTGTGAATGGGGAAATAGGTGAGTCCTTGTTCTGACCAGTAACTGCAGGGGCAAACCTGGGGCTGCTGGGATGGCTGAGGCTGTGAAGGGTCCAGGGATTCTTGGATCAAAAGCTGGTCCAGAGTAGGTGATTTTCTCCCTGGAGTTCTTTTCTTCCTCCTACTCCTCCCCTATTTTTGCAGTCTGACTCCTTGGCTGGCATTTACAGCCTGGAGGTTACAAATGCTGCAGCTGCTCTAGGAAGACACAGATCTGGAGAAATGAGAGCACATTGGGAAGTTACTTGTGATTATAGCAAAGAAAGCAAATTAAATGTGTGACCTCCATAACCTGGTCACTGATATGGAGATAGGATGAGTCTACAGAAGGAATCTGCTCTGAGGGTCATGTTCTGTTGCTTTGAATACCTTGGCTTTCTCCAGCTTCCAGCAGTAACTGGTTGTGTCCCTGAGGTTATTGGTGTTGGCTCTCTCAAAAGCCTGCAGTGAGTGCTGGAGGAGTTTGTGTGGAAGTGAGCAGCTGAAGTTCTTTTTCTCTTCTCAGTTTCAGCCCAAGGCTATGAGTATGACAACCTCTATGTTCATTTCTTCCTGGAGCTGCCTGACCGTACGTATTCCCATCCCCAGCCTTGTCACAGCAGGTTTGGGAATGAAGCAAATTTTGGCTGGTCCATTAGGTCAGCTCTGCTGAAAGTCAGTAAAAGTGAGGGTGGGGGCTGAGATCTAGACAGAGATCTTCAGAGCTAAAAATGCAGGACTCATTGTTTGAACTGAACTCATGGCTGGGAGAAGGTGGCATCTTCTTGTGTCCATTGGCTCCTTCACCAGCCCAGCAGCCTGCCCAAAGTTCATTCCTTATACAGTGGAGAGCAGCTTTCCTGTCTTCTTCATCTCAGCAGTGCCCTTGTCTGATGACAGTGCTCACCATCAGGTTCTCATGGTTTGTGCTGACACAAACATTGTAGATTTTGACAGCTAAATAAGCTTCCCAGCACTTGCGTGCACATCCTGCTGCATGTTTAATTCCCCTGAAGCTGTGTCTCTGCCTCTTGGCTTCCCTCCCTGGTTATATCCTGACATTTGTCATAGACTTAGCTACTTTATGTGTAGAAGGTTCTACTTTTATCTTGAGATGGAGTTGGTGCTTTTTATTGACAGCTCAGTGCATTTTGGGGAGCAGCCATTGCCTGGAAGAGGACTGGGTGGGACACATCTAGGGAGAATCAGTGTGGGTGGTGTAATCTTACCCCAGTCACCTGGGACTGACAGATCTGCTTTGAGCTCTGGTTTGAGGGTCCTCCCTCCCACCCAAAGCATTCACCACTCTGCTCACCTTCTCTTCTCCCAGAGTGGTCAAGCCCTGCCTCCCAGCAGCTATCAGGAGTGACACAGACCTGTGCCACCAAGACAGTGGGCTGGGTAAGGACTCTCTGAGGCTTGCAGAGTGCTGTGAACAGGCATGGAATGTGTGTAACAAACTGCAGACATGTTCAGCAAAGGTCCTGTCTTGAGAGCTCCTTTCAAGGGCAGAGCATGTTTGGGATTCTCCTCATTCTGGCTGTACATGCCATTTTTCAGAGTGCCACTGTGTCCTAATAAAGTGAGACTGAATAAAACTGCTTCAGAGCAGTTTCTGGAACCTCACTTTTTTTCCTCCTTCTGGCTGATTATTGCCTTTGGAGCTTTGCTTTTTGTGTTCTCAGATGCTCAGTTAACAAAATGTTGTTCTGGTTTGCCTGGGGCAGCAATGGACACAGTCTCTAAATTGATTTCTCAAAACAAACCCTCCTTCTATCTGGGAGCTTGGTTCTGTTACTGTCTCCAGCTTTGTAGGACAGAATTTGAATTTTATCAGGTTTTTGGTGACTTTATGTCAGCTAGTTTGCATATTACAAAAATAATTACTGTACAACATTTGTGTAATGTCACTGTATCTATTTGGCTTTTGTAAGGATCGTGGTAGTGGGGTAGTTATGCAACCAGCTGAATTATCAGTTGAGATGTTTTACTCTTTTTCCTTTTTCATTATTTTTAGTGGCCAATTCCATCAACATGGCACCTGGGGGCATGTGCAGGTCAATCCTGCAGTGAGGTGTTTGTTAGTGGGATGTGATTGATTATGTTAAGATGTTGTTACCTGTTTTCCCTTAGTTCTTTTTTTCCCTGCAGTGACTGATGAATTCACTAGGGATCTGATCTCTGTCCTCTTCCTTTTCTAGGATCAGGTGGCACACTTCTGCTACCCCTTCACTTTGGAGATGTTTTTCACCCAAGGAGATGAATCAGAAGGTGTGGTTCCTTCTTGCTCTGGAGTGTGTAGCTCTGCATTCCTTTGCTCACAGTGCAGGCATCGTGCTGTCAGGCTCAGTGCTGCCACTCAGCAAGAGGAAAGGACACATTTAGACAAAGGGAAATGTTGCTCCTTCAGCAAATGTCCCCCCTGTCACCACACAGCCTCAGGACACATCCTGTATTTGCCCTGCCCAGCAATGCATTAGCACTGGTGGTTGTGTGGTGGAGTCCCCAGCCCTGAAGGGATTTTGAAGCTGTGGAGATGTGGTGCTGAGGGACATGGGGTTAGTGGTGGCCTTGGCAGTGCTGGGTTGGATCTCGTGATCTTAAGGATCTTTGCCAACCAACACAATTCTGTGATTCATTGGTGTTGCTCTGCTTCCAGGCTTTATCCAGTTGCAAAACTGCTTGGATCTCAGCTTGTCTGTCTGCAAATGCCTGGTGTGCTGTGTTGTCATGTCTGGTGCTCTGCACAGAGCCAGAAAGAACAGGCAGCTTTTTTGTACACAACAAAAACTCTGCTGAGTCTTATGTGTGTAGACACGCTCAGTGACCTGTATAATCTTTGTATAGTTCATGTCACTTTGGAACTTCCAGCTCTGTTTTAAGCTGGGCTTCTCTGCTGCCTGTTCCTGCTGCTTCACCACACTGCTGCTGCTCCTCACCATCACCACTGCTCTTTGGATTGCAGTTGCTAGGGGCAGCTATGTGACATGCCTTGCTGTTTAAATCTAGCATCCATGTTGGATTTGGGTATTCAGCCAACTTTAATGAATTTTCCGCCTAGAATAAATACAATTCATTTGTTTCACTGTGAAAAAAAAAAAAAAAAAAAGAAATGCTTGGAAACCCGTAGGAGAATCCGAGTTAATAATCCCCCAATAGTATAGGTAAGGTCAGAGGTGAAAAGGTTCCTCTTCTTATTCACAAAAGTGCTTCTCTGCTCCATTATAATTAAGAACCAGTTTGCACTTGCTGTCAAAACAAAGAACCTTCCCATATGTTTAACATCTTGTCAATAATTCTGTTTCCATCCTCAAATCTCAGGGTTTTCCTCTTGCTGGGGTAAATAATCACCTGTACCTCTAGGTTAGTCACTGTAGGAGAAGCACAGAAAGGAATTCATTCCTACCAGCAGAGCTGGGTGTTTAGCTTTTTTTTTTTTTGATAGTCTCCCTCACAAAGTTGTGATGTGCTTCCCTTCTTGCAGACAGTCTGCCACAGTGGCCTGTTCTCTACTTCGAGGTCCTTTCCCTGGATTTCTGGCAGAGGTATCGTGTTGAAGGGTATGGTTCCTTGGTGCTGCCAGCATCTCCAGGTAAAACATCCTGAGGGCATGATTTTAGTTGTCTGGGAGGATGGGTTGAATGGTTTCAGCTCGAAGGCTGAATCCTTTGGCTACTGAAGGGGATATTTAGCTCTCTGTGGAGCAGCAAGGAAGGATTTGGTGCATCCTGCACCATTCTGCCTTGTTGAGGTGCATCGTGGTGCTGTCCTTGCTCCTTTGGCAGTTCCATCAGAAAACCTCATGTGATAAGGCCCTGAGGGGATGCTACACATCCAGCTTTCTTATAGCAGTAGCCACCTCTGCCTCACATGGGATCTGAGGGTCAGAGCTATCCTGTGACACATGTAGTGAGGAGATGCTGCTGCTGGGCAGAGGGTACTGTGTGGGGTGACTCACTGGGAGGTGTTACAGAGACCCCGTGCTGTGTTTCCATTTGCAGCCTGCTGGGGTTTGGGTCAGCAGGTATCCATCTGCCATGCTGTCCTCTGCCTCTCTGAATAGATTCTTGGTGTAGCTGCTGAGATGTCCTCTTGTCCTGGGTCAGGTCTCCACGTGCTCACCATCCCTACCTGGCGCCCCGTGGAGCTGGGCACAGTCGCTGAGCTGAGGAGATTTTTCATCGGGGGTTCTCCTGAGCTGGAGGACATAACCTATGCCAGGATACCATCAACCTTCAAGGTGGGCTCAGCTCCAGGGCTTTGCTCTTGCTGGGAGACAGGAGATGGCACTCTCAGCTTCAGATGTCTGTGCAAAACCTGGACTAGATTTGAACAAGGATGGTGGTCCTGTCCTTCTGACGAAAGAAATGTCTTCTGACTTGGGGAGCATGGAAAGAGGAATAGGCAAACTCTGAGGCAGAGCTCTCTGCTTCCTGAGGTCTGTGAAACTTGGAGGGGTGGGTGGACCGAAGCCTTGATAAGACAAAGCTTCCTCTGCTTGTCCTGTCCCTGACCAGAAAGTGTCACATTGGGTTTTGTTGCCAGCTATAGACTTTTTTCTTTGTTTCTGGGAGGAATCTGGGCTGTACTGTGCCCAGAACAGTTTCCTGAAGCAAGCAGTCGATGAGGAAGGCAAAAAATTTGTATTCTTAAAAAAGCTGGAGTGGTGTTTGCTGGGGTAAGGAGCAAGCAGCAGCTCTGTGTGTGAATGAGCCCTGACACAGTTACTGCACCCTCAGTTGCTGGTGCTGAGGTCCTGTCCTGGGCAGTGCCTGGAGCCTCCTGCCCTTCTGACCTCACTTGCTTTGTGCAGTGGGGCAGGGGGAGGCTGTGCCCCAGGATTGGGTGTGCACAGGCGTGGGGCAGCCTGGTGCAGCAGGTCCTGGCTGGAGTCCTCCATCCAGCTCCTGCTCTCTGTGCAGGGAGAGCGTCTGAGCCGCTTCGGATTTCGCACCCAGACAACGGGGAGCGTCAGGTTCCGGCTGTACTGCCTGCAGCAGTCCAAGTGTGTGCAGCAGAGTGAGTACCAGTTCTCTCTTTTGTGCTGTGTTTTGACAGCCCTGACCTCCTGCTGTATTTCTGTGCAGAGCCTTTCTGGAAACCAGTGCCCTGAGGCAGCGCATGCAGAGCGTACTGGACCGGCTTGGAGGCTTCAGTCAGCAGAGCTCTGTCTACAATGTTTTGGGTAGGGCTTTCTCTGTTGTTCTCCTTGGCAAGACTTTGACTCGCTTTTTCAACCTTTTTTACAGAGTGAGCAGGGTATTTTAGGAGAATCCATTACTGTGGGGATAATTTCCACCCCTCTGTGAAGCTCTCTGAGTCCATAGCAAGGGGTTAAATGTTCTGATCTGAGGTGGAAACTTCAGGAGTCAGCAGGCAGGAGGGGATAACCACTCTGTGAGAGCAGAGCTGGGGCTGGGCTGCCCAGGCTGGCCCTCAGCATAGACTGTGGCATGATGCACAGGCTCTGTCTCTGATGCACAGGCTCTGTCTCTGATTCCATTAAGCAAAAGGAAAGACAGTGCTAGAAATAAGTGAAGAGAGCAGCAAGGACCGAGTGCTTTGTTGGTGGAACTTAGTAGCAGAAAGTGCAACTCCTGCTCCAGGAGGGATGATGTTCACTGGACAGGCTCCTCCCTTCCCTGGGGCTGTCTGATGCATTCTGGCTTGCTGTCACCTGCTCTGTTGTAGAGGCTTTCCAGAGGGCCCGGCGCAGGATGCAGGAAGCACGTGAGAGCCTTCCCAAAGACCTCATCAGCCCCTCTGCCTCCACCATGCATCAGTCCCAGGAACCCTGATCAACCACCTCCCCTCAGCATCTGCTCCCCAGCACCAGCTCCTCTTAGCAGGAGTCACAGTCCTGAGACTTAAATACTGATGTGGGGACCTGTGAGCCCTCTAGCACCTTTTCAGGAGCTGAATAGGGAATTATTACTAGAGAAATGTTAAGTCTGCATGACTTGGTAAATTTAGGTTTCTTCTTAAAGAAGAGAGTGATGTGGAAAGAGTGAATTCTGTTTGTGTTTTCATGAAATGAGTAGATGACTTCTTGAGCAGTGCTGATGGTTGTTGTTAGCATTTGTAGCTGCCAGTCAATAGTAAAATGAACACGTCCACTTGTGCCTTAAAGTTGATTCCTAGAGAGAGAGCTCTCTGGGCACATGTAATGTTTGAAATCAAAGCAAAGGGATGGTGCTTGGCAGATGGATAACTGGAGAAAAGGGTTACGTTCTCTCTTCTGCTGTTTGCACCCATAACATTCCTGGCTCTGCCAGGAGGAGCAGGAGGATTCGTTGTCCAGGAGCACAGCTGGGAGCATGAGTTCTTCTTAGTTTGTAGCAGAACTTTGGCTGGGGCTGAATGGTTTGGAGACAATGAGAGCAGATTATAACATTTGCACAGCAGCTGAACTTTGGACTTTTCACGCTGCTCATAGGAGTTGTGGTTCATTGTTCTGGATGCACTGATTCCTTCCTGTACCTCCTTTTTACACAGTTTCTTCTGCTTTTTTCTCAGAGTTTTTCTTCCCCTGTTTTTGTTCCAATCCTTAGTTCCCAGGAGTGAGGCTTCCTGCAGGCTGACTGGGCTCTGTTGATTTATTTGTGCATGAGCCATGTTCCCACGTGCTCTTTCCCTCTGCTCCCAGCACAAGGGATAGGAAGAAAAATCTTAGGCTGAGATGATGCAGGTCTGAATGTGTAAAGTTAGAACTCCTGGGCAGGGTATGGAATAGGAGCTGGCTTTCCTGATTTTGCTCTGCACCTTCCTCTTTCACAGCAAAGGTGAGCTTTTCAGCTGTGTGTGATTGTTACAGCATCCCCCTCTTCCCTGATGCTCCATTGTCTTCCTCACTCTCTCGCTCACAAAATGTAAGGACATTTTAATCTTGTCTCAGCCTTCACTGGGAAAACCAAAGCTCCTGGGTTGCTTCCTCCTTGACCTTGTTACAATTCCGAGATCTGTTTGGCAGCTTGAATGTACCTGAGAATTTCAATAATAAAAGGATTTTTGCTCACCTTCTTCGCCTGCTCTTTGGGATGGAAGGGGCTGCCAGCACGTGTTAGGCAGCCTGGGCTGTTGGGCAGAGCACAGTGTCCTTGGCCTGGAGCTGGATGATGTGTCCTGGGTGTGAGTCAGGTCTGCTCTCTGGGTTTTGACGTGTGCCCGGTTCCGCAGTCCCGGGGTTGAGGTGTGTGTGCTGTCAACATCTTTAATGACACAGTCACGTTTCCCAGAGCCTGAACCACTCGGTGCCCGGGATGAGAAGCGTGCAGGGATTATGTAGCCCTCACTATCTCTTTTTTTAATCATAATTCACGTCATGGCCCTGTGTGTTTATTGCATGCAGGCTGAGCAGTGATGCATTTCCCTCTGGGTGGTTCTGTTGCGCTCAGAGCTGAAGAGCAGAGATCTGGAGCTTTTTCAGGACTGAGTTACAAGGTTAAGAGAATATTCTCTTTATCAGCAAAGATACAAAGACCACCTTTCTGATTGAGATGATGCTAAGGGCAGATCCTGCTAGAGAGTGGACTCTTGTGATTCAAGGGTCAGGTTCCTTCCTGGTGCTGGTTGCTCAGCACGTTTGCCTGGCAGGATTTGGGGTATCGAGAGTTAAGGTTGCACAGAGATGCAGTAAGGTTTACATAATGGTACTGGCTTTGCCTGTTAACATTTTGAATGGTGTAAAATCTCACAGAAATTTACAGGAGCAAAATTCAAAAACTGAAAAAGCATAACACAGCAGCCATTCTTCCAAAGGCAGACACTGGTAGCAGTTTTTCACCACATACCTGCTGCCTCCTGAGCCTGGCAGAACAAAATGGTGGTCACAGAAGATGTTCTGGAGAAAACCTTCAGCAAAAGCTCTCTGAATTTGCCCCTTTACAATTTAAAGTAGCAAATTTCCATACACGTGTATGAAAATGTCACTGGTCTTTTAATCTAAAGTGGCATTTGGTGCAGAGCTCGTGCTCCAGGCTTGACAAGGAGTCTGGAATGGGGGTCAGGCATCTGCCAGGTGTGCTGGGATGGAACAGGAGGTGGCCCTTGGGGACAAGTGGAGGGGGAGGCCAGCGGTGTCCCTGGAGCCCTGAGGATTTCCCGAGGGCAGCAGTGTCCCCTCTCTGCTCTGAAGAGAGGGTCCTGCAGTGAACCTTGGCAGGAGGAAGGAGGGGAAGGGACAGAGTGTGAGCAGCTGTGGGACAGGGGGCTGGGGGTGGTGGGACAAGGGGCTGGGGTGGTGTGAGCTGCAGAGGGGATGGAGGAGCTGGCAGCAGGGTGGGCAGTGCTGCTGCAGGCTCCTGGGAGGACCCAGGGATCTGAGCTGTCCCTGTGCATCCCCAGCAGCCCCCCTGTGTCAGCTGCAGCAATGGGGATGGTTTCAGCTTTATCTGCTGCTGCTTTCAGGCTGGATAGAGCTGGGAATTTGGGTTTTTTTGAGCAGGTAACTGACTGAGGCTGAATCCAGCAGCCTCACCAATGATGTGGTCTGCATGGGGCAGAAGCCAGCTGAGAGTCCCAAGGAGCCTTCTGAGCATCTCATTAAATAAACTCTGCAAACAAAGGGTAATTGCAGAAGTGTTGGCTCTGAGGCTGAAAAGGCTGTTGGCAGTTGGCAGGGCTTGCAGGATGCAAATCAGCAGCCATTAGAAATTCCAGTGGAAATGAAACAGAAAAAGAAAACGTGGAAATGAGTCATTGACCTGATTGGGGGAACAGCTTTCCACCAAAGAAGTCAGACCCCAGGAAGGGGTTTTGCTCTCAACTGAGGAAGATTTTAGGCTGTGCTAACTTCACACTGTGTTCTTGCCAGCAGACAGACAACTCCTTGGCTCAGCTTCAGCCCTGGCCACTGCTTGTGAAGAAGCAGGGACAGAGCCCTCAGCTCCTGATGGGACTGGGAGGGACAGGAGGTGTTTGGGATGGCTCCTTGGAGAAGGAGCTGCAGCAGTTGTGTCCTACAGAGATGAACCTTGGCTCTGTGTGGTGTCTGGGGAGGGAGAGGTGTGTTTTATCTGTGCTGTGGGGTTTAAGTGATCATTTGAAACAGCTACCGGAGGCTGTTTGAGGGCTCAGTGTATTTTATATGGATCCACTGGCTCAGAGTTTTGGTGGAAGGTCCCTGCAGGCCCTCTCCTGGCAGGGAATGCAAGCAATGGGCCGGTTGCCTTTCACCCTCCCTCACCTGCCTTTTTATTATGCTTATTGTCTTCTCGAGCTGTTCTCAAAGCTAATGTCAATATTCCAATGCAAGGCAGAGTACAGCTGACCCAAGTGAAATGACACTTCATTGAATCAGTCAACAAAAAAGTGTCTGTGTGCCCTATTTCCTGCATGGAAGTCATTGGTTTCATTTGATTTAATTTCACTGCTTTGGTCCAGGCAGGTTTTTAAAGTGAACCCTAATGCTGTGTAGACCTGAGGTACTTCCCTTTCAGTCTCATCTGTCTTGACTAAAGTAACACAAATAATCAAAAGGACTGATAGAATCAAACTCCTCTCTTCACAACTTCTTAAAACAATTAAAAAATAAAAAATTAACTTTCAAAACAGTTGGGATGATTTTTGCAATATGTGAAAGAGAAGATGTGTGATTCAAGCTTGTTTCAAGCTTTCCAGATCTGAGAATGAGAGGATTGGCCCTTTGGGCAGGTAGAAAAAGTGAGTTTCCCATGGCTTATCCTGGCCTTGGAGAGCCAGAAAGGGGGAGGTGGAATATCTAGATCTATTCTCCAGCTTTCCTTCAGGTAGCATCACCTTGGTGTTATAAAGCCTGAGAGACATTTGTCCAGCCGATTCCTTACATGAAGCTGGAGACTACAGGTTATCCCCTACAGGGGTTTGGGGGATTTTGTTGCTGCCATTGTCAGTGTCAGGTTGTGCAGGAGCTGAGCAGAGGAGGCCTGAGGAGGAGTGTGTGGGGTTGGTTGGTGTTTCTCTGCAGGGTTACAGTGCCTGGGATATTTTCTTCTTTGCTGCTGCTCAGGAAGGAGATTGAGGTCCTGGAGCGGGTTCAAAGGAGGCAGCTGGGCTGGTGAAAGGATCCAGCACAAGTCCTGTGAGGAAGGGCTGAGGGAGCTGGGGGTGTTGAGGCTGGAGAAGAGGAGGCTCAGGGGAGACCTCATCATTCTCTCCAACTCCCTGAAAGGAGGTTGGAGCCAGGGGGGGGTTGGGCTCTTTTCCCAGGCAACTCTCAGCAAGACAAGAGGGCACAAGAGGTCTCAAGTTGTGCCAGGGGAGGTTTAGGTTGGACATTAGAAAGAATTTCTTTCTGGAGAGGGTGCTCAGGCATTGGAATGGGCTGCCCAGGGAAGGGGTGGATTCTCCATCCCTGGAGATATTTCAAAAGAGCCTGGATGTGGCACTCAGTGCCATGGGCTGGGAACCACAGGGGGAGTGGATCAAGGGTTGGACTTGATGATCCCAGAGGTCCCTTCCAACCCAGCCCATTGTATGATTCTGGGATTCTCCTTGGGAATGCTGTGGTGCTCTCACACAGCTCTGGAGATGGCACTGGGGGTCTGAGAGAGCAGATGAGCTGCAGACCCAAGTGTGTGCCCATTCCTCTTGCTGCTGCTGGCAGCACTCAGCCCAGGCTTCTCACACTTTGTAGTCTGCACTGATTCCACCACAGTTGTGCTCACAAGAGTTTGATTCCCCCCCTCTGCCCCTTTCTCACCTCTCCTCCTCCATCCTTTCTCCCCCTCTTTTCCACTCTGACTCTTTCTTCTTTGTGTATGTGTCACACAGAGCCCTCTCTGCATACAATTGTGTCTTTACTCCTGTCTGGAGTTTAATCTTGGTCATGGTTTGCGTCCTGCTTCCTCTTGGCACCCACCTGGGCTCCTGCCCCTCACTATTGGTAATGGGTTCAAGTTGCACCAGGGGAGGTTCAGATTAGATGCTAGAAAAAAATTCTTCACTGGAAGAGTGGTGAGTGACAGGAGTCACTGTCCCTGGAGGTAATAAAAAAATGGGTAGATGTGGAGCTTCAGGAGATGATTTAGTGGTTAAGGTGGTGTAAGGCTGATGGTTGGACTTGATGACCTTGGACGTCTTTTCCAACCATGATGATTTTATGATTCTATCAGGATAAAAGCTGCTCTGCCCCCTCTGCACCCCGGGACACCTGCCTGGGCCATCCCCAGCCTCAGGGTCCTGGGCTGAGCAGGAACACCCCAGGAGGGTGCAGGCTGTGCAGGGCTTGGGTGGGATGGGTGCTCTGCCAACCTGGGCTGGCCAAAACCACAGCCTGGGGAGGGACACAGGACTTCTACTCCCTGGGCAGGGTGAAAGCAGAGAAGGGTTGGCAAAGCCTCCTCCTGCTGCTCAGACACCTGGGACTGAAGATGATTCCATCTTTTCAAAAGCAATTTTTTAATGTCTGCTGGAGTGATCCCCATTGGCATCATCTCCTCTCCCCTTCCACAGGGAGGGGGAACCTGCAGCTTGTTGGCTGGATCTGCTTGTGATGATGAATGGATGGATGGATGGATGGATGCTCCTTTCCTGGCACTGCTGTTCCCCCCATGGGGTGCTGGGGTGGGGGTCCCTGGGCTGGAGGGGGTGTAGTCAGCCTCAGATGGCTCAGCCCTGCCCTGGGGTCCTGTCTGCTGTACCACAGGACTTGGCCTCTGTTCCTGGCACTGAGTCTCCCTCAGACTGCACACCATGGCTCTGCTCCTTGCCCTCCCTCAGCAGCTTTCCCAGGCTGTTCCCTGACACATCCTCACTCCTGGCAGCTGCTCCAGGATCTCTCTCCCCTGCCTGCAGAGGGAATGGTGCCTGTGGAAGGGCAGCAGTAGCTGCAGGATGTATGAACAACTTCAGGTGGCTTCTGAGCCTCAGCTCATGCAGCCACCAGGTCCCTGGCTGAGCTCTGGGCTTCACCATGCTCACAGTCAGGTCCTGGGGGGGCAAGAGCTCCCTTTTCTCTGTGTTTCTGGTGAGGATGAATTCTGGACCCCCCTGTGCATGTCTGAGTTCTTCCTTCCCTTGGCAGCTGCAGCCCAATCTCTCCTGCAGATCCTCAGGATCAGCAGGATTAATCTCAGATCAGCTGCAAACTTCCCCCTCCTGCACCACTCAGAACACTTTTTGTGATTTTTCCTGTCTAAGTGGAGCGTGTTTGACTCCTTGGGTTTCTGTGCTGCATTTCCAGTTGCTGTCAGCTGCCTGACTCACCTGAAGGCTCATGAGTACATCAAGTCCTGCAGATGCAGGTCCTGGTGAAGTGTGTCTCTTCTTTTTCTTGCAGCCTCTGTTGCCTGCAGAGGGATGAGGAGCACTCTGAGCTCCTGCACCCAGCCCTGGCATCTCCAGGGCTCTTGGGGAGCTGCTCACTCCCAGCCCTGTCCCAGTCCCCAGCACCAGAAGCTGCTGGAGAGGGTTTGCTGGGTGCCTCATCTCAGCTCTGCCCACACAGCAAAGCTGCTGCACCCCTCTGGTGCCCCTTTGAGAGGGGTGGTGGCACCCAGTGCTGCAGGAGGGCCCTGGATGCTGGCAGGGACTGGTGGTCCTTGCTGGAGGTGAGGAGCTAGAGATGGCCCCAGGGATTGGGTGGCAGAGGGGGAAGCTTGCAGGGTGGGAGTGGTGGCTTTGGTGGTGCCCCAGGGAGCTTAGGAGGGGGTGAATTGTTTATTTGGGAGCCTCTTGATGGGACCTACCTAAAATGGATGCTTCAGGTGGAGATGCATGGTCCTGCTTAGTGTCTGGAGGAAGGTGCTGAGCTGTCTTGCTAGCAGGGATCCCAGCTTTGGTGGGACAGGGACAATCTGCCACTGCCAGCTGTCCTCTGCCATCTGCAGCCTGGTGCTGGCACTGGAGATCTGCCCGGAGTGCTGAGCAGTGGCAGTGTGTGTGACAAGTGACATGGAGCTGTGTTGTCACAGCGGTGCCACAAGGGGACAGGTGGGATGAGCTCTTCACCTTCATCAGGGGAAGGATGCTGAGCATGGTGACAGACTAAGGCCTGGGACAGACAGAGCTGGTGTCCTGGCTCGGGTGGGAGAGGAGGATGCAAAGCTGGGTCTGGCAGGGTTTGTCCTTCTCACCTTCCTTGGGTGAGTGTGGAGAGCATGGGGCAGGTGTTCCCATCCAGGGAACAGCCTCTTTCCTCAGCAGGAGGCAGGGAGCAAACCCTCCTGGTGGCCAGTGCAGAGCTGAGCTGCTGCCATGTGGGAGGACACCAGGCATGGGCTTTTCCTTGATGTATTCTGGTGGCTTTCTATGTCCCACCATGGATGACACCATCCTCGGGTGACACAGCTCTGCAGCAGTGAGGCCTCCAGTGCTGGGGGCACAGAGCTGGGGTGGGTACAGGGAGCCCTTCCCATAACAAGGAAGCTCAGCACAAAGATGAGGAGTGGTGCAGCAGAGGGATGGGTCCTGGGCACCTGCACAGCTCTGCCCAACATGAGCTCCACCAGAGAGACCTCTCCATGCATCAGCCCCTGCTCCTGCACACCCAGCTGGGGTGTCCATGCCCATATCAGAGCTCTCCAAAGGCACCAGGGCAGACCCAAGTGACTGTTCCCTGTCTTTGAGTGCCAGGAGCTGCTTTTTTGAGCTGATAAGTGCCTGTGTGTCAAGCACTTCACATCCTGGGGGAGCAGGAGCCCCTTGTCCCACATGGTCCCAGCTCTCCATGGAAGCACATGGGCAGAGTGGGCCTGACCCAGGCTGGTGTGGGGCAGAGGAGCAGAACTGGGGGGAAGGGAGGGAGGTCCTGGAGGCATCAGCCTCAGGGCAAGGTGTGAAACAGCAGCAGGGTTGGTGGCATGGCTGTGGCAGTGGGGGACACGCTGAGAGCCATCCGTGGGGATCCTAAGCATGACTGGAGAAGGTACCAAGGCTCCAGCAATGAGGTGCTGACACCAGACATGATTTCAGCTGTTCTACACCCACTGCTGTGGCCAGGAGAGTGGCTTGTGTGTGCAGGCCTCCCCAGGAGGAAGTGACAGAGGAGAAGACAAGAGAGCGAGGAGAAGGAGCCCAGGCCATGGGTGGGCTTGTGGGGGTGATAGCAGAGGGGGTGATGTCTCTTGTGGAAATGCACAGAGCTTGGGTCACTGCCATCAGTTCAGCCCTGTTCCTGGGGATGGGAACTCTCCCTGTTGGTGGGATGTGCAGTAAAGCTCCTCTGCCCAACAGCAAAGCAACTCAGGGAGATACTGGTGGGAGGGGGAGGTCAATCCACAGGTTGGACAAGGCTTGGAGCAACCTGGTCTAGTGGGAAGTGTCCCTGTCCATGGCAGGAGCTAGATGGTCTTTAAGGTCCCTTCCAACCCAAAGCATTCTGCGATTCTGTGCTTCCCAGGGAGGGGAACAGGATGGGCAGGAGTGTCAGACTGTCCCTAGAGCTCTCAGGAGGACCACTCACCTGCTGTGTGAGGATGAAGGATGCAGTCTGAGAGCAGCATCCCCCAGCCTGGGTGTCATCCCCATCACAGCTCTGGGCTGCTCACAGGACACCAAGAGGCCTTCACACACCTAGCACCAGGCCCCAGCACCAGCCTGCTGGGATCACAGAATCACAGAATTGTCATGGTTGGAAAAGACCTCCAAGATCACCATGTCCAACTGTCACTATGTCCATCCCCCCCCTAAAATAAAATAAATTTATCAATATCTGTCTCACCACGCCCACCAGAGCATGTCCTCAAGTGCCTCATCTACACAGTTTTTAAATACTTCCAGGGATGGTGATTCCACCACCTGGGTGGAGCAGATGGAGGGTTCAGGGCTCTTTGGAGGTGATGGAGAAGCCACATTCTGGTTCTGGAGCTGAGGGCAGCAGAGAGTGGAGCCAGGAGGAAGGCTGCAGGTAAGAACAGCCAAAACTCACCAGCCCCACGTTTATGGGTGGTAGAGGAGGTGCAGCCCAGGACAGAGGAGCCCCGCTGGGTCCCCACAGCCCAGGCTCTCATCCTGCAGCCCTGTCCCTGCCAGCCTCATCAGGCGCCCCGGGCTAAGCCCACAGGAAATCTCTGAGCATCTCCTCTGACACTGGCACACAGGGCATGTCCCTGTCAGATGGTGCATCCTGATGAGATGACTTCTCATCATCTTCATTCTCTAATATCAGTCAGGGTCCAGTGGCTGTTTAATCCAGACATCTTCATTTGTCTATGGAACCACTTAAATCTGAGCAAGGTTTTCTTGGGCCACTTCTTGAGATGTAGGTCTGGTTCCAGGGATGATCTGCTCAGGATGTAAACCTGGAAGACCATGGAGAAGCAGTTTTCCTCAAGACACTGAGCTTTGATGGCTGAACATTTCACAGGGAATGGGATCAGGATTTTGCTGATTCCATTGCTGACATTCCTGCTTGACTGCAGATGCTTTTTTAGGACACCAAAGGCCATTCCAGTGTAGAAACAGCTCCTGCTCTGGTGGCTCTGGAGCTTCTCCCTGGTCCAGGAGCTCTGGGAGCAGGAACCCCCAACCTCTGCATTGTGTGCACCCCAGCATGGGGCACCCCAGGGATGTTGGACACATCCAGGGCCACCATGGCTGTGGCCAGTGGCCCGGGGGATGGCCCAGGTGGCCTCAGGGCAGCCCCAGAACCTCAGGCTTGGGAGGTCCAATTCCTGCTCTGTCCCTGGGAAAGGGGGGCTCTTTGGGCCCTGTTGGCATCTCACAGCTCCCTGCAAGCCCATGATTGGAGGCCACCAGGGTGGACCCTGCCCTGGTCCTGGCTGTCCCCAGCCCAGGGGTCAGTGCAAGCCCCTCCTGCAGGTGCCCCCAAGCTGTGGTGTTTGCTGGACCCCCTGCCACTGCCCAGGGACCCACAGGAGTCATCCTACAGCTGGGACTGCCCTGCTGTGTGTCCCCCAGGAGAGAATCATGGAATCTTTCAGGTTGGAAAAGACCCTTGGGACCATGGAGTCCAACCATCATCCCTGCTCTACAAACTTCTCCCCTAAACCGTATTCCCCAACACCACATCTTAACGACCCTAAAAAGCACCCTGAGGTGACATTCCACAGGTGGGAGACCTACAGGGGAGAGGTCCCAACTGAGCCCCTAATGTCAGACGTCCCCCTGATGACACTCACAGTGTGACCTCCTCGTGTGCCCCTCCCAGCTGTGATCCCCCCCCGGGATGTCATTCCGTTGTGTGGCCCCAAGTCGCCCCCCCCCAGATGTGCCCCCCCACGTGTGCCCCCTCCAGATCTGATTCTTTGTGCTCCTCCCCTCTGGGTGCCCTCCCCAGATGTGACCCCCTCCAACTGCGACCCCCCCCTAAATCTGATTCCACAGTGTGCCTTCCCCCCCAAGCGTGGCCCCCAACCCCAAGATGTAAACCCTGGTGTCAGACCCCCGGTGCCCCCGCTGTGCCCCCCAGGGGTGCCCTCCCGCAGTGCCCTCCCCCGCTCCGCTCGGCTCCGCGCATGTGCGGCTCCCGCCCCTCCCCGCTCGGTCGGAGCAGCAGCGCCGGCGGCCGCGCAGGATGAAGGACCGGACCGGGGAGCTGCGCGCCGTGAGTGGGGGGCGATGGGGGGGCTGGGGGGGTGGGCAGCTTCTCAGCCTCTGCTCGGGGATCCCCGGCACCACCTCGCCCTCCCCCCCAGCCCCCACCCTGGGGCCGCTGTGCAGGCGGCAGCCGCTGCTGGGGTGGGCGGGCAGGTGTGGAGGCCGGGGACGACCCCCATGGCCCTCGGGGGATGTCGAGGCGGGAGCGGGGTCCATCATTCACCCTGTCCCCTCCTTGGTCGGTCCGGTTCCCCCCCTCCCCGCTCCCGGGCTGGCGGTGCCCCGCGGGACCCGATCGCCCTCGGTACCGGGTGACCGGCGGCACGGAGAGGGAAGGAGGGGAGGGCGGTGGCGAACCGGCTGTGAGCGATCCCATGCAGAAAAAAAAAAAAAAAAAAAAAAAATTAACCTTCCCCCCAATGTTTATTTTTGCCGGTAGTGGGAGGGAGGGCAGCGCTTGGCGGGGGTGCTGCGAGCAGCAGGGCCCTCCCTGCCCACCCCGGTGCCGCCCCCCGCCCCGCTCCCGTTTTGCTTTTTCATCCTCCGGGCTCCGCTGATGTCATCCGGGCAGAGTCGGGGCCCGCAGCCCGGGGAGAACCGGCCCTGCCCCCCGGCGGGTCCCGCCGAGGCCCGGGGGTGACCGGAGGGGGGGGCTCGGGGGGCTTCGGGCACCGCCCACGGCTGCAGCCGGTCCCGGGGGAGCGCCCGGCGGCTCTGGGAGACCCCTCCGGCGGCGAGGGGGGAGAGCAGGCAGCGGCTTTGCAGCCATGGCGGCTGAATGTCCCCTCGCCTGTCCCCCCCGGGCCCCTCCCGGATCCCCCCTGCTGAGCCGGGGCGGGGGGTGCTACGCGGGGCTGAGCTCCGCATCGTGCGGAGGTGCGGGGAGGGGGGGGGAGCCAGGGCGCTGCTCTGTCATCCCCCGCCTCGTGCCATCACATCGCCGCTTGCTTTGCTGCTTTTCCTTGGGTTTTAATTTTTTTTTTTTTAATTACTTCCCAATTGGGTCGCCTGGGAGGCGAGCTGGGGGGGGGTGGGTGGGAAAGGCAGTGGGTGGGGGGTCCGGGGCTGGGCTGCGTCCCATGGAGGTGACCTGCAGGAGGGGAGGGGGAAACCTCGGTGTGGAGCGAGAGCTGAGGGGGACAGCTGTGGGTACCCAGATCCCATTGGGATCGCTTTGGCGAGGAGTTTGGCTTGGTCTGGAAAGGTGCAGGGAGCACGGAGCTGGGGGGATGCCAGGGGGCCGAGGGGGGTGGCTGGGGATGCTGGGGAAGGAGGAGGGGGCTATATAAAGAATAACTGCCCCCCCCTCCCCGCGCAGCCGGAGCGCCTGGAAGGCACCCAAACAGGAGCTCTTTCTCCACCAACAGGCTGTGAAATAAGATTAGAAAATAGTCTTTTTAATAATAATAGTAAAAACCAGCCCCATGAATGTCCTCTTGGCAGCCAGTGCTGGCTGCGAAGTGATGCAGTCGAGTATTTAAAAAAATCTCTCCAGTCCTTTAAATAATGTCTTAAGAAAAAAACACAGCACGTTTCTGCTTCACTGCTACTGCTGTTCCTTTCTCCATCAGCCTGACACCGAAGGGCTGCGCAGCATCCTCCCTCCCCCGGGCTTCCCCCTGCATCCAGGGGCTCTGGGGATGGCCGCTTGGAGCAGCTGGATGTGCTGGAGCTGAGTGGGTGCCCACGGGAGAGCAGAACCCGGGGGGGCTGCAGGGAGGTGGGGGGAAACGTGGATTTACAGCCATGGTGGAGTTGGGTGCCTGGGAGGAGCAAGATGCTGCAGTGGACAGAGCGTAGGGAGTGTTGGGGCTTGGTTTGACTCTGCTGCCAGGAGCCAGCATCATTAACAGCTTTAATGGGGTGTCGAAATTCTGCAAGGGATGATAAGGAAAAAGAAAAAGAGTTAAAAAAAAAAAAAATGAAAGAGCTTTTTTGGAGCAGAGGAGGGGATGCAGGACTCTTGCTGCTAGGTAGGGCAAGAGCTTCATGTCTTCATGGGTTTTTTTTTTTAAATGGTTCTTGAGATCAAAATGCTGATCCCGTGTCTTGTCTGAACCTTGGTGTGTTGGTTGTGTTCAGACTCACTGGAGCTCATGGAGTGCCCTTGGGGTGGTGGACCCTGGGCCTGCTCTGAGCCAGGGACAGGGGATGTGGCTCTGAGCTGACAAATGTCCTATTGTGGTGGAGGAAGAGCAGCCGAGGGCTGGCTGTGGGGGATGCCTGGAATGAGCCCACCAGAGCTTTGCTTTCTGCTGCTCAGGGGTAGATGCCACAGCTCAGGCTACAGGTGGTGTATCTGTGTATCCTGTCCACATGGGGCAGGACTGGAGCTGGGCCCCTTCCTCAAAGCTCCCTGCCCCTTCTGCTCTGTGTTTCCCTCTGCAGTGTTGGACAGAGCAGGGATGGAAAAAAATTATAAAAAAAATATATATTTTTTTTTTGCTTTTGGGGGAATGTCTGAGCTGCTTCTCCCTCTGCTCCTGGCACCTAAAATATCTTTATTTTAAGATTAATAAAGCTATTTATCTTTAAGTAAGATAAATTTATCTTCTGTTGTGTCTGCTTCTGGTGTTGGGGAACCCAGATCTGGACCCAGCTTTACCCCAGGGGGGGTCTCCCGGGCAGAGCAGAGGGGGACAATCCCTTCCCTCCCCTGCTACTGACACTGCTGGGGATGAAGCCCAGGACAGAGGGGGTTTCTGGGCTGCCAGCACACATTGCTGCCTCATGTTGAGCTTTTCATCAGTGAACACCCCCAAGTCTGCTTCTGTTGTGTCCTCCAAAGCTTAAGAAAAGCTGGTGCTGAGGGTACTGTGTTATGAAGACCCCATCAGCCACTGGGCATGGAGGAAGAGCCTGAAGCTCTGCTCAGTGCCCCAGGGCTCTGCTGTCCTGGCACCATGGCCTGCGTCCTGCAGGACAAGGTGATGCCGGTGGGACTGTGAGGGTCCCATGCTGCTCTGTCCTGCCTGGGAGGTGATAGCTCAGTTTGGGTGAAATATTGGGGTTTCCAGGATGTGAGACAGGTCCAAATGGTAAAATAATTATGAATGGTGTTTTGAGAGAGTGAGAGGAGGTGAGGGAGATGTGCAAGTGTGATAGGATCCCAGACTCATTTGGGTTGGAAAGAACCTTCAAGATCATCCCGACCCAACCCCCCTGCCATGGGCAGGGACACCTCCCACCAGCCCAGGGTGCTCCAAGCCCCATCCAACCTTCATAGAATCATAGAATGAGCTGGGTTGGAAGGGACCTCTGGGATCATCAAGTCTAACCCTTGATCCACTCCCCCCGTGGTTCCCAGCCCATGGCACTGAGTGCCACATCCAGGCTCTTTTGAAATATCTCCAGGGATGGAGAATCCACCCCTTCCCTGGGCAGCCCATTCCAATGCCTGATCACCCTCTCAGTAAAGAAATTCTTTCTAATGTCCAACCTAAACCTCCCTTGGCACAACTTGAGACCTCTTGTGCCCTCTTGTCTTGCTGAGAGTTGCCTGGGAAAAGAGCCCAACCCCCCCCTGGCTCCAACCTCCTTTCAGGGAGTTGTAGAGAGTGATGAGGTCTCCCCTGAGCCTCCTCTTCTCCAGGCTGAAACTTCAACACTGCCAGGGATGGGGCAGCCACAGCTTCTCTGGGAAACCTGGGACAGGGGCTCAGAAACTTTATGTTGTGTTTCTTCTGTATGCCCAACTGAACCCCACCACTGTTTGGTTTAAAACCATTGTCCTGTGTCGGGGACCCCTGAGCTGGGGGCAGTGCCCCAGGGGGGGTGAGGAGAGTGGAGCAGAGGGGGAGCATCCCCTCCCTTGGCCTGCTGGCCACGCTGCTGGGGGGCAGCCCAGGAGACACTTGGCTTTCTGGGCTGCCAGCCCACAGTGACACTCATTTGTCACCCACCAGTGTCCCCCAGGCCTTATCCACAGGGTGCTCTCCCTCCCTCCCTCCCTCCCTCCCTCCCTCCCTCCCTCCCTCCCTCCCTCCTCCCTCCCTCTCCCTCCCTCCTCCCTCCCTCTCCCTCCCGCCCTCCCGCCCTCCCTCCCTCTCCCTCCCGCCCTCCCGCCCTCCCTCCCTCCCTCCCGCCCTCCCTCCCTCCATCTCCCTCCATCCATCCATCCATCCATCCATCCATCCATCCATCCATCCATCTCTCCATTCCTTCTCCCTTTGCCTCTCTTCCTCAGTCCATGCTGGTCCTGGGGGTTGCCCAGACTCAGGTGCAGGACCTTGCACTTTTCCTGGTTCTTACTGTCCAGGTCTCTCTGGATGCCACCCCTTCCCTCCAACACATCCAGTGCACCACTTATCCCAGTGTCACCTGCAAACTGGCTGAGGGAGCACCTGATCCCACCACCTCTGTGATGCAGGGGTTGAGCTGGCCAAGGAAGTGAGACTGGGCAGGTCCTGGTCCTGTGCCCTGTTTCTGACAAGACTCGATTCCTTGCACTTTCAATTCCCCATTGCTTAATCAGTGAGGAAGTGCCAAGGCCCCATGGGCTGCTGTGAGAAACCCACCTGGGCCAGGAGAAGGACTTTGGAGGTGACACAGGGATTTGGGGGATGCAGGGTGTCAGTGGGTAGGTGGATCTGTATGGCTTGGGGCAGGGTTGCTGGAGGAACTCCACACACTTGGTGTCACTGGCCATTAAGAAAGGTGTGGCTGGGAATGGGACTCTGCTGTGAACATTTCATACAGCCAGCTGGCAGAATTTGTAATAATTACTGATTTTTGGTGACTGGAGCAGTCTCTGAGCTCTCAATTGGGCTGGGAAAGACCACTTACAGTTTGATGCATCCCCTCCTCGTTCCCTGCTAGACAGTGCTTGTCTGATGTTTTATCTTGCAGTCGTCTGCCTGATGGAAATGTTCCTTGAGATGCTGTGGTGGACACTGCCCAAACTGTGGCTTCAGACAGGTGGGGAGAGGTTTGGCAAGGCCACTGTGCTTGCAGGATGGTGTCCAGGGCTGGCAGATTTCAGCAGTGACAGAGCACCATAAGGACCTTCTCCATAAGCACCCCCAGCACCATAGGGACCTTCTCTGGGGCAGTGACAGGAGAGGGAGGAGTGTTTGCACCTGGAGGTCCCAGTAGCCTCCTGGCACAGACCTCCTGCAGGGAGACTGGTGGTTGGTCTAGGACTGGATGGCCACAAAGGTGTTTGTAGGACTGAAGCCACCACATTGTCTGCAAATGTACAAAGAGATGGTCACATTTCTGCTGCTCTTCCTGGGGAATCTAAAGGCTTGCATTGCTCAGATGGGTGTTAATTGAGAAGAATCCCTCTGGGGTTGGAATAATTGCTCTTTATTTCATGTCTAGCTGTTGCTTCTCATCATACCTCACTGCTGAGGAAGGAGCAGTTTCCCAAACCAGGTGTAGGTGCACAACCAGACCATCTCTGGCACATCTCCAGACAGGGTTGGAATGGTTTTGTGGGGCTGTTTCCTCCTGAGCCCATCACTCCTCCCTGGCACTGGTGGCTGATGCCTTCCTCCAGCCATGGCCATGGGTTTGTGCTCTGCTGTCATCCCCTCCAGCTGAACCCTCTGCTCCTGCCTGCTCTGTCCTTCTTCCCAGCTCTGTCTCCTGCCCTTGGGAGTTGCAGGGAGGTGTGCATCAAAAATAAAAGGAGAGAGGAAGGAAGGTTGGCTCCAGGTCTGGCCTTATGGATCCTCCCTCCTCTCCAGCCCCAGGACCGGCAGGCAGAGACCTCGCTCCATCTCCTCTCACTGATCACCCCGAGCTGCTCCTGGGGATGGTTTCTCTCTGAGAGACACAAATGTGAAGTTGACCCAAGTTGCAGTTTGCAGCAGGAGTTGGGGCTCGGTGGTCTCCATCTGGGCAGTGGGGCTTTGCCAGAGCTGCCACCTGTGATGTGACAATCCGTGCTGACCCCGGGCATGGATCTCTTTGCTTATTTGAACACCGTCTTCCTTTCCTGTTTTTAACCCTCTTGGTTGCCCAGCGTGCTCTTGAGCTCTTCTGTTCAACCAAAAGGGTCACGTAAATAATTCATCCTCTCTCCTTCCCTCACCCGTCAGGGAGCAGGGGCTGTCACGTGGGGGGTGACAGACGGTGGCTCCGTGTTGCGCATCTGCAGCCGGGGCCTGGCTGGACTTGGGGGTGGGCAGTGATGCTGAAAAGATGGAGAGCAGCCCTGAGGAGAAGGACTTGGGGGTGTTCACTGATGAAAAGCTCAACATGAGGCAGCAATGTGTGCTGGCAGCCCAGAAACCCCCAGAAACCCTCCTGTCCTGGGCTGCATCCCCAGCAGGGGAGGGAGGGGATTGTCCCCTCTGCTCTGCTCTGCTCTGCTCTGCTCTGGGGAGACCCCGTGGGGTAAAGCTGGGTCCAGCTCTGGGGTCCCCAACACCAGAAGGGCACGGAGCTGTTGGAACAAGTCCAGAGAGGATGTTGGCTTAGGACTGGAGCAGCTCTGGAGCCAGGGGGAGGGAGTTGGGGGTGTTCATCCTGGAGAAGACTGCAGGGATTTTGGGGGACAAGGTGGGCTCAGTCCACACCAGCCTTGGAGGGGGACACTGAGCCCCAGGGTACCTTGCTGTCTGCTGGGGACCTGAAGGTTTGGTGCAGTGGGGACTTGGTGGTCCCAGTGAAGTGAGTCTGGAATGCAGAAATGCTGCTCATCTCCTGAGCCCCAGTGCCAGGCTGCAGGCACTGCAGGGGTGAGCAGGCACTCACGTTGGCTGCAGGCTGAGAGGCTGAGCAGGCTGCAGCCAAAGGGCTTCAGAGCAGTTCCTGTTGTTTCCATTGCAAGTGGCTTTGTCTTTGTGTGAGCTGCTCGGAAGCTATACAAATGTTTGTTTTGCTCTGTATCTCCCCGTTAACAAGATTTCTCAGGAAATATGCAAAATTATCACTACAGGCAGAACATGTACAGTAAGGCTCATTAGGCTAAGTACTGTGATAATTTGCTGTTTCCAGAAAATTATGGATATTAGCAAAAAGGAGGAGAGCGAGCCCAAGTGGAAGACCTGGGAAAGCAGTGTGCAGCAATGTCCTGGCTCTGGGCAGCTGTGGGGTGACCTCCCCATGGCAGGGGAGGCTGAAGGTCCTTGGACTGCAGTGGGGTTATCCTTGGAGGAGATGCATGAGGAGGGTGGTGTGAGCCTCACAAACAGAGCAATGCTGTGTCAGGACCAGACTGGGCTCAAAGCCAACAGGATCATCTTTGCTTAGAAAAAATATAAACAGAGGCAACTCTGGAAGCACAAGGAGCAGGAAGTTTTGCTGAGCTGGAGGCAGGGATGAGGGCAGGGGGGATGTACCAGGGGCAGTCTGCATCTGCCTTTGGCAGCAGGGCTGGGGGCTGAAATGTGGGCACTGCTGTGCCCCCTAGATGGGGGAGCAGCTGATGGCTGTGAGCAGGGAACAGGCTGTGACATGGTGTGTCATGGGCTCATGGGGTGGTGACCTTCAAACATCATCCAGTGCCACCCCTGCCATGGTCAGGGACACTTCCCCCAGCCCAGGGTGCTCCAAGCCCCATCCAACCTTCAACACTGCCAGGGATGGGGCAGCCACAGCTTCTCTGGGAAACCTGGGACAGGGGCTCAGCACCCTCACACCAAAGAATTTCTTCCTGATCTCATCTCAGTCTCTTCTCTTGCATCTTGAAACCCTTCCCCCTCATCCCATCACTCCAGGCCCTTGACAAAAGTCCCTCTTCAGATTTCTAGAGATCCCTTCAGGTACTGGAAGCCTTCTCTGGGTTGAAAAACCTCAGCTTGGCTCCATAGCAGAGGTGCTGCAGTCCTGGGACCATTTTGGTGGCCTCCTCTGCACATGTTGTACCAGGTCCATGTCTGTCTTGTCCCTTTGAGACTGAGCCCAATGCTGTGTGTCCACAGCCCTGTTTGAGACCTTGCTGGTGCATGCAACCCCCTTGGCCCATTTCCCAGCCTCGTGGAGAGGTTGCTCATCCCTGCTGCCTTTGTTCAGTCACTGCAGGATGACAGTCACTAGATCCCTGAGTTTGCACTGGAAAAGACCTTCAGAGATTGTTTAGTTCAACCCCATTGCCATGGGCAGGGACATCTTCCACTTCTTCTTGTCCTGACTGTGTTGAGAAATTCCAGATCTCCTGCCCAAATTTATTTGTGTTCATTTGTTCTCAGACCAGTGCTCTGCTGCTCAAGAAGGTTCCTCCTCCTGCTGCTCAGGTGTCCCCCTCTGCAGTCACCCCCAGGCACAGGGGACAAACCTGGGATGTGGAATGTCACTCTGCAGCTGGGACTGAGCTCTCTGCTCACAGCCCTGCATTTCAGTTTCTAGAGGATCTTTACAGACCTGGCTTTCTTTTCATGGGAACTGACTAAAGAATAATTAAAACTAAAATCTCAGAGTTTTCAGAAGCTCACTGCTGGCTGTGGCAGTAGTTCTGCTGTGATGTCTGGCTGCAAACTTTATAGCATTAAGTTTTCCTTTCTGTCTGCCGTTGTATTCAGGTCATCCATCAAGTCCTGTCAGACTTTGGGTTTCTGATGCATGAAATGACTGTTCTGGTTTTCCAGAAGACATTTGCCTTCTCTGAGGATCAGTGTCTCACCTGGGTTGTGCTAAGGTTCCTTTCTCTGGTCTAAGCAAGAGCAGAAATGTCATTGCCATGTTTGAGAACCCGTGGCCATTTGAGCAGCCTGGTCCCTGCCCATGGCAGAGGGGTTGGACTGGAGAATATTTGCAGGTCCCTTCTAAACCATCATGTTCCATGAGTGTCTGTTTGTAGGCAGTGCAGCCTGAGAACCATTATATGAAGTGCTTTGATCTTCACTTTTTGATCCTCTCCTGGTGACACGGGTGGGGGGGGTGTGGTGCCACCTGTGTCACCTCCTCTGCCCAAAGCTCTCCTTCTCTTTTCTCTGGCAGCTTCCCTGTACAGACCTCATGGTCACTGGTGGGCATCAACAGGGCTTGGTATTAATTGTAGGGCACTTAATAAACATGGTGGTGATCCTGGCAGAAACCTCTCCAAGTGCTGCTCCTGGTGAATAATCAATGGAGACAAAAGACAAAGAGCCTGGCTGCAAATGGTTCTGCTGCCCCTGTGGAGCTCTGGTCTGCATGGGAGCTGTAACAAGGATGGAGTCACCCTCAGAAGGATGTTAAGAAATTAATTTCAGATAGATTATGTCTCTTTGTTTGTTTGTTTTTAAATTTGTAAAGTATTGACTGTAGAGTATTGGTGCATTTCCAATAGGCCACAGTTCTGTCTGTGTCTTAGAGCTGCAGGAGGAGGTCTGTGAGCTCAGTTCCTTGCTCCCTGCAGGGCTGGTGACGTTTCTGACATTTCCTTTTTATAGTTAAGTGGAATTTTTTGTGCTTGCTTCTGAAACTGAGCTTCAGAGTTGACCACAGCTCTGATACAAGGGTTGGGCTTCAATCCAAAGGCCAGTAACGTAATTCTGCAGCAATGAAAGCCAACACCTAAGGACAAAACTCTTGGAAATCTTGTTCTCCCTCGCACTGCTAGTATGGGAAATTGGAAACATGTCCTGACTCATGCAGATGCTGCTGAATGCTGAAGTCATTTGTACCTCAAACTTCTATTTGTTAAAAAGTTGTTAGTGGGAAGTGTGGGCTGGTTTTGGTGAATATTGGAATTTGACATATCTGAGATGAGTCCCGTGTGCTGTAAAATACCCAGGTTATTATGCTGCACAGCTCTACTATCGATACAGTCTGCAAAAAATGCTCAGACTGAGGCTGTAGGTAATTTAAGCCATCTTCCCAGGTGGTTCAGCTCTCCAGGGCTCTCTCCTGGGAGCAGACCCTCTTGCTGTCCTCATCCTCATCCTTGACACCACTTCTCTGAAAACCCTCCAGACCTTGAATTCTGCCCCTGGTCTCCTGAAGAAAGTCTTGGTTGGGCTGCTGCAAAACATTAAAGCAAACCCTAAGGTCCGCACAGCTGCCCAGGGTGACTGCAGTGCTGGGGGGTGGGTAGGAGACCACTGCTCAAGTAAAACTTCAGTGAGCTGCTGAGCATCACAGAGCTGGGCTGGGATGTTCCCAGGGATTTGGGCATCCCTGGGCTCTCATACGTGTCCTGTAGGCTCTGTAAGATGGCTGAGGAGAGCTCTCAGCACAGCTCACTGCTGAGTTATTCTGACCTTGTCCTTGGTGACGTGTGGAGCCGCACGCCGGAGCCACGGGGAGCAGGATGCTGCAGGAGCTCTGGGATGCTGAGAGCAACACCCCGGGCTGGGGGGCTTGGATATGGGGCACAAGGTGGCTGCTGGTGGAGCCCCAGGTGCTCCTCAGAGCTCTAGCCAGCACCCACTGCTGCCCTGGGAACATCCCAGCAGCCTCACAGTGTGCATCCTGTGGGGCACCTTGGTCTGGGGATGGGAGAGGCTGTCATTTTGCAAAGGAAATCAGACCCAGGTGGATGAAATTTCTACTCAGGCTGGGCAGATCACTGCAGAGGTGTCCAGTAAATTAAAAATATCAACAGATCCAGGCTGGAAGTGAAGCTGGTGAGCAGCATCCTGCAGCTCTTCGGGATGAGGGCTTCATTTGCTTAATTTAATGGTCACTCAAAGGAGGGGAGCAGCTGTTGGGGCCTTTCCCTTTCCTTGGGCTTTTGTGAAGCTTTACCTCTGGTGGGGCTGGGAACCAGTGCCTTGGAGCCCCCATCCTGCAGGGTTGGGGCTCACTGCCTGGGGAGGGACCTGTCAGAGGTCAGCAGAGCCCCCTGGGATGCAGAGAGACCTGGGGGTGCTGAGCCCCTTGGCTCTGCTGCCTGCACTGGGTCCCCAGCTGCATCTGGACAGGCTCAGGTTCATCTGTGACAGGGACAGAGCAGGGCAGGAGCTGGAGCCACTGGTGAGGAGCCAGAGACCTCCTCCTGCCCTGCTCCCCACTGCTGTTTCAGGAGAGCTGAGGGGCTCCTGGGTTGCTTCCTGCAGTTCTGCCACCTCCCAGAAAGTGCCTGAGGAGTGAGTGGGGCTGGTGTGAACCAGGGGGATGTTAATCTGCTCTGTAATGAATTTATTAGCAGTGTGCTTGTTGCAGAGCCCACAGAGTCAGGAGGTACTGGGGCTCCGGGACCATCTTCCCATCTACTTGCTCCACGTTGCTAGGAAAGGTATCACAACTTGTCTCTGCCTCTTCTTGAGATTTTGGCCCTTGTGAGGGGGCACATTTAACCCTCCGAGGCCTCAAAAGATGCTGGAGGAGCTCTGGCTGGAAGCAGCAGTTCCCAGAGCCATCCCCACTGCTGATGCTCGAAGAAGAAACAAAAACCCCATTAAAGAAGGGAGATCTTCACCTGCTTTGTGTGGGAGGCAAAAACCTGGAGACACCACGTCCCCAGTGCTGCTTGAAAGTGCCCCTTTTTCTTGCCTTCCTTGTGGCAGCAGAGCTGCTTGTGGGATGGTTGGGTTAATTAACTGGGGTTCTCATGCCTGCTCTGAGCTGATTTTCAAGCTGGTCTCACCTGAGGCACTCAGAATTCCATCACTTTGCTGTGTCCCTGCTTCCTTGCCCTCCATAAGGAGCCTTGGGGCAGCCTTTGCCCTCTGAGGCTGGGGTGCCAGGCAAGCCTGGTGGGTGACCTGTGCAAACCCTGTGATGTTCAGCAAGGACAAGGACCAAGGTCCTGCAGGTCCAGTCAGGACAATCCCAAGATCAAATCCAGGCTGGACAGAGAAGGGATGGATGGAAAGCATCCCTGAGGAGAAGGACTTCGGGGTGTTGGGTGATGAAGTGCTGGACATGAGCCAACAACGTGCACTGAGAGCCCAGAAACCCCCAGAAATCCCCCTGTCCTGGGCTGCATCCCCAGCAGTGTCAGCAGCAGGGCAGGGAGGGGATTGTCCCCCTCTGCTCTGCTCTGCTCTGCTCTGGGGAGACCCCGTGGGGTAAAGCTGGGTCCAGATCTGGGGTCCCCAACACCAGAAGGACACAGAGCTGTTGGAGCCAGTCCAGAGAAGATGCTGGCTTAGGACTGGAGCAGCTCTGGAGCCAGGGGGAGGGAGTTGGGGGTGTTCAGCCTGGAGAAGAGAAACTGCAATGGGGAGACCTTAGAGCACCTTCCAGTGCCTGAAGGGACTCCAGGAAAGCTGGGAAGGGACTGGGGACAAGGGCCTGGAGGGATGGGTTTTGAACTGGAAGAGGGGAGACTGAGAGGAGATGTGAGGAAAAAATACTTCAGTGTGAGGGTGCTGAGCCCCTGTCCCAGGTTTCCCAGAGAAGCTGTGGCTGCCCCATCCCTGGCAGTGTTGAAGGTTGGATGGGGCTTGGAGCACCCTGGGCTGGAGGAGGGGTCCCTGACCATGGAGGGGGTTGGAACTGGATGAGCTTTAAGGTTCCTTCCAACCCAAACCAGTCTGGGATCCTATGGCTGAACAGCCATTTTGTCAGCTGAGGGGCACTGGGAGGATGCTGTGCATGACTTCTGGTGTGGTGATGGGGGTTTCTGCCCCTCTCCTGTCACTGGCCAACACCCCCATCCTTTCAAGGGCTGTGAGTTGCTGCTGCTTGTGTTGGGCAGCACCAGTGGGCAGCTGTGACCCAGGCTGGAGTTTTCCATGTGGCTTTGCAAAGCTGGGAAGGTCACAGCTGGGCTGTGCGAAGCCAAAATGCTGTCACCTGGGTGGATGCTTTAGGTTTCCTCAGGCAGGGTGTTTTGGTGTTGTTTTTCCTGTAGCAGCAGTGTAAGAGAAGGCACTTCAAGCCTGGGGTGTGGGTGCTGGCAGCGTGCCTGGACCCAGCCCTGGGCTGGGGGGAGATGCTGAGAGCAGATGATGCTTCAGTGCCCACATCTCTGGGAGCTGAGCCTGCCCCCTGCTCTGTCCCCCCCCCCCTCAGTCCCTGTGAGCCCCTGGGGAGGTCCTGGGGGTGTCAGGGTGCCCGGTGCTGAGCAATGGGGATGGTGTGGCAGGGAGGGTATTTCCAGGGACAGATGGTGCCCTTCTCCAGCCCGGAGTGACACGTGCCCTGCTGAGCAGCAAGCTCCATCCTTGTCATTTCCTTTTTGCTGGGCTCCTGCTGCTCTCCCTGCATACATAATAACCATCACCCTGCCCCAGCATCAGTGCCAGGGAAACCTCCTTGAAAATAGAAGTCCCTCTGATGAGATTTTGTATGGCTTTGGCAGAAACCCTGTCTCCAGGCCATGGGCTGCCTCTCTCCAGGATTTCTGGGGCTAAACATGGATTACGTGGCAGGGTCCAGTGGAGAACAGGGATGGGACCAAGCAGTGATGTAGCAACCTGAGTGCCAGGAGCCAGGACTGCCTGGGGGGTGGGACAGGCAAGAGAAGATGAGAAGATGGGCTGAGGGTGCTGTCTCACTTCTGTGGTCATGGTTGTGTTTAAAATTAATGACAGGGACTGTTTTCCTCCCTGCCTTCAGAAAGGGGCTAAAAATGACTGGAAATTAAGATCTGTTGGGAAGGAGGATGTTGTGAACTGGGGGTAAGTGTGTCCAGGGCAGCATTTGTGTTGGCAGCTGCACCTTCCATCTGAGCATTACTGAGATCCTTGGGCTGGGGGGGAGGTGGGAGCTGGTGACCCCTCATGCAGTTTGGGAAAACGTGGACAGAAACCGTGGCCATTTGGTGCACTGCAGTGTGTCCTGCAGGCTGTGTAGGAGTTAGCAGACAACTTGGGGATGGAAGGGATGCTAAAGAGCACCACCCTAGTTCTAACCCTGCTGCCATGGGCAGGGACTCCTCCCTCTGGACCAGGGTGCTCCAGGCTCCATCCAGCCTGGCCTCAGGTTCTTCTTGGACCCTCAAAACCTAAACATCCTGACCTGGTGTGGCTGGCAGGTCCTGCCCTGCCTGCTGGGGCTGTTGCAGGGGGGTGCAGCTGAATGGACAGACCCCAGTTCCTGGCTGCAGGGAATGTTTGTGCCTGCAGAGTGGTGGGGCAGCAACACGTGTGCTTTTCCTTGTTGAGGTGAGGCTTTCACTCAGGTCATGGTCACACTTTAACCTCCAGGACTTTGGATCAGCCACTTCTTGAAGCTGTTACCAAAGTCAGCAGTGGCAAGGTTGAAAGCTGGGGACTCCTCTGGGTGACACCACCCAAATCAGTTACCCGAGGTTGAAAAGACAATTTCAAGAGGGAGAATAGGTACCTCATCTGACTTACTGATGGGTAAGAGGGATGTCTCTGGAGCCTGGTTTCGCTCTGCAAAGTGCCAAGGGGCCATGGTTTGGCAGAGGAGCATCTGCAAGATGTGGGACAACTCTGATATGAGCAGAGACAACCCTCTCTCTTCAATCTTTTCCAATCCACTGTCTCCTTCTTTCTGGTGAGGATGATGTAAGAAGAAACTTTTCTACCCCATTAATTTTCCATTTCCCTCCATCATGTATCTGTTTTGGATACTCTTTTAAATGACTCCTTATCCAGAGGACTGTAACTTTTCTTTCCTCTGTGAGTTTGCAACTACTGCCTCTCTGGGACAGGAGGAGTTTCAGTCTCTGGTGACAATGACCCACACGCTGCTGTAGCCAGGGACAACCCCTCATTTCCCTGCTGTGGCTTTGCTGGTTCTCTTGCATGTTCTGTTCTCTCCCATGTCTCCTGCAGTCTGCAGCATCCCTTGTGTTTTGCTATCACACACACTGCTGCTTGCAAAGCCATCCTGCTCACACACACTTGAATTTAGCTCATCAAGGTCCCTGCTCCAGCTCTCTGTGGGTGCAAAGGGATGGTTGTCCTTGCTCTCTGCTGGCTGCAGAGGGGTGTAGCCAGGGTGCCAAGGGGTGTAGCTTGCTGTGGTGGTGGTTTGCCTGGTGCCTCTGTAGCTGGAGCAGTCCATCCTCTGCTAACTCGGTAGTGCTCTGGTGTGGCAGTGTCCAGGACATCCTGTGCTGGCCTCTGCCCCATCTCCTGTGGGGAAGGGAGCAGAGGAGAAGGGGAGGATGCCCCTGAGGAGCTCCTTAGGTGAAGCTGCAAACTTGGCAGGGAACACTTGTTGATAGCTCTGTCTGTGTTGTTGCAGGCGAAAGACAGCGACGATGACGATGAGGTCACTGTCAGTGTGGACCGGGACCGCTTCATGGATGAGTTCTTTGAGCAGGTGAGGGGTTGGTTTGCCCAGTGCAGCTTTAAAGCTGGTTCAGAGCTTTCTGTTAGAGCTGGGGGAGGGGTGGGGGGCAGCAGCCAGGGAGGGGATGAGGTCCAGCCCTGGCTTACGCTTGGTGTCATCAGGGGTTTTGCTCAGAGTTCCCCACAGCAGGAACCGGGTGTCCCCACACACCTGGGGCTGCCGTGGGCTCACCTGGACCTATGGATGCTCCACCTCCTCCTGCAGAACCAGTTTGAAACCAGTGGAGCAGCTGGGCCAGTGACAGACTGGGGGGAGGGGGTGATCCTGGTGCTCTCCAGCCTCTCCTGAGAGCACCTCTGTGGAGGAGCAGTTTCTCCATGGGATCAATTTAATTTCGTGCCTCCCATACCAAACAAGGGGTTGTCTGCTGGCGTGTGGGTGGCTGTAAGATCTGCATGCAGATTTTTAGCACCCCCTCAGCATGCTATCTGTGTAGGGGGTGTTAAAATGTCTCTGTGCAGGCAGTGGAGTGGGGAATGAAAAAAATCTGATATGCAGATGGAGGGAGATGAGCAAAGGGGTGGTGTGAGTCAAAGGAAAAGACAGAGCAAGAGGATGGGCTGCCTGGTGGCAGAGGTTCCTCCTCTTGGTGGTGCTGACAGGTCCCCTGGTGGTATGGGAAAGGGGGGAAGATGCCAGCGTGGATTTGCTGGCAAATCTGTCCTCCCTGGTGTGTGGGGTGAGGAACAAACTTGGCTTTTCAGTCCCTGGAGCAAAGAGCCATGGGGGACTGTGCTAGGACCGAGCCTGAGTTGTGCAACCTCAGAAATGTTCTCCATGCTAATTTAAATAAAACCTAAATGCTTCTGCAAGTGTGACCCCAAATACTAATAAAATATATTAATACTATATAATAATATTATATAAACAAATAATGAACAGGGTATGTTTACATTAGATATTAGGAAGAAATCCTTTGTTGTGAGGGTGCTGAGCCCCTGTCCCAGGTTCCCAGAGAAGCTGTGGCTGCCCCATCCCTGGCAGTGTTGAAGGTTGGATGGGGCTTGGAGCACCCTGGGCTGGGGGAGGTGTCCCTGACCATGGTAGGGGTTGGAACTGGGTGAGCTTTAAGATCTCTTCCAACCCAAACCAGTCTGGGATTCTATAATAATATAATATATTAATAATATACAACAATACAATAATTTTTATAAAGCCCCGATGTGACTGTGAAGCTGGCTGCTGTCATATGGAAGGTCTGGTTTTACAGTGGTCCTACAGTTTGAGGATCCAGCTGGAAAATATCCAGGGGGTTGTTTGCTGTAGTTCAGGCATATTCTGGTTGGCTTGGGATAGGGTTTATAACCCCTCCCCTTTTCCAAACTCTCAGGCCTCTCACAGGAGACCTCTCCTCTTGCCCATCTCCACAGGTGGAAGAAATTCGAGGGTTCATCGATAAAATTTCTGAGAACGTGGAGGAAGTGAAGAGGAAGCACAGTGCCATTCTGGCTTCACCCAACCCTGACGAGAGTGAGTGCTCCGGCATCTCCTGGTGTCCCCATGGGGGGGAGGCTGGGCCAGGCTGCTGGGGGGATGGGGTCAGGCTGAAGTCCTCTTCAGGTGGCCAAAAATCCACAAGCTGCTGAGGTGGGTGTTGGGCAGGGTGAGGGAGGGCTGGGACCTGCATGGGAAGGAGATGGAGGGATGGCTGATGGGTTTGTGACCTCAAGAGGTGGTGAGGGTCCAGTGATGCTGCTGGGAGCAGTTACTGAAGGGTTGGCAATGAGGAGGCTGAAAAGAACAAATGGTTTTATGCTGGTTGGCCATTGTCTTGCCCCACACTGCCTGGGGCAGGTTCATGGGGGAGGCAGCAGCTGTGGAGCTGGGGCAGTGTTGCTGCTGCTTGGTGCAGAAATGGGGCAGCTCTTCCTTGAGCCCACAGTGTCCTCCTTGTCCTGAAGGACTTTTTTGTTGCTGGCTGGCCAAAGAGCCTGTCTCTTCTGGACCTTTCAGTCTTGTGTTCCTGAGAAGGGGTTTGTTGTCAAGAACAGAAGTTAAGGCTGGGAGCACCTGAGGGGTCACAGTGTTTGGGGGTCTGCAGGATTTGGCAGAGTTAGACCTGAGGGTGATGAGTTTCCCTGTCCCCAGATGTGGGTGGTGCATCTTTTGGGGGGCTGGAGGGCTGAGCTCCAGGGTGGGGTCTGCAGCTGGGGTCTGCTGGGCTTCCTTAGAGCTGTGACTTCCCAGCTTTGCTGTCTGCAGACCCCTCAGTGGGGAGCAGGTGGGACTGAGGTGCTGAGCTGCACAGGAGGGAGGGGAGCTGCTCCCTGGGTGGACACGGAAGGATTTCTTTGGAATACTGCTCCAAGCCTGTCCTTCAGTGGGACCCTGTGGGGATTCTCCTTTGTTCACCCCCCTCGTGCTGGTGGTGGTGGCAGAGCTGATGTGGTGGCTGCAGATCAGAGATGATGCTCCCAGGTGCTGCAGGGGTGACAGCTCAGGATGGCTCTTGTCATTGGCAACAGGGTGGCCTTCCTGGGCCAGTGGGTACCTGCTGAGGAACTGGATGTTGTGTGTGGCCTCCAGGCTGTGGGGCCCCTTGTGCAAAGGTGTTTCCAGCCAGATTAGGGGGCTGGAAAGCTGGGAGCAGGTCTCTGTCTGGCCATCCACCATCCTTCTGCCATCCTTCCATCCACTTCTCTTCACTAGCCCAGTGCAATTCCATGTCTGGTCATATCCAACTGTGAAATATTTCTGGAGGTCCCAGGAAGTTGTCTGTGCACATATTTTCTTCTGTCCAGCCCTATGTCAAACCAGGAGGTATTGCTAATTGCCTGGAAGGACCTGGTCCTTCTGAAATTTTCTCAGGCTTCCCTCTCCTGGCAGCTATTCCTCAGCTGAGATCCACTTGGCCAAGCCTGGGAGTGAGGGATTTTCTCAAAGGACCTCACGTGTCTCAGACTGTTGCTCAATCATCCTCCAGGCTCTTTCAGCCTGCGTTTGCAGAGTCAGATTTTGCAGTTCCTGTTTGGGTGTTCTCAGGGAGGAGCTGTCACTGCTTTGCTCTTGGGCTCATCCAGAGGCACCGTATCCGCTCAGGGCTGAGCCAGAGCACAGTCTGCAAAGGGCACTCCTGGCCTAAAACCATCATCATCATCTATTTAGAAGTCAGATCTGCAAGCAACCAAAACACTGTGACATTGGCGTGACTTCCAGAAGCATTCAGGAAGCTGGAAGTGTTTCTGGTTCTTGTTTTACAAGTAGAAAATTCAGTTTATAATGCCAAAAACTGTTTGGGCAGTGAAAGAAGAGCCCACACCTTGTGTAGAAATGTGTGGTTTGTGATACAGTGGGGCTGAGCAGGTGCTCAGTGGCAGCCAAAATCACAGAGGGGTTTGGGTTGGAAGGGACCTTCAGAGATCACCCAGTGCCACCCCCCTGCCACCAGCCCAGGGTGCTCCAAGCCCCATCCAATCTTCAACACTGGGCCAGTGCACCAAAAGCAGCATCAGCCCATCTCCATCTGCTCCTGAAGGGGAAATGCAAGACACGTGGCAGAAGCTCAACCAAAGATGGAATTAAGCTCAAGTCCTGTGCTTTAGGGGGTGAAGGCAACACTCAGGGAATGGCAGGAGCTGAAGCCAGACCTGGCAGCACCCCTACCTCCTGAGTCCCCAGACAACCTGGTAATTAATGCAAAATGTAGTCCAGGGAGGTGAATTGATTGAGATTAATTTGGAAATGAAGAAGCGAGGTTTCTGTGAGGCATGAGAGGGAAATGCAGCAACAGGGCACTGAAGTGGAGGTGGTGAAAGGCTGGTGTTGGTGTGTTTGCCTTTCACATGGCACATGGATGTTGCCTGGGATGACTGTCAAGGCAAGATGATGCTCTTCGCAGGAGGATTTGGAGTCCTGTGGAACAGCACCTCAGTTATTTCTGTGTGATCTCTAAGCACTTCAACATGTGACATCTCCACTACCAAGTGATGGGGAGTCTGTCATCCTTCAGAGTGTCAGAAGAAAGACACAGGGTTCTCATTCTCATCTGAAGGCACCAGGCAGTGTGTGATGAAGCTGTGGGGCAGCTCCTCCATCAGGAGTTAGAACTTCAAGCAGCACTGAGAACTCCCTGCTGGAGCTGGAGGACCCTGGAGTGTGAGCTTCACAGGTCAGGGCAGGTTGAGCTGGTCATTTGGAACATGAAAAAATAGTGGTTGGAGTTATTGTTGGAGTCCTGAATGGAGGGAAGGGTTTCTGGCTGAATTCCTTGCTGTTTTTTCAGGTTATCTTGATGGAAGAGAAAGACTCCACAGGTATTATCCTAACTGGAGCCTTAATGATGGTGTGTGTAGGTGGATGCAAACCCTTGGTGCTCTCCTGCCTGTGCTCTGCTGTTGCAGAAGGTGTGGTCCAGGTGTCCGTGTGAGACCTGGATTTAGTCACCTGATGGCATGGAGTGGAGCTGCTGGGCTGGATCCATGTTGTACAGAACCACTGGTCCCTCTCCTGCCTGCACAGAGTGTTCTGGGAACTGTGTTGCTGCTGCTGCTGCCTGAGCTTATTTTGGCACCCAGTGGGTGGGCAGCTGGCTGGTTTCATCATCCTGCTGGCAGGGTGGCAGCACCTGCCTGCACCTTGCAGCTCCATCAGGATGGGGAGGGATTCCCTGGGGTGGCTGTGGGGCTGTATCCATAGAATCCCAGACTGGTTTGGGTTGGAAGGGGCCTTAAAGCTCATCCATTCCCAATCCCTGCCATGGTCAGGGACACCTCCCCCAGCCCAGGGTGCTCCAAGCCCCATCCAACCTTCAACACTGCCAGGGATGGGGCAGCCACAGCTTCTCTGGAAAACCTGGGACAGGGTTTCACAGAATCAGTAAATAGTTGTGGATGTTGGATGGGACCTCTGAGACCATTGAGTCCAACCATACACATGCAACAAGCAAAAAAATAAACCCAAAACCTGTATAATCTTGGCCACAGGAGCATGCCCTGAATTCACCACCCCCATGGTAAAATATTTCTTCTTATCTCCAGCCTAACCCAACCTTCATTCAGTTTAAACCAGTGTCCCTTGCCCTGTCACTGCAGGCACTGCTCAAAAGTCTCTCTCCCTCTGTAAGTGCTGAGCAGCCACAGGAAGGTGTCCCAGGAGCCTTCTCTCCTCCAGGCTGCACAACCCCAACTCTCTCAGCCTTTCTCCAGAGCAGCCCTGGTGTCCCAGCCCTGAAACCATTTTGGTGCCTCCTCTGCACCTCTCTACCAGGTCCCTGTGTGTGCTGGGGACCCCTGAGCTGGGGGCAGTGCCCCAGGGGGGGTGAGGAGAGTGGAGCAGAGGGGGAGCACCAGTGTGTGTGGGAGACCCCAAGGGATGGTGGGGAGGAGCTGCCTTCTGCATCTCAGCATCCTGCCTCCTGCTCCTCTTCCTCCTCTGGGCAGGTCCCTAACCAGAGGGTGGCCTCACACCCCACGCTTGGTGCAGCCATGGTGGGGGGTGGCCCTGCAGCAGTGCCTGGCACAGGCAGACTGAGGGAGATGAAGAGGCTGGAGGGGTGGTTGGTGGAGGGACAGGAGTTTCCTCTGCCCACCGAGGTCCAGGAGCTCCTGCAGAGTGGGTCCAACACCTCAGGTGGCTCTGGCATCCTGAGCAGAACCACACTGATGATGCCTGTGGTCATGGTGGCAGTGCCAGGCTGTGCTCAGGAGCTGCCTTGGGTCACCCTGTCCTGTCTCTCTTTGTCACCTTTTCATGCATTTCTCCAGCTCCATCTTGAATGAGTTGTGTTTCTTCTCCTGGTAATTCTTACAGAAGGGATGCTCTAGGATTTGACCTCCTGTGGTCAAGAGCCCTCTCGTTTCTAATCTGAGCCTATTTATGATCGATTTATATACCAACTTCATCCCAAGAACAAATATATTTAGCTTAAATAGCTGTTTGTCCTTCTGGCTTCACCCTATTGGGTCTGCACAGCAGCTCTGTTGTTTTGCAGGGGCTTTGTGCTCTCCCTGACTCTCCTGTCCCCATCACCTGCCCCACCTCTCTGTTTGAAGGGTTGGGCTTTACTGGGGTGTGAGGCCACAAGGATTTTGGGGGCCCTGGCTGCTGGTCAGCATCTTTGTGCTTTCCTGACTGGATTGCCCTTCCCTTGTCATGTTGCCACTGCCATGGAAGTTGGGTTCTGTCTCGGGGGGACTCACTGCAGAGTGAGGGGTGTCAGGTCCTGGTGGCAGCTCTGTGTGACAGCAAGGGCTCAGCTCTGCATCAGGATGTGGAGCTGTGGACATCCCTGCCCTTCCTGATGTGTCCCCAGTGGTGCTGGAGAACAAGATGACAAATTGCCTCTCCGCAGCCCTAAACCAGCCCAGCACCTTGCTCAGTCCATGTCTCTGCTTTTGATCCTGAGCTGTGCATCCCTCCATCCAGCTGCCATCTGCTGCTGAGCCCAGGACCATAGCTGGGACCTTCCCAGGGCTGCCCAGCAGCCCCAGTGCTCTTACTGGGAGGAGCACAAACAGTGGGGTTGTGTCTGTTTGTATACATTTGCACATATTCCATTATTTTCTCTTCCATCATTACTGCTTCATTAAAGCTGTGTGTTTTAGTTCCCATCCCATCTCTCTCCCTTACTCCCTTTCCCTTCTGGGAGGGAGAGGGATGAACAGAGCATCTGGCATTGGTTTCAGTGCCAAACCCTGACAGGCTTTTCCTTTTGTGTCCCCTTTCCTGTCCCCTAACAAGTGCCATGTGTCAGTCCAAGTGAGATTCCCTCTTACACCCAGCACCCTCTGACTCCCTCAGCACCAGCACCTCTTGTCTGCTCTGACATCTCCAACAGTGCTGGGGGATCCATGGCTGCAAGTGAAGGCAGAGTAAATAGCAATTAACTGGAGTCTGATTCATGGCAACACAGAGAGGAAAAAAAAAAAGAAAGAAAAAAAAAGAAAAGAGTAAAAATCAGCTGCTCTGTAATTATTTTGGGCTTAATTTAGACCAAGCAGTTAGTGACACTTCTGGAAGATGTGTTGTCACTGCCGCAAGGTAGTGGTATCTCCTTTGGGCAATGCAGCAGTGACTTTTGGAGCAGAGCCTCTCTCTCCTTGCTCCTGGTACAGTGCAGGGGAGCTCGGTGGCTCTTTGGCTTTCTGTGTCTTGCAGCAGGAACAGTTCCATCAGCTCTGCCCTGGCTGTGTCCTGCTGGTTTGGAGGAGGCAAAGAGCCCTGGGGGTGAGGGGACGTGGGGCTGCCCAAAGCCCCCTGCTCCTTCCACCCTCTTGTCTTTCTCCGATGGTTTCTCTTGTCTGGGTATGGATTTGGCCCCACTCTGCACCCTGGGTCTCCTCCCCTGGTGTGGGTCCTTGGGCCATGGTTGGGGTCGGGGGGGGGAGCCCAGAGGAGCTGTGCTGCTGGTCCTGCCTGCACAGGGAGGCTGTGAAGGAGGAAAAAGGAGCACAAATCCAGGCTGAGAATTGGGATGGTTCAGGCTGGAGAAGAGAAGGCTGCAATGGGGAGACCTTAGAGCACCTTCCAGTGCCTGAAGGGGCTCCAGGAAAGCTGGGGAGGGACTTGGGACAAGGGCCTGGAGGGATGGGATGAGGGGGAATGGCTTTAAATTGGAAAACAGGAGACTGAGATGAGAGATTAGGAAGAAATTCTTTGTTGTGAGGGTGCTGAGCCCCTGTCCCAGGTTTCCCAGAGAAGCTGTGGCTGCCCCATCCCTGGCAGTGTTGAAGGTTGGATGGGGCTTGGAGCACCCTGGGCTGGGGGAGGTGTCCCTGACCATGGCAGGGGTTGGGGATAGATCATCTGTAAGGTCCCTTCCAACCCAACCCATTCTATGGAAAAGGAGAGGGATGTGGGGCTGTGCAGGTGGCTGAGGCCTCTCTGCCTCTCCCTGCTGCATTCTGAGCAGTTGGTTGCTGAGGTTTAACAATGTGCTGGCAATTAAGGGAGTGACAGATGCTCTCCATTAACCCCTCTCCCTTCCCAGAAGGGGAAAGAGAACAGGGGAGAGACTTCTCTCTGTGTTATGGGGTGCGGGGGACACGTGTTGTGGTGTTGCTCTTGGGTGCTGCCTGATTTTTTGTCGCTGGCCTCTGGGTGGGTTTCTCACATCTACTTCCAGCACCTGTGATCCCCATCCGTGCTACACCTGGCATGGAAATTACTGCCATTTTTCAGGCTTTTGGCTCTCAAGCTTGCCATTGGTGGGGAAGGAGGCAAGGAGGGCTTGAAGGCCAAAGAGTGAAAGAGCAGAAAGTGGGGAGCAGCTCCAGGGGGCACTGGGAAAAGGAAACAGCAAGGTCAGGGAGTCACAGCCTGGTGTGACTCTGGCTTGCACGTGGCTCTTGCAGCTCAGCCACTCTTTGGAGCTCTGCTGTACCAGCAGCCATGGCACCCAGCAGTGTGTCCCCTCCTCTGGGACACTGCAGGCTCTGGGGTGCAGGCAGGAGCCGGGCTGAGCCCCTGGGCTGGATGCTCTCCAGCACCCTCGTCCCAACCCACCCCTGCACACCTTGCAGTTTGCTCTCACAGCATCCCTGCTGCCTCGGTGGTGACACCAGGGGATAATCCTTTCTTTGCAGAAATGAGTTTAGGAAGGCTGAGACCAGCGAGCCATAAATCCATAAAACAGCCCCTGCTTTCCCAGGCTGACTCCAGCGCTGCGGCACGCTGCGGCACGGGAAGGCTTTGTGATTCCTGGGCATGGGGGAGCTGGGGCTGGCAGAGCAGGGCAGGGGTGCAGGCAGGAGAAGGGTGGCCAGAGGTCCTGTGTCCTCCTGGGGTCCCCAGCATCACCCCTGCCTGGGGATCCTGCTGTGGCAAGGGCTTTCCCAGGGCTGGCTGCACCAAGCTCTGGCTAACTTGTCGTGAAATGAAAAGGTCAGGGGTGGTGAATTGGAATCTGCTGGAAACAGCTGGAGGAGGAATTACTGGTAAAAACCCACTGGGTGTGAGGCAGCTGGGAAAATAGCAATTGTGCTTGTGTCTGTGGGTCAGCTTGCCCACACGTGGCAGGATGCTGGGTGTGCTGGTGTGGAAGGAGGAGCTGATTAAAGTGGAGATCTTAGGCAAGCAGTGGGAGGAAGGAGGCGGACAGAGCAGGAAATCTGAGTGCTGAAAGACCCTGAAAGCAGCTTTTACAGTGTGGAAAAGCAGGAGCACAGGAAGGAGAACGTGTGGGTTGGGTCTGGAGGAGGTGGGACAGGTCCCTGGCAGGGTTTGGCTGTGCTGGGGACGTGGGTGCTCACATGCTGAGAAGCAGAGACCCTGGATGAAACATGGGAGACTTTCTGCCAGACAGGGCTGATATTTGCTACAAGTGGCTTTTTTTACTGACTGGGTCATGTTTTAGGGCTGTATAGTGTGGGAAAATATGGGATGAGGGGGGGGCCTCATCAGTTGTTACAAATCCCTGAGAGGAGGTTGTAGGGAGAGTGGGGTTGGTCTCTTCTCACTGGTGACAGATGACAGGACAAAGGAAAATGGCTTCAAGTGGTGTCAGGAGAGATTTAGTTTGGGTATCAGGAGAAACTTCTTTACAGAAGGGGTTGTTAAGCACTGGAAGAGGCTCCCCAGGGAGGTGGCTGAGTCCCCATCCCTGAATGTGTTTGAAAATTGCCTGCATGTGGTGCCTGGGGCCATGGGTTAGTTGTGGTCATTGGGAAGAGGGTAATAGGGTTAGGACAAGGCTGGACTCAGTGATCTTCAAGGTCTTTTCCAGCCTGAGCAATACTGTGATTCTGTGTTGAAAAAGGGGAGTCCCTGGGTCTGCTGTGGTGTCCTCTGAAGCAAATGGAGGGGAGAGCTGCAGCCAGCTTGGCTGCCCAGAGTTAGGGAACAATCTGCACCAAAAGACATTAAGGAGAAACTGGGAGAGTGACCAAAGGGCTGAAGAACCCAGGCAGAGCAGATTGGACACTGCTGGGACCAGTTCCAAGACCATCCTGGGGGAAGCAGAGCCCTGACAGTCATGGAGCACCCAGCCAGGGGACAGGTTTGGTGTTGTGGTGGGTGGCTCACTGCTGGAAAAAGGAAGGGATGCCTGTCCCAACCCTGACAGTCATCAGTGGAGAGCAGAGGCCCTCCTGAAACTGAATCAGGAGAGAGTCACCAGTGTCTCAATGGGTCAGGCTGGGAAATAGCTGGAACCTGCGACCTGGGCTGGACACATCTCCAGGGAGACCTGACTGTGGCCTTTCAGTACTTACAGAGGTCCTGTAAGAAAGAGGGACACAAATGTTGTAGCAGGGCTGTAGTGATAGGACAAGGGGTGTTGGCTTTAAACTGGGAAAGGGGAGACTTCTTCTAGAGATTATGAAGAAATTCTTTACAATGAAGGTGGTGAGACCCTGGCCCAGGTTGCCCAGAGAGCTGGTGGGGGTCCCATCCTTGGAAACATTCCAGGTCAGGTTGTACAGGGTGTGAGCAACCTGATGTGGCTGAAGATGTCCCTGCTTGTGGCAGGAGGCTTGGACCACATGAGCTTGAAAGGTCCCTTCTACCCTTCACCTACCACAGAAAAGATCTCCTATTTACCCCTAAGCCCCCCCAGATCTCTCTGTTTCTTTGCCTCATGACACTGCCCACCTTCAGCATGGAGCTGCCAGCTCTGCCCACACATCACAGCAGCCCCTGGGGTCTGATGGTCACCTGGGAGCTGCTGCCTGTTCATCCTGGGATCTGCTCCCTACTGATCCTGGGAGCTGCTCCCTGCTCATCCTGGGATCTGCTGCCTACAGACCCTGGGGGGTGCCAGGCTGTGCATCCCAGGTGTGCAGGAGCATCATGGGGCAGTTGGCAGCAGTGATTTTCCTGCCAGCCAGGCAGATGAGGATCTCCATGGAGGTGTTGCTTGCTGCCTGTTTCCTGGGAGCTCTGCAGGGAGCTGTGGGTTGGGATCTGCCTCCTGGCAAGTGCCTGGGAGCTGCCAATTCTGAATGGTCACTGCTGGGGCAGCTGCCAGCTCCAGCCATGCAGCAGAGCCAGCACAGGCTCTTCAGCTCCCCTGTGGTGTCCTGGGGATGTTTAACAGCATCAGCCATGCCCAGAAGCACCTGCAGGTAGATCCTGGCTGTTCCTCCTGCCTTGGGAGCTGCTGCTCCCACCTGAGGAGGTTCCTCAGCCTTCCCACAGAGTCTGCATGGACACCCCCAGAGGTTTCCACCAGCCCTGGCATCCATGGGACATCACTGAGTGTGGCTGTGACCTCCCATTTCCCAGGCTGGGCATTGGGGGTGGCCAGGAGCTGCTTGATAAGCTTGGGTTTTATTTCTTTTTTTATGTTATTATTATTATTAATACTATTATTTTTATTTATTTATTATTTATTTTCTTTCTCTTTCCCCTTATGAGGCTCCTTTGCTGTCTCCTTGGGTTGCCACACAAGGTGTCCCCCTCCCCAGCTGTAGGTTTTGGGGAATGCAGGAGTGAGAGGAAGCCCCATGGATTATGGGGGGGTTGGCTTCATGTTCCAGTGCCAGGAGCAGTCTGTCCCCTGGCTTCTTCCCCCACTGTGGGTGTGGATCCCCTCCTGCTGGACAGGACACCAGCTTATGTCAGGCATGGTGAGGCTGAGGCTGTTAGCTCAAGGTGGTTTGGGGTGAATAGTTTGGGGACTGTGGTTGCTTTGCACATCTGAGGAGCTTTGGGTGGGTGACGGCTTTGGGTGCCAGGGCTGCAGTTCCAGCTTCTGTCTGCAGACAGGAGAAAACCTGCTCTCCAGAGGATCACAGCTTCCTGCAGGGCACAGCTGCCTGCTCCAGGGTGAGCTCCTCCCTGGGATGCAGGGGGACAACCTCCATCACCATGGGCTTCACCAGGGCCTGCAGGGCAATCTCTGCTCTGGTGTCTCGAGCTCCTTCTCCCCCTCGTTCTTCACTGACCTTGGTGCCTGCAGAGTTGTTGTTCTCACATATCCTCATTTCTCACAGCTGCTGCTGCACAGTGGGTTTTACCCTTTCTTAAATACATTATAACTCAGCTTTGACCAGCAGTGGGGCTGTCTTGGAGCTGGCTGGCACTGGCTGTGCCCAGCAGAAGTGCAGCTCCTGATAGCTGAGCAGAGCCCACACCTATGGCCCTTCCATTGCCCACACCTTCCCATGTGGGCCCAGTGCACCTTTATATAACCTCCACTTAGGTTTAAAAATGAATGAGTGGCTTGCTCACTGAGCCAGCCAAGCTCAGGGCCTTGGTCATCCATCCTCATACCCTGCATAACAGGGGATTTGTTGTGCTGCTGTGTGTGCACGGTGCCACCCAAGTAACCCCCATAACTGCTGTGTCTGAATGTTTACAAAATCATGGACTCACTAACCTGGTTTGGGTTGGAAGGAGCCTTCAGAGATCACCCAGGGCAGGGACACCTTCTGCTGGACCCATCCAACCTGGCCTGGAACACTGCCAGCTTTGGGGATGTCTCCTCCAGGCTGCACAACCCCAACTCTCTCAGCCTTTCTCCAGAGCAGCCCTGGTGTCCCAGCCCTGAAACCATTTTGGTGCCTCCTCTGCACCTCTCTACCAGGTCCCTGTGTGTGCTGGGGACCCCTGAGCTGGGGGCAGTGCCCCAGGGGGGGTGAGGAGAGTGGAGCAGAGGGGGAGCATCCCCTCCCTTGGCCTGCTGGCCACGCTGCTGGGGGGCAGCCCAGGAGACACTTGGCTTTCTGGGCTGCCAGCCCACAGTGACACCTGGTGTCCCATTTGTCACCCACCAGTGTCCCCCAGGCCTTCTCCACAGGGTGCTCTCCATCCCTCCATCCATCCCTCCATCCCTCCATCCATCCATCCCTCCATCCATCCCTCCCTCCATCCATCCCTCCATCTCTCCATCCCTCCATCCCTCCATCCCTCCATCCATCCATCCATCCATCCATCCATCCATCCATCCATCCATCCCTCCATCCCTCCATCCATCCATCCATCCATCCATCCATCCATCCCTTCATCCATCCATCCCTCTATCCCTCCATCCCTTCCTCCATCCCTCCCTCCCTCCATCCATCCCTCCATCCATCCCTCCATCCCTCCATCCATCCATCCATCCATCCATCCATCCATCCATCCATCCCTCCATCTCTCCATCCCTCCATCTCTCCATCCCTCCATCCATCCCTCCATCCATCCATCCATCCATCCATCCATCCATCCATCCATCCCTCCATCCCTCCATCCATCCATCCATCCATCCATCCATCCATCCATCCATCCCTCCCCCAGTCCATGCTGGTGCTGGGGATTGCCCCAGCTCACGTGCAGGACCTTGCCCTTGGCCTGAACTGAATGAGGTTTTCTCATTCCTTGGTAACTTTATTCCTAGACCCCTGTCTCCATACCCATCCTTCCCTTTTTATCCTCCTCTCCTTCAGGAAGTCAGCTCTGATCCCCTCCCAGGCCAGGGACTCATCCTGTGCTGGGCATGGTGCCCCAGCCATGCTCTCCATTACCCCTCACACCACAGCCCCTGCCACTTTCTTCCTGGGCTGGGTACAGCACTTGTGTACCTGACCCTTTCCTGGATGGCTGGCACTGCACACAACTCCAGCTGCATCAAACTGACTTCAGAAAACAAAAATAATTCAAGAATTTAACCTCTCCAAAGACCACCCCCGGCCCACACTTGGCTTTCTGGGCTGCCAGCCCACAGTGCCAGCTGATGTCCCACTTGTCCCTCTGTCACCAGGTGCAAGACAGCCAGGTAGGGATCGCAGATGCTACCTGAGCATCTGGGAGATGAAACATGGGGTGGGAAGGTGCTGCCATAACCTGGGAGAGTTGCTGCTGATCTGGAGATGATTCAGGAGGAGAAGTCAACCCTGCTGACCTGGCATTTGGGTTCTTCCCCTGCCTGGAGTGAGTGGGTGCTCACCACTGCAGGATGTAAATGCTCTGCAGCTCTGTGAGCCCAGGGTGAGGCAGAGGTGAGACTGGTGGGGCTGTCCCCTTGACACTTTGTCACTCATTTGGGATGCTTGGTCCTGTGGAGCTGTCCCCAATGGGGATGTGCTGGTCTGAGGATGTTTTCATGGGATGTGGTGCTGCTGAATTGTTTTTTCACACCTGGCACTGTCTGTGTGATGCTCCTGGAGGCATTTACTGCCATCAGGAGGCTGCTGGGCTGTCCTTGCAGGGACTTGTCATGTCACTGGCACCCTCCAGTTCCCTTCCTGTTGGGGATGGTGGGTCATGTTGGGAGCAGTGTCCTCTGGAGATGGTGAGATGCTGACATGTGGGCTGCAGAGGTGTTGTCACACTTCTCAGCTTGTGTCTGAGAGGTTAGGAATGGGTTTGGGGTTGATGCTCCAGACTCAGCAGCCTGAATGTGTGACATTTGCAGATGCTTGCTGGTAGGGACAAGGGTGTGAGCTGCTAATCTGTCACCCCATAGCAACCCCAGCACAGTGTTAGTGACTGTGGCTTTCTGGTCATCTCTGGGAAGCCAGAGATAAGAGAAATCTTACCTGATCCTTTCCTCTGCCCAGCCTCTCAGCTTGGGGGGGTTTTCTTTTTTTAGAGGCTTTCACTCTATTTTATCTATTTTGGTCTTGCTGGTGAGGGCTTTGGTCCAGGTCTCAGTTGGCAGATCCTTCCCTCTGGGCACCTGTCTGCCAGTGGGCACCAGAGCTTGGTGTCCCATATTGTGGCCACAGGGATGAGTAACCTCCTGGAACTGGTTTCTTTTTCTGGTGAGTTTTTCTTGATGTTCCCCTTTGGAGCCTGGGAGCTGCTGGAGCTCTTGGCTGGATGCCCCATTTCCTGGGCAGGATGGTGGTGCTGGTTATTCAGTGGGGACGTGGGGTACATTTTAGGATCTTGTTACCAATGGTGGTTGTGCCCCCAGGAGAGGGGGAAAAGTGCTCCAGAAGATCAGGGAGTGATGAGAGCCACATTTGGGATGGAAAATGTTGAGGTGAGCAGAGCTGCACCCACATGAGAAAAAAAAAGTTGTGTGTGTCCCAGGTGTCATCCCACCCAGGGCTTCTCTTCAAGGAGCTGCACCTGATGCACCTGGAATGCTGTGACATGCCACAGCCATGTGACATGTGACATCCATGACATCCCATGGACAGCTATGTCACCCTGTGACATCCATGACAGCCATGTGACATCCCTGTCTCTCTTTTAGCTCCATTTCTTACAAGCTCAGCATTAGGAGTTGGACCTTGAGTTTCCCCAGAACTAAGCCTGCTGAGCTGGAGTTGAGCAGATGCCCAGTTCCTGCCTCCCACTGCTCAGGGGACCCTGAAATGGGTGTTTTGGGCACTGGACAGGCAGTGAGGGGGCTGGGACTGAGCCCCACATGGCAGCTGTGCCACACCAGAGTGCAGCCAGGCAAGGACCTGGTGATCCACTGGCACAGGTTGCCTGGAGAGGTGGGAAAGCCCCATCCCAGGAAACATTCCAGGTGAGGATGGATGGGGCTGTGAGCACCCTGATGTGGTTGAAGGTGTCCCTGCTCACTGCAGGGATTGGGCTGGATGGCCCAAACCATTCTGTGATTCTATGGCCTCAAATGAGGGGACCCATCAGCCACATGATGGACACCAAACTCCCTTTTTGAATCCCAGTCTGAGCTCCTCATTTATGGGGTGGGATTGAGGTGATGGTGTGTGGGCAGGGGAGTGTGGTGCAAGGGGGTCTGGACTCGTGCACAAGTGATGACAAAACATGAGCACCAAAGGGGCTGGAAGATCTTGGTGCAGGGTTACTGGAGGACTTTTCCTCTTGTGGCACTCCCACCATCCAGGAATGGAGGACTTTTCCTCTTGTGGCACTCCCACCATCCAGGAAATCAGTTGAGTTACAGCCTCAAATTGAGCAAGAAAGAAAATTTCTCTGACAAAAACACCAGCAGTCCAGCAGCAGTGGTGAACTGGTGCATTGATGGCAGATGCTGATACTTCACGTGCAAAGCTGTGACAAGCTCCAACATCACAGCAGAAATGCCCGAAACCTTTGGATTTTAGGAGGCCTCTCGATTTCACTGCATTGGAGAAACAGGAAAAATTCCTGCTGTTTCAGGCAGGATGGCTGCAGAGGCTGCAGCTGGGGGATGGGATTGATGGCTCTTGGAGGAGAGCACGTGTAGACAGCCCTGATGCCTTGGGGTGGGATTTCTCCTCCTGTGGCCATGGGGATCTGCCCATCAACCCTGCCTCAGTTGCTGTGGGTCTTCTGGAGAGAGGACAGACAGGCAGCATAAATCTTGAGCTTCCTTTTAGTGCCAGCAGAGCCAGTATTTAAGCTTCTTGCAACTTCCCAGCACTGTTACTGAGTTTCCAGGCCCCACAGAAATGGAGCAGAACTTTATTTTCCTAATCAAGTTATCAGATTATTAGCAAAAAACCAAATAAAAGAGCTGCTTTGGTTGCAAGTGAAAAAAAGTGCTGCCTGGAGAAGCATTCGGTGGTGAGCACATGGAGGGGATAATGGAGGATCAGGCAAAGCCAAATAATTGTTATGGAAATAAGATAAAATGCAGCTGGGATGTGGCACCCTCTGATTTCTGGCTTGGGGTTCTCCCACAGAAGATTTTTCTTCTTAACTATATGAAGCTGTAGGTGTTAGCAGCATTTATTGAGTCATGATAATGCTGCTAACCAGTACCCTACTGGTAGAAGAGCCCACAAAGAGTTAATGGGTGATTAATCAGCTGTGAGGTAAATAATTAATCAACTGGTGTAGAATCCAACAGGTCAGAACTTGGCCTCTGATCTGTAAATACTGATGTGCACCCAGCTGAGGAGCATCTTGTGCAGATATTATTTATTAGCAGCCTCCAGCCCTTCACAAACCACTTTTAATGAGAAGAGTGAACCCATCCATCATCCCTTGCCATGGCTGAGAGAGGCCCTCAGCTGCTCACATTTTGACCTGTAAATCTAAAATAATTCTGCATGGGAAGGGAAGGACAGCTCCTGTCTTATTTATGAGAGGGACACAGAGGAGATGGAGCCCTGGCTGCTGCCTGGAGAGGCTGTGTCAGTGGGAGGCAGATCTCTGGGGACATGATGCTTGTACAGCTTCTTCAGCAGGAAGAGGAGCTGTGCAGCCCAAAAGTGAGATGGAAAATGGTCCAGAGACCATTGTGCCTTTTCTTGGAAAGGGTTTCACCTGGGGAAGCATCTCTGTTCTTGAGTTTTGTGCTTTCTGGTGCTTCTGTTGGTGTTGGCTTAGGGGGTTGCCTAGTACTCTGGGTACCATGTTACATCAATAAGGACCAAGAAGAGTCTTATCCAGGACAAGGTGAAACTTTTTATCCTGGATAAAGTAAAATCTCTCATCCTGGACAAGGAGAATGCTGCAAGGAGGAGTGCAGGATGAGTGAGAATTCCAGTTATTTGTTAATTACCGTGAGTCCACCTTACAGCAAGGGATCTCTGCACCAGATTCACTCCTGGCCCTAGACAAAAGCTTTGGTTTTCTGTCCCTGTGGTGAGACCTGGGTGCTCCCTGTTTGTGCAGGTGCATGTGTAGCCTGCTCATGGAAGGCTTTGTATGTGTCTGGGTGTCTTGTGAGCCATTCAGCTTTCTTCACCTGCCCTCCAGTCAGAGCTGGAAGCTGGGAGCCATCAGGAGGGGCCCTGCCCTCCTCATACCCTATAGCAGCTGCTGCCCAGACCTGACTGGTGAAGCCCCCATGGGCTGGGGAGCCAGAATCCAGAAGTTGTCCCATATTGGATGCTGTGCAACAGGATTCTGGGGGGTTGTTGGCAAACACTGCTGAGCATGGCACTGTCCCCATGCAGGGCACCCACTCTGTGGCAGTGTCTGGTACCATCTCAGACAGGTCAGGTCGGAGAAGTTCATTTCAGTGCCCTTGGTATTGTTTTAGTCTGGCTTGATGGAAAATATCTCCAAAGCAGCTTTTGGGTGTGAGGTGTGTCTGCTGTGTCCTACAACCCAAAGGCTTCTTTGTTGGTGTTCTCATAGCCTCCACCTCCTTGTCCTGAGCCTTCTGGAAGCCTTTCCCTCTCTGCTCCGGTGGGTACAAGTGTTGAAACTTCCCCCTCTGTCCTTTTAACCAGAGCCACCAAGGGAACAGCTCCTGGGATAAGTTTCTGAGGACAAGAATCCAATCCTGATGTGTGGACTCCAGCCTGTATCAGTTCCAGCCTTTCTCTAGTGCCATGATGTAAAACCATCACTTGCTCCACGCATCTGGTCGATGCTTTGAGTGTTGTTTGGCTTTTTACAGCAACATGAAGAGGTTTAGAGCTGCATCAATATTTCAGAAGTTACACTAAACAGTTGGGCTATTACAGCTGGGCAGGTTGTGGTGAAGGGCTTCAAGTTCACCCTTTCTATCTCCAGTTATTAATGTCCACATCAACAATTATCGATCTTTAATCTCTTAAATTAAGTGCCACCCTGTAAGATGTAATCATGAAAAGGCTCAGCAGAAAGAGGACCTCAGCCTCAGAGGAAGAGCACCTGGGTCTAAGAAGGAGCTGAGCCCTGAGGAGTCTCTGCAGCCCTGAGGGCAGCCTGGGCAGCTCAGTCTGCATGAGCATTTCTCTGGAGCAAAGCAGCAAAGCTGGGAAGACAGTGCAGCTCCTTGGTGTGGTTACTGCAGTTCATCAGGGGGTAGAAAACCACACGTTTCTCTTAATATCCTTCTGGGTCAAAAGCAGTTTTTTCCTATCCTCCCTTTGGTTGTGGGAGCACCCTTGCAGTGTGCTGCTGTGCCCAGGTCTTTTCTTTGAAGCTTTTCCATTGAAGAAATGAGACTGAAGTTGCCAAGTTCTCTTAGCCAGCCAAAGCTCCTGGGGAGAAACCACAGCCAGTGGGACCTCCACCACCTATTTCCTTTCTTGTTTTTTTTTTTTTTCTTCTTCTTTTGCCTACTAAGGAGGTTTTGAGAAAATACTGGGACTCCAAAGAGAGCCTCTTTCAGTAGGGGGAACAGGAGGGAGAGCCAGATGCTCCAAAAGCAGGTGGTAAAGCCTTATTGTGTGGTAAGAAAAGTCTTCCCTGTTGCACCTGGGCTTGGAAGGAGCCCTGGAGTCTCTGTGGTGTTTCTTGTCACCCCACCTGCTGTTTTTTGATGAAAGACAATTCAGACCTTGTGCCAATTCCCAGGGTTCTGGGGGCAAGGTCCTCCTGAGCACAGGGTCCCCTGTGGTGGTGCTGGGAGATGACAGGATGTGTGTGGGCATCTGAAGCTGAGGAGCACTCTTTGCAAAGCATCTGTGTGTAGTAACATTTTTTCCATTGAAGAGTGAACCCATCCATCATCCCTTGCCATGGCTGAGAGAGGCCCTCAGCTGCTCACATTTTGACCTGTAAATCTAAAATAATTCTGCATGGGAAGGGAAGGACAGCTCTTGTCTTATTTATGAGAGGGACACAGAGGAGATGGAGCCCTGGCTGCTGTCCCCAGGCTGGTGCAGTGCCTGGAGAGGCTGTGTCAGTGGGAGGCAGATCTCTGGGGACATGATGCTTGTACAGCTTCTTCAGCAGGAAGAGGAGCTGTGCAGCCCAAAAGTGAGATGGAAAATGGTCCAGAGACCATTGTGCCTTTTCTTGGAAAGGGTTTCACCTGGGGAAGCATCTCTGTTCTTGAGTTTTGTGCTTTCTGGTGCTTCTGTTGGTGTTGGCTTAGGGGGTTGCCTGGTACTCTGGGTACCATGTTACATCAATAAGGACCAAGAAGAGTCTTATCCAGGACAAGGTGAAACTTTTTATCCTGGATAAAGTAAAATCTCTCATACTGGACAAGGAGAATTTAAAGATTTTGAATCATGAAGACAAAAACCAGCATGTCCATGCCTTTTTTGTGCCCTTTTTATGCTGAGCAGGTTGGGGATATGAGCAAGAAGTTGGGATTTTCCTGGACGTGCTTGGGCTTTTAGAAGAACACAGCTGAAGTGACTCATGCATGTTCAGCCCAAGTCAGAAATTAGGACACTTTTATGCAAGGCATGTTAATGTCTCTTAAAAATGCTACAGCTAAAAGAAGTGCCGTATTCTTGGCATCCATCTGGATCCTTGCAGAGACAGAGCTTAGAGTGGGTAATGGCACCATGTGTGGATTAAATATCTCACCATGGCCAAAAGGAATCTGGAGCTCCCAATCTGGAAGATAATTCCGTGCCTTGAGAATGCTGTGAGGGATTTTAATAGCTTTTGGTGCCACAGGAAGGCAGCCTGGTGGGAAAGTGATTTGAAGAACATAAGCAGAACATCACCCACATTATTTTTCTCTGAGTTTTAAGAAGATCCTTCTTAGTAGTTCCACTTCTGCAGTGGTGGAGCCATGTCAGCTGGAGCTGCTGTCAGGATTTAGCTGTGGAATCACAGAATCACACAACAGTCATGGTTGGAAGGGACCTCTGAGATCACCAAGTCCAACCATTCACACACTCAACAAGCCAAAAAAAAAAAAAAAAAACCAAGCCAAAAAAACCAAACCAAAGCAAAACCAACCAACCAAAAAAAAAAAAAAAAAAACCAAAACCAAACCCCACCCCACAACAAACTCCCTACAATCTCAGCCTCTAGAGCATCTACACCTTTCTTAAACACCTCCAGGGATGGTAGCACACCCCCCCCCTCTCTGGGCAGCCTGTGCCAGTACCTGACCACTCTTTCAGCAAGGAAATTCTTCCTAATATCTAATCTAAAGCTCTTCTGCTGTAATTTCAGACCATTTCCTCTGGTCCTGTCATTATTCTCTTGAGGGAAGAGCCCAACACCCCCCTCTGTACAACCTCCTTGCAGGGAATTGCAGAGGGCAATGAGGTCTCTCCTCAGCCTCCTCTTCTCCAAGCTGAATTCCCAGTTCCCTCAGCCTCTCCTCATATGCTTGTTCCCCAGACCCCCTACCCCAGCAGAACCCAGAGCAGAACCCAGCACTGGAGCTGCAGCCTCAGCAGTGCTGGGTACAGAGGTGCAATCCCTGCCCTGTTCCTGCTGCCCACACCATTCCTGGAAGAAGCCAGGATGCTGGTGGCTGCCCCATGTTGTTCAGCATCACCCCCAGGTCCTTTTCTGCTGGGGAGCTTTCCAGCCACTTTGGAAGGACACAGAGTGAAGAAATATCTAAACCCACACCACCATCCTTTTTTGTTTGTCCCCTTGTTCAGTTTTGCATGAAAAAAAACCCCACTGTCTAAAAGAAGTCATCAGCATGTGCCAGCAGAGCTTCCTTCCCATGGTGTCCCCATCCCTTAGGAGCCATAAGGATGCTCTCAGCTCCTCCTCTCCCAGCAGGGAAGCTCTGAGCCCCACTGAAGGGATGAGTCCTGTGATTTGCTGCTGAAAGGCTTCCCCAGCACAGCTGTCCCCAGCCCTGCTCTGAACACACAGCTGGGGACTGGTGGAGATGGAGAAAATGGGAATGGCTCCACCTGGGGAGACTGCAGTAGGTCAAAAGCAGGAAAGACTGAAATCCTCCCGTTATAAAAGAGTTGGTTGGGTTCTGTGTCCTCTCTGAAGGAGATGGGGTCCCAGTTGGTGGAAATTCCTCACACCTCAAGTGCAGATTTGGTTCTTAATTTGGCCCTGAACATCTGAGCTTTGGGTTAGAGAAGACTTCTTGAGGACACAGATTGTCATTATCAAGTGGACTCTGTCAGTGATGCCTGGTGGCTTCAGGAGTTTGGAGACCATTATTAGTGACTGAAGTGGGGCCAAGGAGAGCCTGTTCCTCCCTGACCACTGCTCACAGCTCTCCTGCCATGCAGCATCTGGTGTCAATCCCCATCCCAGCATGGGCTGGTGTGGGAAATCCTGGTCACCCCTGGACCCCAGAAGGAGGAGACTGGACAGGGCATGAGCTATCCCCAGGCTGCAGGAAGCAGGCAAGCCAAGTGCTGATGGATACTGACTGCTTCCAGAAAATTGGGATCTTCTGCTGAGATGAGGCAGTGCTCAGAGTGCTGTGTGTGGGGACAGGTTTTCTACTGCCAACACCCACATGCAACCAGGTCCAGAAGGCATCTCCAGACCTCCCTTGAGTGAAATCCTTCTCTCCAGCCTCTGTAACACTTGTTTTTCTCTTGGTACATCCTCACCTGGGAAATATGGGAGCTCTGTTGGGATATAGTGGTGTTTGGAGTGGGATCACAGCTCCCTTCTGTCTCCACTGACCTCAGCATAGTGCTGTGTTAAGCTTGAGGAGCAGTCTGCCTGAGCCCTGCTCAGATTTGCTGTTTCCCAAGAAAAAAACCCACTTTGGTTCCTGCAGGTATCATCCTGCCATCAGCTTCTGCCTTACTCTCCTAACCTCCCTAACCTTCTCCCAGCCTGTGACTGGATACAAGGTCCTGGAGTTATGTTTGGCCCTTAGATTATTGCTCCCCATGGGAACCAGCTGAGATTTGTCCTTTTTCAGTATCTCTGTAATTGATTTTGAGCCTGGTTTTGTCATTAATCAAGTGTGCCTTTAAATCAGATGGGTGAAGCAAGCACAGCTCTTCTGTGCCACCTCTATCAGCTGCTGAGTGGATTTTCCTCCAGCCTGCAGACTCTTAATGAAAATACTGAATTGAACTTGACCTTGAAGCAACCCCTGCCTGGGACTCATTTGTCATTTTTTCCCCAATCTGACTCTAAATCTTTCATCATCTCTCCCTGTGTCTGGCTTGGTGACATGGGTGTGATGCACCCATACAGCTGTGCCTGCCCTTCAGCTTCTACATGCTGCAGGAACCCAGAGGTTCACAGCCTTGCCTTTCCTTTCCTTTCCTTTCCTTTCCTTTCCTTTCCTTTCCTTTCCTTTCCTTTCCTTTCCTTTCCTTTCTTTCCTTTCCTTTCCTTTCCTTTCCTTTCCTTTCCTTTCCTTTCCTTTCCTTTCCTTTCCTTTCCTTTCCTTTCCTTTCCTTTCCTTTCCTTTCCTTTCCTTTCCTTTCCTTTCCTTTCCTTTCCTTTCCTTTCCTTTCCTTTCCTTTCCTTTCCTTTCCTTTCCTTCTTTCCTCTCCTCTCCTCTCCTCTCCTCTCCTCTCCCTCTCCTCTCCTCTCCTCTCCTCTCCTCTCCTCTCCTCTCCTCTCCTCTCCTCTCCTCTCCTCTCCTCTCCTCTCCTCTCCTCTCCTCTCCTCCTCTCCTCTCCTCTCCTCTCCTCTCCTCTCCTCTCTCCTCTCCTCTCCTCTCCTCCTCCTCTCCTCTCCTCTCCTCTCCTCTCCTCTCCTCTCCTCCTCCCTCTCCCTCTCCTCTCCTCTGATGAAAACCTTGCTGTAGCACAGCATCCACATCCTGATGCCAGGTGCTGGCCATGTCCATGTGTTTTGTGTATGGAGCAGCCCCACTCCTGAGTTGTCAGTGCTTTGGGTTTGGATTGAGGGGCCAGCAGTGTGGGGAAGGATAACTTGGAAAAAGGAGAGAAATGGAGAAAAGCCCCTGTCTGTTAGCAGCTGGTGAGGACCAAGATGGGTCATGGCTAATGTATACAGGGTGGGGGGACAGAGCCCTGGCTTCTGCCCCAGTGTGAGATTTCCTCAAGGATTCCCTTTGGGGAATGCAAAACCTTATCTCCAAAAGGCAAAAATACCATCCTGCAGGGAGAGGGACATCTCTCCATGGAGAGCCTGGGAGGAAGAGGAGCTCCCATGGCCATGGCCATGCAGCTGAGGTCCCGGACAGGGTGAGCTTTGGGTGCATGGGGTGGCTGCACCTGGGGCAGTGCCTGCAGGGGGCTTCACCTCCACAGTGAATTTTATAGAGATTTATTTATTTTAAAATTCATTTTTAATTAGGCAAATGCTGGGACATGCAGAGGATGGGGTTGGCCAGGCAGAGGTTTGGGAGGGGCTTCAGGGAATTAACCCAGAACCATCAGCACTACAAGGGGATGGATCATCCCTGCAGAAAGGAACTGGGAGAGGGAAGGGGCTGAGGAAATCCTAACGAAGGGAAAGGGACACAACCAGGGGAGAGGAATGAGGGGATTCCCAGTGAAGTGAGGGGGAGGAGGCTGCTGAGATGTGGGGCCTGGCAGGGAGAGGGGAGTGGGTGCTGAGGAGGCAGCACGGGGCAGGCAGCACAGACACCTCCTGGGAAAGCATCCAAGTGCTGAGCTGAGCAGTGCCAGGGCTCAGCTCCTGCCTGCACCCTCACCCCCCCCTGTCTGCACCCCGGCCAAGCCCCTGCTCAGAGAGAGGTCTGGAAGGGCACTGAGTATGGATTCTCCCAGCCAGCTCCTTCCTTTGGGATTCCCTGATCCCTCCTCCATCAAGGGCAGCGACTCCGCTGCAGGGAGTTAATGAGTGCTGAGGGACAGGCAGAGGTGACAGGAGGGTGACAGGAGGTTGATTCCTGATTTCTGTAAATTAAAATACAAACAAAAAGAGGTCCCCAGTGAGGTGGGGATGCTGGGAGAAGGCACAGCCTCAGTGTCTGATGTGCAGGCACAGGGATGACTCAATTTATGTCTGGAGATGACAGGCAGACTGGGCTTGTCCTTCCCACCTGCTTCACCTGGTCCTGGTCCTGGTCCTGGTCCTGGTCCTGGTCCTGGTCCTGGTCCTGGTCCTGGGTGAGCCCAACCAGTGAATGAAGGCAGTCCCCAAAGTGAGTGATAAAGAGCTTTGCCTGGGATGGTCTCCACCAGGCAGCTCAGGGCTGACAGGCAGTGCCAGCACCATCCCTGGTGGTGTCCTAAAGAAAAGTTTGGGTTAGAGATAAGTAGCAAATGTTTTATGCTGAAGGTGGTGAGAGCCTGACCCAGGCTGTCCAGAGAAGCTGTGGTTGGACTGGGCAGCAGAGGTGTCTGAGCTCTTTCGTGGGTGCTTTCTGGGGCTTTACTTCACACATGATGCTTTGGGTGCTGAATAGCCATGACATGGGCTCTCTCTTGCTGCTGAAGCTTTGGGTGGTATGAGTTCTGCAGGTCAATTTTTTTCCACTAGAAAAAAGTGCTAGAAAAAGTTTTCTTTCCAATTAGAGGTAATACTTGCTCTTTATTGTGGAAATGGGCAACTCTAAAAATAACCTTTCCACAATTCCCTGGCTGGCTGCCTGTCTGCACAAAGCTCATGTTCTCTTTGTCCAAATGGGGTCACTGAATGTCACCTGCATCACCCTGTGACCTTCCTGCCCCCTGGGGACCCTCTCCCTTTGGTCTGCTCAGGGGACAGGGCCCCTCGCTGGCACTGACTCTCCAGCTGGGAGCTGCTCTTTCATCCCGAAGGATTTATTTTTGGCATTTGGGGTACATCTGTGGTTGGCAGGAGCCATGATGTGTCCTGGGATGAATAACTGCAGGGCCTCTGGTGGGTCATGCAGAAGTGGGGATCATGCACTGGTGGAGCTGTGGGACCTTCCCTGTGGGAGCCCCGCTCCCAGCATCACCCTGCCCTGCGAGACTGGTCCAGTGCAGAGTCTGAGCAGGGTCCTGGTGTAGGTTTGTGGCCTGTGTGATTGTGTGGTCCCACAGAGCAGTGTCTGATGTGGCCTGGGGTGGTCTTTGGAGAGGTTAAATTCTTGAATTATTTTTGTTTTCTGAAGTCAGTTTGATGCAGCTGGAGTTGTGTGCAGTGCCAGCCATCCAGGAAAGGGTCAGGTACACAAGTGCTGTACCCAGCCCAGGAAGAAAGTGGCAGGGGCTGTGGTGTGAGGGGTAATGGAGAGCATGGCTGGGGCACCATGCCCAGCACAGGATGAGTCCCTGGCCTGGGAGGGGATCAGAGCTGACTTCCTGAAGGAGAGGAGGATAAAAAGGGAAGGATGGGTATGGAGACAGGGGTCTAGGAATAAAGTTACCAAGGAATGAGAAAACCTCATTCAGTTCAGGCCAAGGGCAAGGTCCTGCACGTGAGCTGGGGCAATCCCCAGCACCAGCATGGACTGGGGGAGGGATGGATGGATGGATGGATGGATGGATGGATGGATGGATGGAGGGATGGAGGGATGGAGGGATGGAGAGATGGAGGGAGGGATGGAGGGATGGAGGGATGGATGGATGGATGGAGGGATGGAGGGATGGAGAGATGGAGGGAGGGATGGATGGAGGGATGGAGGAATGGATGGAGGGAGGGAGGGAGGGAGGGAGGGAGGGAGGGAGGGAGGGAGGGATGAAGGAAGGGATGGAGGGATAGAGGGATGGATGGATGAAGGGATGGATGGATGGATGGATGGATGGATGGATGGAGGGATGGATGGAGAGATGGAGGGATGGATGGAGGGAGGGATGGATGGAGGGATGGATGGATGGAGGAATGGATGGATGGAGGGATGGATGGATGGATGGATGGATGGATGGATGGAGGGAGGGATGGATGGAGGGAGGGATGGATGGAGGGAGGGATGGAGGGAGGGATGGATGGAGGGATGGATGGATGGATGGATGGATGGATGGAGAGCACCCTGTGGAGAAGGCCTGGGGGACACTGGTGGGTGACAAATGGGACACCAGGTGTCACTGTGGGCTGGCAGCCCAGAAAGCCAAGTGTCTCCTGGGCTGCCCCCCAGCAGCGTGGCCAGCAGGCCAAGGGAGGGGATGCTCCCCCTCTGCTCCACTCTCCTCACCCCCCCTGGGGCACTGCCCCCAGCTCAGGGGTCCCCAACACACACAGGGACCTGGTAGAGAGGTGCAGAGGAGGCACCAAAATGGTTTCAGGGCTGGGACACCAGGGCTGCTCAGGCATCATCCCAGTGGCCCTGAAATTGTTAAAAAATGAGAAGCAAATCTTCCTGTCATGCAAATGTGCCATAGCAGTGCCAGAGAGGCTCAGTCCCCTTTTTTGTCTTGGCAGATAAAGGGAATCAAGCACAAGATGAAAAGTGAGAAGTTCTGGTGCAGATGGCCATGACTGACTCCTTTCTGTTGTGTGCACGCAGAGGAATTTTAAAGCACTGGATTCTCACTACATCCTTTTATGTTTCCTACCACTTTTCTGTGACTACTTCTTTGGCGTTTTACTTGCTCTTGGTTTACATTCCCACCCTCTCCCAGTGGCACAGAAACTGGGGTGGGAGTTTCAGGGAAACCCAGCAAGCAGCAGCCCAAAGGTCAGTCTGAATGTTTTGTGACTTGCTTAAAGAAGAGCAGAAGCCTCTCAGCTATTTTGGTGCATTGGAAGAAAGGAAAATGGGAGAACTACTGCAGAAAGGACAGAAACCTATGGGAGAGGCTTTGTTTTGAGTGTTTGAGCAACCATGTGATGTGTCTTGTGATGATTAAATTCTTACATTCCAACAGTAATTCAAGTTGTTGCTAAACAGTCAGTACCAAAAATAAACCCTGCTGGATCCAGTCTACCTTAAGTTATCGATTGGGCAGTTTTCCAAGAGCTGAGTAAGATGGTGCCTCTGCCATTAGTGTTGATTTCCAATAAAGCCTCTGCACACTGGATGGGCATCAGGAGCTCAGGAGGTAGCACAGCCTCTGATTTTTAAGGAAAGAGAGAAGGAAGGAGCCAGGGTAATTACTGTCTGATTAACCCAACCTTGCTTCTGGGCAAAATAATGGAGTATTTGAAGTGCAATTTGATTAAGAGAATTAAAGGAGGCTTAGACAATTAATGCAGTTCAGTGTTGTAAAAATAGATCAGAGCATCTTCACTGGGTACATTTGCCCTCTGTTTGCCCATGGGAGGGCTCAGCCAGCACTGCCATCCCACTTTGCCCAAGATCCATCCTGGAGCTCCCCAGGGATTTGTGTGTGGCCCCAGGCAGGATGGGAACAGGCAGCAAAGGGACAGGGCAGGGACAGGGACTGGTGGTGGTGGATGAAGAGCCTTGAGGTAGAACTCAGAAGATGGATTGTTGGGGAGAAAATGGAGAAGGCTACAGAAGGGAAGGAGCAGTTTGCTTCTCATTCAGCTGAGTCCAGCTCTGGTGTCCCCAAGAAGGACACGGAGCTGTTGGAGCCAGTCCAGAGGAGGCCCTGGAGCTGCTGGGAGGGCTGGAGCAGCTCTGCTCTGGAGCCAGGCTGAGAGAGTTGGGGGTGTTCAGGCTGGAGAAGAGAAGCTGCAATGGGGAGACCTTAGAGCACCTTCCAGTGCCTGAAGGGGCTCCAGGAAAGCTGGGGAGGGACTTGGGACAAGGGCCTGGAGGGATGGGATGAGGGGGAAGGGCTTGGAACTGGGAGAGAGAGGGGAGATTGAGGTTGGAGATGGGGAAGAAATTGTTTGGGGTGAGGGTGCTGAGCCCCTGTCCCAGGTTTCCCAGAGAAGCTGTGGCTGCCCCATCCCTGGCAGTGTTGAAGGTTGGATGGGGCTTGGAGCACCCTGGGCTGTGGGACAGGTCCCTGACCATGGGGGGGTGTGACTGGATGAGCTTTAGATAACCAGTCTGTGATTCTTTGAATTTTGGATAATTTCTCCCAGAGAGGTGGGTGCCCCAAAACCTTGTATTTGATGCTGTGAAATAACCAGGGCTGGAGATTTCTGACCAATGGGCACATTTGCAGCTGGTGAGAGCAGCCATCCAAAAACCTTGGTTCACATCAGTTTTGCTGTCTGAATTGGGTGCCCCTGGTGGAGACAGATCTGCCCCGGGCCAGGATGAGTCCCCAGGCTGGAGCTGCCAGGCCTTGCTGGCTCAGCACCTCCCAGACAGGTCCTGTGCACAACTGCTGCTCTTGCATCAGGTCTGCTGCCTGCTCTGAGCTGCTGTGTGAGCAGAACCCTTCAGCTCATCAGCTCCCATTGTAAGTCAGGGTACATAATTATTGCTGAAAACTTAATTAAGAGATCTCCTAAACTCCCCTTGCTTTGAGCTACTGATACTTGCTGGTTCCTGTTGGCTCAGAGGCCTCCTGCTATCTGAGCAGCAGGGCTGGTGGAGCTGCAGAAAGAGCCTGTGGTGTGTTGGGCTGAGCATGCTGGATGCAGGCTGCATCTCCTGCAGGCTTTGCTGCTGGATGCAAACTGCTCCTGCCCTGGCCAGGCAGCTCCCAGAGCCAGCTGCAGGAGCCTGGGCAGCTCTGGTGTTGCTGGATTCATGTTCATGCCAATGCCCAGGTAGGGTACATGGCTGCCCTTCATCCCTTGCTCCTCATCACCGCCTGCAGACTGTTGTTCTAGAGTGAGGGATTGGGGAAAAAAATGAAATTCCCACCACTTTCTCCAAAAAAAAGACTGGAACCTGGCACTGTGCTGACTTTGTCTCCACCTTTTGCCCAGGTGATGAGGTGAGGGAGCTGGGGCTGTTCAGTCTGGAGAAAAGGAGGGTGAGGGGAGACCTCATTGCCCTCTCCAGCTGGAAGGCTGCAGTTAGGGGGGTGTTGGCCTCTTCTCCCCAGGGACTGTGATAAGGGTTCAAGTTTTGCCAGGGGAGATTGGGTGATAGGAAAAATTTCTTCCCTGAAAGAGTGGTGAAGCATTGGAACAGACTGCCCAGGGAGGTGGTGGAGTCACTGTCCCTGGAGGTAGTAAAAAAATGGGTAGATGTGGAGCTTCTGGAAATGATTTAGTGGTTAAGGTGGTGTAAGGCTGATGGTTGGACTCGATGATCTTGAAGGTCCTCTCCAACCTGCAAGGAGCATCTTGGGTTGGTTTCCAGGATGCATGAAACAGGATCCATCACCGTTAATGTAAAAGAGTATTTTAAAAGCTCAGTCCCACTGATGTTGCCAATAAACAGCTTTTAATTACCTAAAAATATGTAACAGAAACATCTTTAAGGGTCTCACCTGCTTCCTTTTTTAGTGACTTAAAGATTCAAAAGCTACAGTTCTAATCTGTTGCAGATCACCTCCAGAGGAGACATTTCAGGGAGTGCCTTTAATCCCAAGGGATCTGTAAGAGCTTTTCAGACTCTGCTGTGCAGCATCTCTGCTCCTGGTAAAGGCTTTGTGACCTCTCACACTGACACTGAACCCTGGCACTGTCTCTCCTCGCTCCATCTCCAGCAGAATTGGTCCCTTCTGGCACACTGGAAGTTAAAAATCCCAGGCTTGCTGGCACCTTGCAATGGTACCAGACATCTTGCTCCTGGTGAAGGCAGATGGACAGCAGTGCCCTGTCCTCTTTCTGCAGCTTGGCAAGCAGCTGGAGCTCCTTGGCTTCCTTCTGCATGCAAGGCACTATCCCTGAGCCTCCTCTCCCCTCCCACTGGGGACAGGGGACAGGGTCCCACGGTGCTGGTGGCCACGGGGGCATTCCTGCTGTTCTCAGTGACAGCAGGAGCAGAGCAGATGTCCAGTCTTGGCTGTGGGATGTGGAGAACCTTCAGCATCTCCCACAGCCCATCTTGCCCCTCAGGGTGGATCTGCTTGCCAGGGGTGCTTGGGCCATGGCAGTGGTGAGGTTGTGGTACTGGAGCTTCCTGCTGCTGAACATTAAATAGATCTGAGTCAGTCACTTAAACAGATGCCAGGGATATGAAAATAATTGTCTGGGAAGGCTGTGGCTGCCAGGTCTCCAAGTAGCCCTCAGATGTCGTGGGACTCAAAGCCAGCCAGGAGGAGTGGTTTCTCCTTGCTGCTCAGTTGGAAGTATTTTGAGGGAAAGCAATCCAGCTCCCTTTCCCACATCCCTCCATGCTGGGGGGGTCCTGGCCCCTTCCCAAGCAGCCAGCACAGGGAGATGCTCACCCACATCCAGCATTGCCTTGAGCATCCTCACTGGAATCATCACTGCAGGATGGACTTCAGCACAAAGTGACAGGGGGAGAAAGTACAGAGCAGTGAGTTATGTGAAAGTGTTTTGTGAAATCAAAGGTGGATTTAGGTGGAAGGGACCTGAGAGGTCCCTGGCCCAATACCTTCCAGCAGTCCCATTAGGTCAGGCTGCTCAGGCTTCACCCAGCTGGATATCCTTAAGGACAGACATCCCACCACCTCTCCTGGCCCAGTGCCTGACCACCCTCATGCTGACAATTTATTTTCCTAATGTCCAGTCTGAGGTTTTTGTGTCCCAGCTTGGTTTGTCACTGCATGTACTGTCCCTGTGCACCTCCAAGCTTCAGCAAGAAGCTGAAGGTCACCTCCAAAGAGCAGCAAGAAAATCTGGCTTCAGCTTTTCTCTCCCCTTCTGCTGGGTGGCTGTGGGCAGCTATAGGAACCCCCTTCTCTTTCACCTTCCCAGCTCCCAGCCTCTTGTCCCTGTGTTGGTGTCAGCCTGTTGTCCCCTGCTACTCCTGCAGCTTTGTCTCCTTCCCCATCAGCTCCCAAGCCCAGGGAGTTCCTCAGCCCAGGCTGGTTTCTTCCTTTACTCAATACAAGTTCTTTCAAGAACAGAGAAAAAATAGTCAGCCCCTTAAATGAGAACTCAGACTGAATATATCCTCTGCCCTTCCCTATCTTGCTGCTTGTTCTCTGGCAAATAGAGAATTGGATGAGGTCTCCTGGTGAGCTGTGGTGTTGGCTGGCTCAGCCATACCTGCAGCCTGGGCTGAAGGTGTTCACAGATGGGTTCATTTCCTCCTTTTCCCCGTGGTGCTGCAGCTCTCAGCTCTGACTCAGAACCCTCTACACCACTGTAGGATGTGACCTTCCCCCAGCACATTCCCATCGTCAAGATTTTCTAATTTTGCTTGTGACTGCCAGCTGGGAGCCACCATAGCCACTGGAGTGACTCAGTTAATGACTCTGGAGTCTATTAAACAAAGTTTTATTGAATTAAGTAAGTCTTCAGCTCATTGAAATCAAGAGGGAGCATCAGGGTGGGAGTATTTCCCAGAAATCATATTTGATTGACAGTTGGTTTGTACTTTCACAGAATCATAACATTTTCAGGGTTGGAAGGGACCTTTAAGCTCACCCAGTTCCACCCCCCTGCCATGGGCAGGGACACCTCCCACCAGCTCAGGTTGCTCAGAGCCCCATCCAGCCTGGCCCTAAAGACTTCCAGGGATGGATGGGGCTTCCACCACCTCTCTGGGCAACCTGTGCCAGGCTCTCACCACCCTCATGGGGAAGAACTTCTTCCTAACTTCCAATCTAAATCTCCCCTCCTCTAGTTTGAGTCCATTCCCCCGTGTCCTGTCACTCCCTGACATCCTAACAAGTCCCTCCCCAGCTTTCCTGTAGCCCCTTCAGACACTGGAAGGCCACAATGAGGTCTCCTCAGAGCCTTCTCCTCTACAGCCTGAACAACCCCAACTCTCTCAGTGTCTTCCCAGCAGAGCTGCTCAGCGCTCTGAGCATCCTCGTGTCTCTTCTCTGGACACCTCCAGCACCTCCATGTCCCTCCTGTAAAAGGGGCTCCAGAACTGGATGCAGGACTCCAGGTGGGGTCTCCTGAGAGCAGAGGGGGAGAATCCCCTCCCTGACCTGCATCACGGGCATTTCCAGGCTCAGACCCCACCAACAGGGTGGGTGGAGTGGAAGTGCCCCCACTCAGGAGGTGGCAGTGGTCTCCACCTGCTGTGGGGCTGGGCAGCAGGTTTTAGCAGTGTCTGCAGCACAGCCATGATTGCTCTTTTCTTTCTCCCCAGAAACAAAGGAGGAGTTGGAAGAGCTGATGTCTGACATAAAGAAGACAGCGAACAAAGTGCGCTCCAAGCTAAAGAGTGAGTATTCCATTAATCCCAGATGGGTTGGGCTGGAAGGGACCTTCAAGATCATCTTGTCCAACCCCCCTGCCATGGTCAGGGACACCTCCCACAGCCCAGGGTGCTCCGAGCCCCATCCAACCTTCAGCACTACCAGGGATGGAGCAGCCACAGCTTCTCTGGGAAACCTGGGCTGGGGTCTGACAGCTCTCACAGCAAAGAATCTGTCACTGCTTGCAGGCATCACCTCCCCTTCCCTTAGCATCATAGAATGGTTTTGGGTTGGAAGGACCTTTAAAGGCCACCCAGTACAACCCCTGCAGTAAGTCAGGGACACCTTCAGCCACACCAGGGTGCTCACAGCCCTGTCCAACCTGGCCTGGAATGTTTCCAAGGATGGGGCACCCACCACCTCTTGGCAGCCTGGGTCAGGGTCTCACCATGCTTAGTGTAACAACCCCCCTATGGGAATTTGCTCCCCTGTATCCAGTTCCCAGCTGGAAGCCAGGGAATGGGGCCATGAGCACCTGGTGGGCTGCAGGCATGTCCCAGTGCTGGCATTTTCAGGTGTCAGCCCCTCCTGGTGAGCTCTCAGCAAACCTGCAGCATGGCCAAAGGTTGGGTAGCCAGGGCTGGGTGGTTGGGGAGGTGCTGCTGGAGGACTTGCAAGAATTGCAGGAATTGGCTCTTCCCTGGCATGCCAGGTGGGCACAGGCAGCCCACTTCCCTCTTCCCAGAGCAGCTCCAGCTGGAGCTGGGTGGTGCTGCCATGGGATGTGCTGCCCTGGGGCTTGTGCTTCTCCCTGCCCACATCCCACTCCCTCCCTTGTCCTCCCTTGCTTTTCCATCTCCAGTGCAGACTGTGTCACTGGTGGCTGTGCCCAAGGCACTGAGGTCTCCTCTCTGTCCTGGCTATGCTGCCAGTGCAGTTGGGGTGCTCAGGGGGCACCACTGTCCCTAGACATGGGCTCTATGAGGCAGGTGGTGGGGAAGAAAAGGGCTCTTGGGCTTGGGGACAGTTGTCCTGCCTCATCAGCACCCCCTGTTTCTTGGATTGGCTCAGCCTGGGGCAGGGCAGGGCCAGAACTTGGCCAACATGAGCACTGGTTCCATCCCTGGAGGGGTCAGTCAAGCTCTTTGACAAGAAGGGAGTGAGAACAACAAGGCTGACATCCTGCTGGTGGCTGGGGTTCTGCTGGAGTGCTTGGACAAGCCCCAAAGCCCAAGACTGGACCCCCAGGGATCCAGCAGTGAGTGGGCACAGAGCATCCTGAGGCAGGAGGCAGTCACCCTGCTGCAGCTCAGATTTACCTGCAGTGATCCTGACCCTCAGGCTGGGATTTAGTGGGGCTTCTTGCAGGAGACTTGTCCATGCCTGAAGGGTGGGAGGGGAACTACTGCTTCCCCCCAAGCAGCAGCATTCTCCCTAATCCCAGGATTTCATGGGAGCCCCACAGTCAAGAAGGTCTTTAATATGGCTGAAGCCATTGCTCATGTTCATCACCAGTGGCATAACCATGTCCCATGGGTAGGCCAGATGGAGACTTGTACCTCTGTTGTCACCTTGGGTTCTTTGTCCTCCCATTGTGTGATCTCAGGTAGACCCAGGAAGGAGAGCTGAGGGACACGCTACCTGGCTCATAGACCACGAACCCTTCCCATTATCTGGAACCCCCTGGCCACACTGAAATCTGTTGTGTTCAGCTGGGGACAGGGTTGAGCCTGTGAAAAACAAAAATCCTTTCCCATATGTGTTTTGTTCTGTGTTTTTTTAAGGAGTTCTGGGAGCCTGAATGGTTGCAGGATGGGTTCTGATTCTTGTTTTCTTTCAGAAAAGACTCCCTGGTATCATATTTACCTGGAGCAATGAATTTGCTTTGTCCCAAAATGTCTTGTGGCCAGCATGATGAAAAAAAACATTCAGGACTGATCAAAAACACCATCTGCTGACAGTGAACTGACTTCTTTGGGATAGACATTGCTCATGCAGTGGCTAATTCTAATTAGCAGCTTCTTGGGAAAATGTGATTTTATTAATTATCACCAATGCACAATGTTTGCCAATACTGTTTCTTGGGAACAGGGAATGGTTTGTGACAAGTGTAGAGGAAGAGCAGTTGCTGATGAAATGTGCTGGGTGGGCAGCACCCAGAGAGCCCACGGGCAGGGAAGGAGACAGAGGGGAAGTGCCAAGGCTGCCTGGGATGGGACCTGGTGGATAAGCTGTGGATAAGCTGCTTGTTCAAGGAAAGAAGAAGGGGGGGAGGGTTGGATTGCCTGTGGAAGCTGTGGCTGCCCCAACCCTGGAGGTGTTGAAGGTTGGATGGGGCTTGGAGTACCCTGGGCTGGGGGAGGTGTCCCTGACCATGGCAGGGGGTGGGTGATCTTTGAGGTCCTTTCCAACCCAACCCACTCTGTGGTTCTGTAATGTGTGCCAGTGTTCTCCAGCACTTCCCCAGAGCATGTTGAGCCCCTCCTGCCAGCACCAAGGTTCCCCAGGCCCCTTCCTTACAGCCCTGCTGCTCTCTGCAGCGTGGTACTGTGGGGACACCCATGCAGGGGGAGTGGAACAAGGGGATCTATAAGGGCATCTATAAAGTCCCTTCCAACCCAAACCAGTCTGTGAACCAGCATGCAGTAGAAAGGCAGATGCCCATCATGGGGGGGGAGGTCATGCACTCTGCCCTGCTGCACTGGATGGTAGTTGGGAGGCACTGGGATGCTCCAGGGAATGGGGAGCCCCTTCTGCAGGAGGAACCTGCCCCACGCTGGGCTCATGGGATCTGCTCCAGTGCAGAAGGTGCTGTGGAGAGCTGTGGGACATCTCACTGGTAATGCTGTCCATCCAAACTCAGGGGATGCCACCAGCTCACATCTGGTGGTCTGTGTGGAGCCATGGATCTCAGCACCCTGGGCCAGCCTGCTGATGGGTGCTTTCTTGCAGGCTTTTTAAGTGCCTGAATTTAACTTTGAGTTTGCATGTCCTGAGCTGACTGTGAGGAGCAGATTTACACAGCCTTGCTCTGTGCCTCCTGTCCTGCCCCCCCTGCCCTCTCCTTGCCCAGACCCCAGCTCCTCCCTGCAGCCACTGATGCTCTTTGGGATGGATCTCACCCAGCAGTGAAGGGGCAGATGCTGCTGCAGTGCAGTCCAGCAGGATGGGATCTCCTCCTGGGTCCTCCCCGTGCAGGACCAGGCAGCTGGCAGAACTGCTATTTTTAGGTTCCCTGGAGAAGTCTTGAGCTTCAGTATTTTGCAGAGAACATTTGAGCTCTGGGTTTCCTCCTCCTGCCTAGCAGGGGGAGAGCAGCATTCCATTTTGTTTGCAGACATCAGAACCCCCCTGTTCACCAGGTCCCAGCCTGGTGAGTGCACCCAGCACCCTGCATGATGAACTGGGCTTTGCTGCCCCTCCAGAATAAACCACAGGCTGCAGTCAGGAGCTGGGGATGGCTGGGGGACAGATGTCACAAACTTCAGTCTGTTGCAGTCCCTTGGCCAAACAAGGTCTTTTTCTTTCTCTAAGCAGCACTGATCTGTGTCCTTCTACCCTGAACAGGTATTGAGCAGAGTATTGAACAAGAGGAAGGACTGAACAGGTCATCTGCTGACCTACGGATAAGGAAAACTCAGGTGAGTCTCTGCCCTGTGGCATTGGGAAGGGGAGGCTGGGAAGTGGCTGGAGGCAGCTGGGGGATCCCAGGAGGAGATCCTGATGGAACAGGAGGGTTGGTCCTGGCTTTAGAGCAGTCAAGTTCTGCTGTGCAAAGGAGAACAGAATCACCAGCTGGGTTTGATTGGAAGGGACCTTAAAGCTGACCCAGTGCCACCCCCCTGCCATGGGCAGGGACCCCTCCCACAGCCCAGGGTTCTCCAAGCCCCATCCAACCTTCAGCACTGCCAGGGATGGGGCAGCCACAGCTTCTCTGGGAAGCCTGGGACAGGGGCTCGGCATCCTCACACCAAACAATTTCTAATTTCTGCTTCTAATGCAGCACATTTCTGAACAGATCAGTGAAAAATCCATCCTGAAAACCCTGTGTCTGGAGCATGTGCAGAGGGGCTGTGCAGGGAGGGCAGCGTGTATTGGCTACAGCCATGTGTGCAAGTCTGTGTGGACAAACAGGCTGGGGGGTTCTGCACATCCATGTTAAGCATTTCACTAAAGGTGATTTGTGACTGCATCAAAAATACTCTCTGAAGCACAAGCTTTGGGTGGGGAACATTTTCCTGCCACATGTTCAGAAGCCTGAAGTCTCTGTGTATTTCTGCCATGCCTGGAAGGATGCTTGAGCAGCTCCTGAATGAGCCCAAGGCTTACTGATGCATTTGGGCAACTCACCTAAAATTCACTTGATGTAGGAAGATGAGTGTTCTCCCAGAGTGTGCTGTGCAGCCCTGCAGCCTGCTGGAATTGTCCTGCCTTCTGTTGGGGCTGTGGTTGCCCTTCCTCTGGCATCAGTGCAGCCCTGGCAGTGTTAGATTACTGATGGGCTGGCAAAACTTTTCTTGTTCCCATGAAACCACCAGCAGCAGGTCCTTTGGTGGGCTTCTTAGCAGGGTTATCCAAGGGCAGAGATGGGGGGCACCTCCTTCTCCTCCACACCTTGAGTTGTGTTGTAGTTGTGACAAATGACCATGCTGCTTTTGCTCCTCTCTACAGCCATGGTGGGTTGGATCATTTTGGCTCTACAAGAGGGGTGGCTTGAGGGCTTGAGGCTTCTCTCCAGGTCCAACAGCATGGACTTGACCTGGAAATCATCACCAGCTCTTCTGAGCTGGAGGTTGGGCTGCATTGACCTCCTGAAGTCCTTTCCAAGCTGACTTACTCTGCAGTTCTGAGTGACTCCCCTCCCACCTCCCCAAGTCAGGAAATAGCTTTAGAAACCTTTGATGAAAGAAAAGCTGGAGTCTCTTTCTCTCAGGAGCAGCTGAGCAGTGGGAAGGTCTGATGGGTGCAGACATCCCCACTGGGCTCTGCCAGCTGGAAAGCAAGAACAGGTGACAAGTGTCCTTTGATGCTTGTGGTGGGTTGTGGCAGGAACACTTTGGGAACACCAACAGAGAGCAGGGGCTGTGGGGCCATGGCAAGGCCAGTGACTTAGCAGAAAGTGCTAAAAGAAGATTTCCACAGGGAAGCAGCAGGAAGGGTCAATCCAGGAGGCAGTCTGGGGACTGCTGGGGCCAAGGACCTTGAGGGACAGCTGGGGACAGGCCAAGCTTGTCACCCCCCTCACATGGCCTGTGTTGACTCAGATGCATGTCACAGCTGATGACCTGAGGTCTCAGAAGACAGGATTATCTGTGGTCTCCAGCTGCTTTTGAAACCTGCTTGAAACTGCTTGAATTCCTGAATAACATGTGCTTTGTGAACAGAGGACGTGCTTGGACTGATTTATTTTTTTTTAAGTCAGAGTTATGCAATTGTCTTGGATATCCCAGAATAGCAGAGCAAGTCAGAATGGAGGCAGGAGAGACCATGGCCATGGCTCTGATGTCCTCTGTTGGATCAGCCAGTGGTGGAATTTCTCTGGATCAGACATAGGTGTGGTGGGAGCTTGGCCTCAGCATGTGTGTAGGACTTGGTGCTGACTGGAGCTGCCACAGCTTCTTGCACCATGTCTGGGAGTGCAGGTGGCACCTGACACTGCACCTCTAACACTGCATTAGCTTCAGGTTTTAGAGGAAAGTGGATCCAAAAGATGGATTTTGTGCTGGGTTGGCATCTGGTGTTGTGCACCCATGGACTCTTTTTAGAGTCTGTTGTCAGCTGTGACCTAAGCTCTAAAAACTGAAGCTTGATGAAGTGGCACTAGACAAAGGAGATAATTCATCTCCAGAAAAAGTACACATCAGACAAGTGTTTCATTTAGAGATGGCTTGGCCATGCTACTCAGTATTGGGATGAGAATGTGGGTTGGTTCTTGTGAAGAAAATGATTTTTTATGGCTTCAGATCTTCTGCCTGCCAGAGGGAAAATCAGGGTCTGAATTGTACAACCTGTGTGGTGAGAGCTGCTCCCATCATTTGCACATTGTCCTGGATGGAGCAGCTCCCTCCAAGCCCTTTCTAGAGAGGTGTTGGGTTTGCTTAGTGGTGGCTTTGGGGTGTCACACCAGGCCATGGGCACAGTGGGGAAGCATCTCTAAGGTGGCCTTCTCAAGTGTGGGGTGGCTTCTCCCTTCCACTTGCTCAGCCAGCAGGTCCCCTTGTTTCCAACTTCTCCCTTGTGGTTCCTGCTCCCTGCTCTCTGTGCTTCACAGTGTTCATTTGCTTGGTCCTTGCTACAGAGGTCTTGTTGAAATGTTTACATCTTGGGAACATGCCCTGCTTGTCCCCTCACTTTGTCCTGCAGAAGTGATGCAGCATCCTCTGTGCCCCCTGTAGAGGTGAGCAGGAGTGAGATGGATGGGATGGAATGGAAGGGGATGCAGCAGAGGGAATGGCAGAAGGAGGGGTACAAAGCTGGTGTGGTTTGATGGTGTGTAACCCACAAGATCATCAGGATGCCAGCATGGATACAGGCAGCTTCTAAGAAGACTTGGGTGGAAACCCATTGGGCAGCTTACTCCAGGGCAGGAGGTGAAACCTCTGAAGGTTTCATTAAATTTAAATCATTCCATGACTGTAAAGGAGCTGTGCTGCCTGATGACCCTGAAGCAGGACAGGACATTGGGGTGTAAGATCAGTGCTGCTGGCAGCTCCTGGTGAGCACAGGAGGTGGATCCCAAACTCCTCTGTAGCCATCACTAACAAAGAGCCCAGAACATGAAGGGGCTCTGTGGGATGTGTCACCCCCAAGCACTGCTGGCTTGACATCTTGTGGGGCATGAGAAAGGGACTGAATCCAGGATGGAGTGAAACCAGCTTTATTTTAAATTTATTTTTATTGAATAAGTGGCCTTCCTGTTGAGTGTAGCCTAACCCTGAGCTCTGCTGGCACAGCTGCAGCTCTCTGGCACTGAACTTCTTTGGTTCATGTCTATGTTTTAGACTGCCTTGCCTGTCCTGGTTCAGCCATGGGCCTGTGTGGCCCAGCCAGGCTGGAGATGCTTCCCCAGGGGCAGTCACACTGTGTGCCTGGGCAAAACCATCTGCATCTCACCACGTGAGAGCATGGCCATAGGGTCCAGGACACCCACGGGATGGCTGCTGCAGGGCCATAAGCCTTTTGGAAGTGTCTTGTCATCACAGCTTCTTAAAATCAGCCTTCCCTGGGCTGGGGCTTTGTCTTCTGAGCCACCGTGCAGGGTTGGTGTGGAGTTTTTACTGCAGGTTTGCCAACCTTCTGCTGACCCTTTGGCAAGGCACAGTCATCACTCCAGCAGTGGAATCCACCTCTGTGCCACTGCAGGGAGAGTTCCAGTGCCTCATTCCTGCTGGTTGTACTGGAGGATGTGGATGAACAAGAGGCACCTGGGAGGAGAGCAGCAAGGGCTTGTTCTGCAGCAGAGGTGGTGATTTCACGAACCATTGAAGGGATAAAGGTGATGGAAGCCTCCAGCTTTGCTCTTCAGCACCCAGGGGTGGGGATCCAGTGGTGGATCTGCCCCCCTCACAGGGGTTTCACACAGAAATCTAGCTCGGGAATAATCCTGAGGTGAAGCTGGGGTTTGGTATGGGCAGTTTCTCTCCTTCCCAGCTGCTGTCACACACACTCTGCTCTCCAGTGCTGCAGTGGGTACCAAATCGATGCGGCAGTGACATGAACCGATCACCTCTGCAGGGGCTCTCCCAGCCTCCTCCCAGCCCTGCAGAGCCAGAGAGAGGTTGGAGAGATGGCTCTGGAGCAAGGGAGAAGGAGGATTGCTGGGCTGCAGCAGAGCCCAAGCAAAGGATGGTGCTCCAGCAGAGCAAGAGAGGAGCAAATCCCTCTGTGTGGCAGCTCCTGCCCGGAGCTGCTTCTGGCACCAGGGCTCTGCTCCAGCTGGGGGGAGTGTGGGCAGTCAGGAGATCTCATCCCAGAACAAACATCTGCCTTTAACCCCTCCAGAGACCACTGTGTGCTGACAGCAGTGCTGGGAGGTCCCCCCCAGGCTTTCCCCTCTACCCTGCTCGGTGTCAGGAGCTGTTGGACATCCCAGACATGGGTGGCAGTGGCCCAGAGAAGGAGAGCAGGGAGATGGCAGTGGGAGGAGGCTGTCCTTGGGGTGTGATTTTGTTTCCCAGGCAAAGGCACTGCTTCTGTAGTGTCCAAGGAAACTCGAGGTGGCAAAAAATCAGTGCTCTGTAGCTCAGGACTGTGAATTTGAGCAGGATTCAGATTTGCTCCATGTTGTAGTTCTGTGGTTCAAATGCAATCCTGGCACATGGAGAGTGAAATTTCAGAGCTGTGTTCCACCTTAGTCATCAAATGGTTTGGGTTGGAAGGGACCTTAAAGCTCATCCAGTCCCAACCCCCTGCCATGGTCAGGGACACCTCTCCCAGCCCAGGGTGCTCCAAGCCCCATCCAACCTTCAACACTGCCAGGGATGGGGCAGCCACAGCTTCTCTGGGAACCTGGGACAGGGGCTCAGCACCCTCACACCAGAGAATTCTTTCCTTATATCTTACCTAAGTCTCCCCTCTTCCATCTTGAAACCATTCCCCCTCATCCTGTCACTACACACCTTTGTAAAAAGTCCCTCCCCAGGTTGTCTTGGGCTGAGCCTTAAAATCAAAGCAATTGTCAGGCCATGCTGTGAATCTGCTGCCTTGGATTTTCCCCTGTATGCCAGGGTTTGAAGAGCAGCCTCTAGTCACAGCTTCTTGGGGGCAACCTGGCCCAGGGGCTCAGCACCCTCAGTGTAAAACACTTCCTATCTCCAACCTAAGCCCACCCTCACTCAGTCTGAGCTGCTGCCCCTCTTCCTCTCACTGCTCAGAAGTCTCTCTCCTGCTTTTCTTTAAGCACTGAGCAGCCACCACGTCTCCCTGGAGCTCTCACTTCTCCAGGCTGCACAACCCCAGCTCTCCTAGCCACGAAACACTCGGTCAAGCAAGTGGGAGATTCTTTTAATTTGGGCATTTCTTAGCATCTCTCCAGGCTCTGCAGGTAACGGGGGGAGAGGAGCTCCCTGGGGCTGCAGCTCGGAGCCCCTGCATGGGGTGGATGAGGAGGGTGATGTAAATCACTGCTCCAGCCCCCTGCCAGAACCTTGTGCTCAGAGTGGCACTTTTGGAGGTGGTTTTGTGGTCGCAGTGGTGTGGGGCTGCCAGTTGGACTTTATAATCCTGAAGGTCTTTTCCAACCTTGGTGATTCTATGATTCTACCTTTGGTCCTTGTAATTCAGAAGAGCTTTTCCTCTGGTTGCCTTTGGGACTGATTTATCCTACCACTGCAGTGGAAATAACTTGGACCAGGTCAAAGACTGAAACAAACCCAGCTGGAGTCAGGGTGGGATTCCTGCTCCCCTGTGACCCCAATGGGCTAAGGAGGAAGGCTGGCATCCCCCAGGCTGGCATCCCCCCAGGCTGGGCACTTCAGAAATGTTTTTCTCTTCATTAAAAACATTGAAGGCCAAGGTCCCAGGTTCCAGCATTTGCTTTGTGCTTTCTGGGTCTGTCCCAGCCTCCTGTGTATACCCAGAGCTCTTGGCAATCCAGGTTGATGCTGCAGCAACCTGAGCTGCTTCCCTTATGTTTGAAGAGTTGCTGGCCCCAGGTGAAGCAACCCCAGTTCCTACCTTCAGTCAATTTTTTGGGGTTGATGAGACTCTTTCAAATTCAAGGTATGTTTTGATGTGCTTTATATTTATTCAGGTAGTTTCACTTAATGACTGAAAGCCATTTAAAATACTTTTTCCAGCCCATTTTGCACGGAACTGCGTGTTCCTTCAAAAATTAAATGCATTTTGTAGACACGTGGGATGCCTGTGGGAACATAACATAAAAATCTGACAAAATAAACACTAAGTTAAATAATTTAAGTAAAAAGAGGTCCAGTGTGGCACACAGCTTAGCAGGAAGGGGTGTCATTCAGCACCCAGGCTATATTTGGCTGCAGATCAGCATATGTTGATATTTTGCAGCTGTGGGGGAATAAACTGGATTTTAGGAAAACAACTTTAAGAAGGCAGAAGAAGAGTTGTTCGGGTGGCACATCACATCTTGGCTGGGTTTCAAGCCACCATGCTCAGGAGATGGATGTGTTGACCTTGCTTTGGACCTGGCACCTCTGGAGCAGGGGCTGCCAGCTGCAGCTCCCGAGGGCTTTCATGTGAGGTTTCCCAGCAGAGACTGAATAAAATGAACCAAATATGAGGCTCTGCCATAAATACTGAGCTGCTGCTTGCTTAGAATAGATGCAAAGCAAATGCCAGTGTATCTTCCAGCTGTCTCCAGTGCCATCTCCTGGAGCAGCAGGTGGGGCTGAGCCTTCAGAGATGCTGCCTGGCACCCATTTGGAGACTTTGAGAGCTGCTCCAGCTCAGCAGGGCATTGCCCTTGGCTTCAGCTCTCCCAGGGGAACACTCACTGAGAGTTTCTGCATCATGTCAGCCTCTCCAAATCTTTCCCAGTGTCTTTTCCTATCCTCTTTCCATTGCCTCCTCTCCTTTAATGTGCCCCCTATCTCCATATCCATCTTGCTGGTGTTGGGCTCGGGGTGCTCCTGATCCACCCCCTGGGGCCGCATCACTGGGTGCCACCTGCACTTGGTCACAGCGGTCAGAGTGTGACCCAGTTTCCGTGGGGCTGGAGATGCATTTTGGGTCTGTCAGAGGTGCAAGGGCTGCACCCTGCAGGTCCTTCACCCTGGCTCTTTTTCCCCCTCTCCCCTCTGCAGCACTCGACTCTGTCCCGCAAGTTCGTGGAGGTGATGTCCGAGTACAACGCCACGCAGACCGACTACCGGGAGCGCTGCAAGGGCAGGATCCAGAGGCAGCTGGAGATCAGTGAGTGACCCCCGGGGGCTCTGCTGGGCACTCTCACACCTCAGCAGCTTGGGACGACCAAAAAACAAAGGATTTTCCCCCCCCCTTTGCCCTCCCAAGGGAAGATAAAATAAGGGGAATAGGGCTGAGAGACTTGGAAATTAAAACTGGAATGGGTTTACTAGAAGAGGAGAAGGGAAGGAACAGATGGGAAAAGGGATCAATATTCAATTCCATACCCATGGCAGGGATGGGTGCCTGAGGGCCCCTGCAGCAGGGCTCAGGAGGGGGCTCCAGGGCTCCAGGGCTCCAGTGCTCCAGTGCTCAGCACCTGATGGATGTGGAGGTCAGGGGAACAGCAGCCAAGCACAGAGTGGGAGAAAGAGGAGGGGCTGATGGTCTGCCTGAGCTTACAGAGTATGGGAGGGAATATTGACCCCTCTGTGTTTTGCCCCTCTCACGTCCCTCGGGCTCCTGAGACCCTTTTCTTTAGTTCCTCCACTCAAACTATGACAGGGAGCCACATCCTGCACCAGCTGTGCACAGCTCCCCCATGAAGACCCGGGGGTGCACGAGGGGCTGTGTGTGCACCCATGGGTGCAGCTCCTGCTGGGAGACAGACACGTGGTGGCACTTTGCATTTCAGTGTCCAGCTGTATCCAGCAAAGCACAAAAACTCCCCTCAGATTTTCTTAAATATTGTGTAGAGAGCTCAGGGAGAGGAATTGCACAGAATCCCAGAGTGGGGGGGGTTGGAAGGGACCTCTGAAATCATCTGGTTCCCACCTGCTGCCGTGGGCAGAGGCACCAATTCACAGAAGCCATCAGGAATTCCTGACCAAGGTGTGGCCTTTCCTCTGGGTGCTTTTCATCATGGGTGAACTGAACCAGGTATGAAACCAGAGAAATGAGCTCTTGGGGTGGGGGCACTCGCCACTCCCTGAAGTTCCCCATGCTGCAGGAGGAGCATGAGCCTCAGTGCCTGCCCTAAGCATCTCCCTGCCAACCCTGGCAGCTTCTAAGCAGCAGTAGTGGGATCTTCTGGCTAAAGGTGAGCCCCAGGTTACACCTCTGGGCCTGTCAGCAGCATGGAACTACCTGGGTGTCACCCAGATACCTGAGTGTCACCCGGAGCCCACTGCTTGGGAGAAGTTGGGTCCTGGCTGTCCACAAAACCTGCTCACCTGGTGATTCTCCTGGGCAGTCAGGGATAAAGGGTTAGGTTTAGGGAAACGTGGTCCTCTCCCACTGGGATTAGGTAAATAAGCAAGCAAGGAAGAAGTCAGGGCATGAAGAGATTAAAACAGGTTTTTGCAAAGAATCTTCTTGTCAGAGAGATGTCATGGGCTTCTGTGCTCAAAATGAAAGAGTCTGAAGCATAGACCAGGGTTTTTTGTCAAACAATTGGGTGGTTTTCTTCCCTCAGCATGAATAATAAGATAGGAGGTCTTTGCACCATGGGAATGTCCTTCAGGAGCTGCAGATGCCTGGAAATCCGAGTGCTGGTGGGGTCCAGGAGTTTTGTGGAAGACTAGAAGGAGACTTGGCTGTGGGAGCCTTTCCTCTGTTAAAAATCAGTCTTTATGATGTATGATAATAATAATAGAAATGTGTCAGACTGGCTGAATGGAAGGGATGGCTGACATGAGGCTCCACAAGAGCTGGAGGTTTACTGGAAGGCAGGGTGATGTTGATGCTCCAGCTGACTGACTTGTTCTCAGCTGACACCCTTCTGTAGGTGACACCCCACCACAGGGCTGGCTTGCAGTGTAAACAGGAATTTAAAGGATCCCTTTGTGTCCCTTCAAAGAAAGGAGATTGGGAAGGACTTAGCCAGGACCTTAGTTGCCTGCGGACCTGAAACCTCCCTCTTGTTTTTCTGCTTCCAAATTATGGAAGGACTGCTGCTGCTCTGCTTGAATCACGCAGATATATTCAATATATTTGTCTTTTCTCTGTCCATCCTGCCATGCTGTCTGTGCCTGACAGGGCCTTGGTTGGGCCCAAGGAAAAGGCTGCTCAGGACCCACCGTGGAGTGGAGTTTGGGTGCAGAGAAGGTGTCCCAGGCAGTGACAGTGACAGTGACATTGAGAAACCCACTTCCCCTTTGGGCTGGAGGTGTGGAGCAGGTGCAGATGGAGGATGAGGTCTGTGTACACAGCCCTATGCACAGTCCTTAGCAAAAGCTGTGTTCCTCTGCTAGGACAGTGGAAAAATCTCTTCTGGCTCTTGCTTTTGATAAGCAACCAGCTCGCTGAGGTTTCAGCAGGAGGGCTTCCTGGGCAGAGGGCTCTGCTCATCCTGGGGGTTCCCAGCCAGCACCTTCAGGTTTCCTTCTCCAGGGGCTCCTGAAGAGGCTTTTCTCAACTGAGCTCAGCTGGGGTGTGGTGACTGCACAGAGCTGTGTGAAATCCTCAGCTCTCATTTTTTCAGCTCCAAAGATAGAAAGTGCCTGGAGCTCTGACAGCAAAATCAGTAAATCACTTGGGTGTTGAAACTGAGAGAGCAGGGACTTCTCAGCTGTTCTGGGGATGCTCTCCAGCACCCAGGGAGCTTCTCTATGCAAACCACTTCTGCTTCGTGCTCTGGAGGTGGGACAGTGGCAGAAGAAATAGTGATGTAGAGGCACTGCCATCCCCTGCGGCTCCCCACAGCCTTCTCTTTGGGGGGGCACTGCTGAGTCTGTGAGTGCCAGAGGCTGGACCCTCGCTGTCACCATCACCAGTCTGAGGTGATGAAGTGGGTGTCCCCTCCCACTGCTTCTGCCCCAACTTCAACCATTGCCTTCACCCCTCCTCACTCACTCTGCTCCCAAACACACGGATGCAGCAGATGCCACGGAGGAGTCTCAGGGGGCACCATGTCCTGGGGTTGCTGATGGCAGGACAGATGCTCAGTGGCTGTCCCCAGCAGTGTCCCCAGGTCTGCTGCTGGGAGCTGCTCTCCCCTGCCATGTCCCTCAGTGCAGCCTGAGGTGGGAGGAACCTCTCCTTCCATTTTGTCCTCTCTGTTCTGTCCATTAGGCAGAATGACATCTTCAATCTAATTAGCTTTTGCTCCCAGGGAAGGTGGATTTGAGGCTTGGAGGAGCTTTCTGTGGTGGGTTTGCAGCTTTGGAGCCATGGAGGGACTCTGCAGACACTGTCACTGTTTTCCTGAGCAGTTTTGTTGTATATGAGACAGAGGTACCAAAAATAAAGCATCTGTCATCTCCAAATGCACAGTTAGAATCAGCTCCTGCCCCGCTGGGTGAGGCCAGGGAAAGGCAAGATGTGGATGTATCCCCAGCTGCCCATGAGCCAGGAGAGGCTGGGGGCTGCTCCAGGTAGCCCCATAGCCCCTGATGCTGGGAAGGGCTTATTGAGGTACTTTGATTTCAGGAGTGAGCATGGGATTTCTCCGAGCTAAAAATTGGGTGGAAATGCCTGTGCAGTGCTGGAAGTCAGGCCCTGCAGCCTTACTCTGAGCAGATGGGGTCCTGAGGGACAGGGGTGAGGGTGGCACTTTGTGACATGCTCATCACAAGGGTGCTGCAGGCAGTGCCAGACCTGTCCGAGCTGGGGACTGCCAAGTGGGATTTGTATCTCATGAGAGGCTGGAAACCAGATCCAGACAGAGGTTCCCATCCTTAGGAAGGTCCTTGTCCTCAGTGTTTCCCAGAGCCCTCTGTGGGTGCCCTTGCTGCTGGGAGGGGGATGCTGTCAGCTGGAGGAGCACAACGGAGCCGTTAGAGAACTCAGCTCTGGCGTGTTTGGCTTCTGCAGCCCTGAGGTGCCTGAAATCCTCCCTATTTATAGAGTGTCTGGCACACAGGATCAGGCAAAGTGTCCTTTGACGTCAGCTGGGTGATGGGTGTGAGCTGTGGCCCCTGAGGCTTCTCTGGGAGCTTCCCCAGGGTCCTGCTCACCCTGACAGAGCTGCTGCTGCCCCGTTCCCTGGGAGCTGCTCCATGGGGATGATTATCCAGCTCCATCCAGCTGGGCATTGCAGGGCCAAGGACTGTGCAGTGGCCTTGAGGTGGGAAGTCTGGTTGGTGGCATATCCCAGAGCTTCTGACAGCCCTTCTGCACCAGGACCTGTGCACCAGCTCTCTCCTGGCCAGCTCAGGGCTGAGTTTGCTTCTCCCTTGCTCTCAGAGTTGCTCTGTGCTGCTGTGCTGCTTGGCAAAGTCCTCTCCGCAGGAAATTTTAATTCCTAGAGATGGCAATAAGAGGCAGATGTACTCTGTAGCTCTGTGGGGAGCCAGTGGTCCAGTTCTCATGTTTTTCCGATGTTTTACCAAGTTTCAAGACAAGACATTTCCACCAGGCTCTCCCCACTTGGTGAGCACCTTGCTTTGACTCAGTCCTTTCAGTGCCATTTCTGGCTGTGCTGTAGCTCTGTAGTGATGTGGGCACCAGATCAGCAGTCATCTAGCACACTTTCATCTGCTTTTACTGCTCTTGAGGAGCTAATGAAAGCCTTTCCAAACCAGAAAAACTAGCCAGAAGGCAGTGGACTCCCTGGAAAGCCCTCTGGGGTCCTGCAGGTCAGTGTTGCAGCTCTGGCAATCTCTGGGTGAGATGCAGCCTCTGCGCCCTGTGCTTTGGCTTGGCATTAAATCCAGCTCTTCCTGACCAGCTGTGGCCTCCAGCCAAGCCTGCCCTGGCAGGATGGGTGTTAATCCTTGTGATGTCTTTGGTCTCTCATCCTTCCCTTTACCACTGGCCCAGTGCTCTGTGGCAGGAACAGACCAGCGAGGAGGAGGTGAGAGCTGGGATAAGAATGTGTGTCCTGCATCCCATCCCACCTCTGCCTGCCAGAGATGCGCTGTCTCCTGGAGCTGATCCCAGGGGTTGGATTGGGCAGAGCAAGGTAGCAAGGTAACCCACCTGGCAATGTCCCTTGTGTCACTGTCACTGTGCCAGTGACAGCTCAGAGCACAAATAGAGGGGTTTGCAAATTGTACTTTCTGAGCCCTTGTTCTTCCTTCCTGGAACCAGGGCAGCTCCAGCTGACAGCAGGGAGCCCGCAGGCAGGAAGGGCTGGCAAGGGGGTGTCATGGGTGACCCTCCTAGGCAGTGATGCTCTGTCATCCCAAAACATGCAGCAGTGGCTGGAAATGGGCTGTGGAGCCTTCCTGGAGCTGGGATGCTCATCCCTGCCCCGGGGCTGCCACGGGCAAACAAGAGCAGGGCAGATGGCAGCCCCCAGCTCTTGGGGCCAGCCTGTCCCCAACATTCATCCTTTCCCTGCTGCTTCTGGGCCACTTGAGTGGGCACAGGGGATGGTGATGGGCACAAGGGGAACCCTGGGGTGGCCACCAGCAGGACTTTGTTGTCTAGACACACTTGACTTCTACCTCTGCCTCCTGTCCAGGAGCTGTCAGGTCAGTCCTGGGCCACCCAGCCCATAGCTGAGCTGCAGCCCTGACTCCGGACTGCTGTGCTCTGGAAGCTTTGTTCTGCTCCACTCTGGGGAAATGCCCTGGAGCAAGCAGAGCCCTGTGGTGGGGCAGGGACAGGGGGCTCATGGCTGACCCATGTTGTGTCACTTGCAGCTGGCAGGACTACAACCAGTGAGGAACTGGAGGACATGCTGGAGAGCGGCAACCCTGCCATCTTCTCCTCTGGGGTAAGCACCAGCACAGCTACAGCTGAGCCAGGACCCTCACCCAGGGCTGGCTGGTGGACATGATGCCACAGTGGCCCTGGTACAGGACTGGTGACAGCAGCCCAGGCAGGAGGTGGGAGCTGGGTGCTCAGGTTTGGCCTGAGGGTGCTGCCCTGAGCAGGGGCTGCATCCTGGAGCCGGGATGGGTTGGGGTTTTCTGCAAAGTGGTGGGCTGAAGGGACTCTGGGGCTCCTGCTCTTCCTTCTTTTGGTGCCCATAATCCCAGGACTGGAGGGGCTGAGCATGGTTCTTGTCTTCTTGCAGATCATTATGGATTCGAATATCACCAAGCAGGCACTGAATGAGATTGAGACCCGGCACAGTGAGATCATCAAACTGGAGAACAGCATCCGGGAGCTGCACGACATGTTCATGGACATGGCCATGCTGGTGGAGAGCCAGGTATGGAGACACTGCAGCCTGGGGGGAGCTCACCTGGGAGGTTGGAGGGTGATGGGGCTGCCAGTGGTCCCCTCCCTGGGGAGGTGAAATGTAGTGAAATGAGGCAACCAGGTGTTCCAGGAGAAACTCACGAATAGTGCTCTGAGTCTATTGCTCTCAGGGCTGACCAGCCTGAATCGGTGCTACTGCTCCAGAAGTGGCCTCCCCTCTGGCTTCCCCAGGTGTGAGCTTTATTGGCCCCCTAATCCTGCTCATGCGCAGTAGGGGCCTGCCCTAATCAGGCACAGGTGGGCTTAACACAAGGTCATGCCCACTACCTCGCAATTAGTGCCACCTGGTTGCCTCATTTCACTACAGTGAAACACTGCATCTGGGACCAGCGTGGCTCCCACGGGGGCTGAACTGGGCTCCTTGGAGCCAGAGCCACACATCCTGTGCCCCAGCACTGGGGACTGCTGTGTGCCTGGGCTCAGTGGTGAGCTCTGGAGGGGTGCAGTGGGTGTCTGCTGTGCAGGCAGAGGTTCCTCCATGTTCCCTGGAGCACCGGGCCCTGCCAGGTGAGCTTGGGGATGCCACCAGCCTCGGTGGTTCTGCCAGGCCACCCCTGGCTACGCCACCAGCCCCGTGTCACCTGGCCCTTCAGCCGGGCACACGCTTGGCTCTCTGCTCACCCCCCTTCTTGCCCGCCATGCTGCCACGGCCCGAGGAGACATCAGTGGCAGGTAAAGCCCCCCCGAGCCCCCCGGTGCTGCATGCTCCGCTCTGCATGGCTGCGGCTCCTGCATGGCGCTAGGGCCTGACCCAGGGTGGCCGTGGCATGGTGGCCTTGGTGGCCCGTCCTGCCTGTCTGGGGGATGGAGGGGGGATTCGCAGGTCCCTGTCCCACCTGCATTGCCCCATGGGGTGAGAGGCACCAGGAGCAGAGGGGTCTGGGTTGGCACCCAGGGCATGGCATGGGTTGGGGGGGAGAAGCAGCAGCTTTAGGCAGGGTGGGCAGCAGCAGGGAGTGTTGTGGGGGTCAGTGCTCACGGGGTAACACCAGAGCAGCCCTGGGCTTGTCAGGCTCATCCTCCCTGTGCTCTGCAGCCTTAGGCTGGGAAATGAGCTGGCCTGGACCTGCTGGACTCCCCCTCAGTGCCATGCAGGAGGGCACTGGGCTTCCAGCTGCCCACCCCTGCCAACCCTGTGGGTCCCAGGAACCGGCAGGCTCTGCCTCCAGCTGCTTCCCTGGGCAGTCAGGACAGGGATGAAGGAGCTGGACAGGCCAGGGAGCTCAGCCCAGGCCACATCCCCAGCCCAGCCCTGGTGCCGGGGGGCAGAGTGGGGCAGGGGACCCTGCGCAGGTCCTGCGGTGCAGCCTCACAGGGCAGCGTTTGTGTGGGTCACAGCAGTCCCTGCATGTGTGTGGTTTGTGAGCATCCCATGTGGTGCTGCTGGTGTGGCCCTTGCTCCCCCGCCGTGCCTCCGATCCCAGCAGCATGCAGCAGTGTCCTTGTGGATCCCCTCGTGGTTTTGATGTCACTTGAGATAGCAGCCAAGGTGGCCACCGGGCCGGGCCACTTGACCCTCACTCTTGCTTGCCTCCCTGCTGGGATGTGCCCGGAGGTCCCAGCATCCTCAGGCTGGAGCTCCCACCCCAGGGCACCCGCTGCCTGCAGGCAGCTGACAGTCCCTCTCTCTCCGGCACAGGGCTGCAGGGCAGGGGGACATCCACACCGCACCGGGGAGCAGCAGGGCAGGAAGGAGCTGACGCTGCGTGCACGGGCGCGTGGGCTCTGTCCCCACTCTGCAGGGTGAGATGATCGACCGCATCGAGTACAATGTCGAGCACTCGGTGGACTACGTGGAGCGCGCTGTGTCCGACACCAAAAAGGCGGTGAAGTACCAGAGCAAAGCCCGACGGGTGAGTCCATCCCTGCCTGCACTGCTGATTGCACCCCTGCCTGCCCCAGGAACCAGCATCACAGTGCAGCCTCACAGGCACCTGGCACTGTCAGGTCCTGCATGTGGCACCAGCTGTGGCAGAGCTCCCCGTGGGGAGGGAAAGGGGCAGGGTGGATCCCGTGGAGCAGACCTGCTCTGAGAGCCACAAACAAAAGGAGAGAAGGTGCCAGCTACCTGCCCCAGCCCCACACCTGATCCCGTGTCATCCTGGGGACTCTGTGGCCATCGGTTCAGGCTGAGGGGGCAGCTGGGATGCCCATCCCTGCCCTGGGGTTGCCACAGGCAGGCAGGAGCAGGGCAGATGACAGCCCCCATGACAGCTCCCGAGGCCACCCTGTCCCCAGCACTCACACTGCCCTCTCCCCTCTCTCTCTCCCGCTGCTGCTGGGCCACCCGAGCAGAAGAAGATCATGATCATAATCTGCTGCGTGATCCTCGGTATCGTCATTGCCTCCACCTTTGGTGGCATTTTCGGCTAGACTCACCCCACGGGACTGTTTGTGTGCCATGGACGGAGCCGCGCGTGCCGTGGGGCCGCAGCCGCGCTGGAGCGAACCACGCAGCCCCGGAGCCTCCCAGCAGCATTTCAGTTTCTAATGCATGGTTGTTTGTGACGCTGTGTGTGCGGTGCGTCTGTGTGGAGGGAGCGCCGGCCCCGGGGCACGGGCGGGGGGCAGGGGACGGTGATGGGCGCGAGGGGAACCCTGGCGGGGGGGACCCGAGCTCTCATCACTGATCCAGCCACCCGGGTGGCTGGTTGGGACCGGGTGGGGACAGAGGTACCCTCGGGTGCTGCTGCTCCTCCTGTGCTGGGCAGTCTGGTAGTGACGGCTGAGGATGAGGAGGAACCAGCCAAGGGTGTTAGGGGTCCCCAGGAGCACAGTGCCCAACCAACCTCCCCCTGCTCCCCCATCACCTCCAGCCAGAGCTCTCATGTCTGTCAGCTGCGTGTGCTTGCAAACACCTTTTCCTTGGGCTGCTTCTCTAATGGGCCCTTCCCCAGGGGTGCACTTGGCCAGGCCCTGCCTCCCCTTGTTGCTGCCCACCCCATGGCCATGACTGTCTGTAGGGCTCCATCCCAGCTGTGGGGTTCCCTCCTCGCTGTAGTACTCCATCCCAACTGTGGGATTCCCTCCTGGCTGTAGAGCTCCATCCCAACTGTGGGGTTCCCTCCTGGCCATAGGACTCCATTCCAACTGTGGGATTCCCTCCTGGCTGTAGGACTCTATCCCAGCTGTGGGGTTCCCTCCTGGCTGTAGGACTCCATCTCTGCCACTGCATCCTGGCTGTCCCTCCCTCACCCCAGTGCAGGTGCCAGGGGCTGGATGTGCTGCTGCTGGCATTGGGAGCCTGATGGAGCAGCATGTGTTGAGGAGACATCACAGTTGTCTCAGGGCTATCACAGTTGCTTGGGGACAAGGACAGGCTGTCCTGGGACCTGTACTGCACCCTGGTGCTGGCCTGGCAGGGCAGGAGGGCACAGGTACTTTAGGGCCAGTGTGTTTTCCTGGCCACTTGCCCTGTCCCAGTGCCTCATCATTCTGTTCCCAGCTCTGACACTTGGTGGCCCTGGCTCCTGTTACCCCAGGCCTGGGCTCTGGCCGTGCAGCCCCTGGCAGAGCTTTCCTGAGAGCAGGGCTTCCAGCCTCACTTCTCCACATAGGCATCCACAACTGGGGATTGCAGGCAGGGGGGTTTCTCCTGTCATGGTCCCAGGAGCAGTCCCTTGTTGCATCCAGCATCTCCAAAGGAGGAGCAGCAGCCTTCCTTCTCCTCCATCCCACCAGCTCTGGAGCAGGACAGTGCCTGCCTGCCCCTTCCTTCTCTTTGCCACCTCTTGGCATCCACCAGCCCCTGCCATCTCTTTCTGGGACAGTGTCCCCCTGCCTGCTCATCCCCTGGGCCATCCAGTGAGGCACCTGCATTCATGGGGTGCTATGGGAGCACCTGGGTGCCCTCTGCCCTCCAACAACCCCACTACATGGATGCAGCTGCTGGGGGGGGCTGAGCCTGCTGGGAGAGGCCCTGTGTTGCCACTTTCCATTTTTCTCGGTCTGGAGGGCAGGGCTTTGCCTTCACATTCCTCTGAAAGGGTTGTCAGGGCCTGGTCCAGGCTGCCCAGGGCAGGGCTGGAGATGTGGGGATGAGGGACATGGGGTGGGGGTGGCCTGGGCAGGGATGGGGGAAGGGTTGGACCTGATGAGCTGAAAGGGCTTTTCCAACCAACACGATTCCATAGTTCAGCTGCCCTTGGAAAGTGTGTCCAACCTGGTCCCCTGCCCAGCTGAAGCCTGCCCAGGTGCAGCCATGGGAACGTCCAAGGTCAGAGCCCCCTCTTCCACATGGAGGCCACAGCAGGCAGCAACTGATGTGAGCTCTGGCACTGCAGCTGTGTGCACAAAAGGGCTGGGGGCACCGGGACCCCCCAGCAGGGACAGAGCAGCACCAGAGCTCCAGGGCAGGAGTGGGAGCGGGAGCAGGAGCAGTCAGGGATCTATCGAGGTGCAGGGAAGGGATCTGGAGGTGGCACAGCACCTGCTGCTCCTGCCCCTCCAGCTCCTGTCCCCACACTCAGCTCTGCTGAGCCAGCCCAGCGCGGGGTCCCCTCCTCCGGGAAGCAATAACGCTGCCCCAGGGCAGAGGCAAAGCAGCTGCTCTCAGGCTCTCTCTCTGCAGCCGTGCCCACTGCTCGCACAAGGTGATGGCTTTTTTTGTTGGTTTCACGTATTTGTTTCAATCCTTCCAAGCAGCAGCTTCTTTGGCACAAGCTCACATGACATCAGGGCTGTGGCCCGCCCCCATCGAGGCACAAGGCCAAGAGCAGGGATTCTGGCATTTGCTCCTGGCTGGTTGGTACCCCCATCGCCCAGACCCCCGGCAGCAGGAGCCCGCGGGGGCCGCAGCCGCTGCCGGCCCCGTGCTGGTGTCCTGCGGGCAGGGCTGGTGCCCGGCTCCGAGGCGAGGGAGGCAGAGGAGCAGATGGCACTGCTGCCCCACAGGCAGGTCACACTGTCCTCGCTGCCAGGGGAGGGTGTTCTGGTGCAATAATTACCCCTGCACTACGGGAAGCCCCGTTCAGTTTCTTTTTACCTACCTGTCGTTGCATGTACAGACCAAATCACCAACAGTGTGGTTGTGCTTTGGGGAGCCAGTGCACTTTTTTTTGTTTCCAGCCCCCCCCCTCGACCTCAGACCTCTTGTCCTTTGGGTTCCAGCACCTCTGTTCCAAGTGCCACCTGCCCTCCCAGTGCTGGGAGTGTCCATGCAGTATTCCACGAGCAGTGTGGGGCACGCACAGCTTGCACTTGAACCGGGGATTGGTTTTGGGGTTTGTTTTGTTGGTTTGTTTCTTTTTTTGTTTGTTTTTTTTTTCTTTTTTTTTTTTTTTGTTTTTGTAATTACTGTACTTGAAGGCTTTCCGAGCCCCCTGTGGAGTTGTACTGTTGCTGTACTGTGAGCTAAGTGTCCTTGTTTTCTATGTGGATCTTGACCCTGGCTTGCTCTGTCTCACTGGGCTGGATGACACTCTGTGTTGCCTCTTTTTTCCCTCACCCTGTCCCTCCCTGCTAGCCTCCCTTTCTCTCCCCAAGCTTTGGGTGCAAAACAGCTTCCCATTTTGTGGAATTTTTATGTAGAATAAACATTTGTAACTGTAAAGCTCTGCCTGGCACCTCTCTGTTTCAGGGTAAGGGAGTGATGGGGAGCAAGGGCTGGGTTGCTGACAACCCCAGCACCCTGGAAACACTTAAACACCCAGGGTGGGCCTGCTGCAAAACCAGAGCAATTGTGACAGGAATAAATTCTGCCCCTGTGGGACACACAACTGCATCCTGCCGGACTCCCTGCCTGCAGGCAGAGGTCAAGCTGGCAGGGAACTGGTTCCATTCCAACCTCAGCTGGAAGGACACACCTCACCCAGGAGAGCAGCTCCAGGGCAGGAAGACCCTCACTGGGGGACATTCACTGCAAAATAGGCCAGTAAAGGGCTGTCCTGGGGGCTTTCCAGGAGAGCAGTTGCAGAGGCAGAGCCAGCAACACCCATCTTCATCAACAACCTGGAGGAGGGAACTGTGTATCCTCAGCAAGTTCACTGAAGACACAAAGCTGGGAAGGGAGCTCACATTCTACAGGGCTGTGCATGCATCCAGCATGGCCTGGACAGGCTTGAAGAGCTGGGCAGAGAGGAACCTGATGAGGTTCAAAAAGAGCAAGTGTAGGGTCCTGCCCCTGGGGAGGAAGAACCCCAAGCAACAATACAGGTTAAGGGTGAACCTGCTGGAGAAGGATCTGGGGGTCCAGGCAGACAGTAAATTAGCCATAAGAAAGCAATGTGCCCTTGCTGCCAGGAAGCCCAAAGGAATCCATAAAGAAGTGTGGCCAGGTTGAGGGAGGTAATTTTCCCCCTCTTCTCTTCCCTGGTGAGGCCACAGCTGGAATACTGCATCCAGTTCTGGGCTTCCCAGTTCAAGAGACAGGGAACCACTGGAGAGAGTCCAGGGGAGGGCAACAAAGATGACTGGGGGACTGGAGCATCTCTCTGGTGAGGAAAGGCTGAGAGAGCTGGGACTGTTTAGTCTGGAGAGGAGAAGGATGGGGGGAGACCTTATAAATGTCTAAAGGTGATATCTAAAGGGGAGGTGCAAGGAGGATGGAGCCAGACTCTGCAGAGTAGTTCCTAGTGACAGGACAAAGGGCAATGGGCACAAGATGGAACACAGGAAGTTCCATTTAAACATAAAACTTCTTTACTATGAGGGTGACAGCACTGGCACAGGCTGCCCAGGACAGCTGTGGAGTCTCCTTCCCTGAAGATATTCAAAGTCCTGGGTAACATGCTCTAGCTGATCCTGCTTTAGTGGGAGAGTTGGTCTAGATGATCTCTAGAGGTCCCTTCCAACTCTGATAATTGTGTTATTCTGTGAGACCAGCAACATTTGGGACTCATTGCCTGTTTAGTGAGGAAGCTGGATATAATGTTCTGGCTCACCTGGAGCTCCACATGGCTCACTACACTCTCAGGAAAATAAGCAATAGCACTGCAGACACCAAGTGGCCAGAGCGCTGTCTGCCACTCCTTCACCAGAAAAAAAGAGCAGAAAGCTGTCCAGTTGGGAGCGTTTACACCTTTAAAAAGCCAAAATGACCTGTCCCAAAAAGTCCCAGTCCTGGGGTGCCCATCCATGCCATCCACAGGAGGCTTGCTGGAGGGACCAGCACACTCTGTTCCAGCCCAGCAGTCTCCAGAGCAATTCAGAAGCGAGGGCGGCGTTTCCGAGCTGTGTATTTTGTGTCTGCTCGCACTTCCCTGGGGAGAAAAGCAGAGAGCACAACCTGGGGGTCACCCTGGATGGGGCAGGGAAAGGGGCTCATGGCAGGAGTTTGAAAGGGTGGCAGAAGGGCAGAGGGGCAGAGCTGAACTCACTTGCCCTGACGTCGTCTCCGCTCCTTCTTCTCAAGGATCCAGTCCCGGCTTTTCTTCACAGACTTCCCCTTGATGTGTCTGAACCGTGTCCTGCAGAGGAAGCAGAGAGCAGCTGGAGAGGAACAGGGGAGCAGAGACAAGAGTTTTCTGCCCTGGAGGATTGCCACCCGGATCTGAGCATATCTCCTGCCTCACAGGACCAGTGAGAAACCCCCCCAGCACCTCCTGCTCCAGCCCAGGGCTCCCTCTGCCCTGTCTGACACTGCAGCAGCACTCTGGGGTCCTGGCACAACCACCTGCCCCTTGTCTGCTCTGCTCCAAACAAAGCAGAGAAAGCCTCAGGCTCCCCAGGTTGCCTGTTCTGCTGTTGTGCTCCAAGACCAGGTTCCCTCTGGACTGAAGTGAGCAGAGAACAGCAATGTAAGAGGCAGGAAAACGTGGCAACCAGGAGCTCTGGACAACCACGACGACTTTCCTCTGTTTTTTGTTCTGTCTCTCCCATTGGCTGCAGGAGAGGCTTCCCCCTGCACCACTACCATGGGAGGAGACCTGGCCAGCAGGAGAAACCCTTCAGGCCCCAGCTAAGCAGAACTAAGCAAAGAATTTGACAGCAGCAGAAAGGGAACCCCAGGCAGAGCAGCCCCAAGCTCAGAAGCACGGTGAGGCTGCCCCCTCCCCTCAGCACTGACCTACAAACAGTGCTGGGACCCAAGGCTGGAGGGAAAGGACCCCTCAAAATAAATGCTCCAGCCCCAGGACACCACAGCCAAGCTCTCCAAACCAAACTGATGTGTTCCCTGTGTCCTGAATTGCCAAGAGTCCTCCCAGTCCCTTCCCTTCAGTCCTTTCTCACATTGTGCTGTAGTCCTCAGTCAGCAAAACTCAGCCCTTGGCCCCCCACCCCCTGGAGCCTCACCCCATACACAAACCTCTCACTGGTGAACTTTGCTTGGTGGATCTCTTCTGCATCAGCACACTCAGTACCAAGGCCCTGAAAATCAAAATTGGGAAGTTTCACTCTCCTCTGGAGTAGACAGTCATGCCATCTACATTAAGGAACCCAGGGCTCTGGAAGGGGGAGGACTGGAGCAGGAACAAGCTGCTCTTCCAGAAACTGTGACAAAGAAACCAGATCTCAGGGAGAGCAGGGCTTGGTGAGACTGACAGTAAATGTGGGAATGAAGTCCCACCTGCAGGTGCAGAGCTGCCTGGCTCCCACTCTGTGACTCTCCCTCACCCACATCACCCAGCAAGGCAGCTGCTGCCTCGTGGAGCTCCTCACCTTTGGTAACACACCAGAGGCCCCAACAAAGAGACACAGGAAGAACCTGAAAGAAAAGAATAAGGAGCATGAAGCTGGGATTCAGCATTCCATTCCCAGTCCCCAAGTTGGGATTCAGCATTCCATTCCCAGTCCCTGAGCAAGACTGAGACTGTTTGCAACAGAGTCAGATCTAAGCTGTAACCTCTGGCCAGGACTGTATCATGGCAGAGAGAACAGCTTGGGAAAAAAAAAAAAGAAAAACCACCAAAAAACTCACCCAACCCTGACCCCAAACACCCACACAAAGACAAGGGACTCACTTCTTGGCTTTGGCACTGTTGGGGTAATCTACCACCATCCCCCCCGTGAAGCCAGCTCTCATGGCCTGGGCTGTGATGAGCTCCAGCTGGAAAAAGAAGCATGTGCCAAAATTATTTAGTTGTCACCCACCAGCAATGCCCAGGAGACTTTGGGCTCACCCACAGCTGTGCATGCCAAAGACAGACCACTCCTGCTCCTGATACACTCTGCATCAGGCTGCCAGTCCTTCAGGACAATCTGGACACCAGTTTGCTTCCTTTTTTTTTTTTGGTTCTCCTCAGTCCATCCTGGGTTAATTGGCCCAGCAGACTCTCTAGGAGAGGGATACTGGGGCTGGGGTTTGCAGCCCTGGAGTTACAGTGCAGTGCTGAGGACAAGAGGCTGCTCTTCAAACCCTGGCATACAGGGGAAAATCCAAGGCAGCAGATTCACAGCATGGCCTGACAATTGCTTTGATTTTAAGGCTCAGCCCAAGACAACCTGGGGAGGGACTTTTTACAAAGGTGTGTAGTGACAGGATGAGGGGGAATGGTTTCAAGATGGAAGAGGGGAGATGGAGATGAGAGATTAGGAAGAAATTGTTTGTTGTGAGGGTGCTGAGCCCCTGTCCCAGGTTTCCCAGAGAAGCTGTGGCTGCCCCATCCCTGGCAGTGTTGAAGGTTGGATGGGGCTTGGAGCGGATGAGCTTTACAGTCCCTTCCAACCCAAACCAGTCTGGGATTTTGTGGTTCTATGAATCTGAGAAGCAATACAAATAGCACAGCACATCCTCCTTATAGGGTTTTTAGGGCTCTTGAAGAGCTTTACAGGTGGCAGGAAGGACAAAGACAGACAAAGGACATTCAGAGCCCCAGCCCTGTCCCTCTTCCCCACTGCCTGTACCTGTTCTGAGTTCTCAGGGTACAGCTGCAGGACAGCTCGGGATCCTCGGGCCTACAGGAAATGAAGTCAGTCACAAACCCATCCCAGTACCCTCCAGTCACTCAGACATTAACCCCCACAGCCCCAAAAGCTCCCTGAACACTCCCCCAGGAGAGCTGCTCAGGCTGCAGAGCCAGCAAGGACAGAGCAGAGGCAGGGAGGGGGTACCAGCAGGGCTCAGAGAAGCAGGGGACACCCCACAAACCAGCATGGGGATAGGAAGGGTGCTCCCCAGGGCCCCCTGCTCCCCAGCAGCATTTACTGAAAATACCTAAAAAACAGGGAGCTAAAGTGCACCAGTGAGGAGGTGTCAGCAGGCAGAGGCCTGAGGGGGAGAGCAGGAGACTTACCAAGGCAGTGTAAAGAGTTGAGAAAAACCTCAGGAGGCGCTGGGGGGGGCTGTGTGACTTCTTGTCCGCGTTGCAGAGCCACTGCACAGCTGAGATGCTGAGGAGGGGAACAAGAGCCCTGCAGCACCCACCTCACCTCCTCTGACCTTGCTCCCAGCCCATGGGCTAGGCTTGAGGGAAACAATTCCATTTTTTCCATGTAGCTTTTTTGCCTTCTGCCCTGCAGCTGCACAAACCCCTCTGGAGATCCACAATGCCAAAGCCCGGAAAGGCTCAGTGTCTGTTCAAGCACTAAAAATCAAACCAATCCCCAAGCATCCCTTTAAGGAAGGTCATCAAATAACCCACGTGCAGAGCCATGCATTGGCCAGGCACCTTTTGCCAAGGAGCAATCCTAAACAGAGTGTTTGGATCAGCAATGGGCAGTCCCTGCTCCTTCCCAGCACCTTTCTGAGGAATCTTCTCAGCAGAAAAGTGTTCCTGCCCCTTCCCTCCCCCCCCTGCAATTCATCCCCAAACCAACCACCAAACCTCTGATCCAGGAACTGACCTTGCAGCTGAGCAGTGGTACAGATATACTTTCTGATTTCCTCCTCAGAGAAGGTCTCAACCTTCCTGACAATATCCCTGCTTTCCCTTTATTTAGTTCAATAACCTTCCCAGCTCAGCAGCACACAAAAGACAAGCAGGGCTTCAGAAACAATCACCAGTCCAGAATCTCAGCAGTTTGTCTCAGAGAGGTGGAGTCAAGTTGCATGGAGCAAAGACAGCGACTGACACAGGGGACAGGGACAGCCACACTCATCTGCTCCTGACAGCAGGCAGACCACCCAGGGCAGTTACCTGGGGCATCAAGAGAGCTCACCTGATACAGCCATCAAACATGCCAGCTCTGAAGGGAACACCCTGACCCACATCTGCGAGGAGAAGGTCTCCTTCCACCTCCCTCTCAATGGCCACGTCTGTGCAGAACACAGCTCAGCTCAGGCAAGCAGCTCCCAGCACTGAGCTTCACCTCTGAGGCAAGGTGAGGGGGGGCAGGGGGTGAGGGGGGGACAGGGTCTGAGGGGGGGACAGGGGGTGAGGGTGCTGCTCACCCAGCATGGCAGAGCTGATGTCCATACCAATCCAGTAGTGCCCCTCCTCAGAGATGTAATCCCCACTCAGCCCAGAGCCACAGCTGAAGGGAGGAAGTGGGGAAGGTGCAGAGCTCACAGAGCTGCTCTGAGGGTGACCCCAGCAGCCCACTCCCCTTCTCCAGCCCCCAGCAGAGAGAGGCCGCTGCTGGGGGCCCGGACACCCCTCGCAGCTCCCAGCCCAGGGGCAGAGCCGGCTGAAGGCCCAGAAGGTTCCGTGTCACGGCCCCCGCTCACCCCACGTCCAGGAGGAGGCAGGGTCGGTCCTCGGGCAGTCCCAGCAGCTCCACAGCGCGCTCCGACATCTGCGACTGGATCTGCACCACCCGGGAGCTGCAAGGACACGGCGAGGGGGATGGGGGAGATTTCACCCCCCGCCACCTCAGGTCGGGGGCCCCGCACCCCCCAACCCCTCCGGCACCGCACGGCGGAGTCACCTTCGCCTCAGGACGGGACCCCCAGCATAGGGCGGGGTCACCTCCCCCAGGGCCACACTGCGGGACCCTCAACCGCTGCCCCACGGGGAGGTCGCATCCCCCCCACCCCCGCCGTGTTCCCCACAACGAGACCGCCGCCCCGCCCGTACCTCTGGGTGTATTTCCGCGCCTCGGCCTCATCGTAGAACTGCAACGAGACAGAGAGGGAGCGGGTGATGCCCCGGGCATCCCGGCCCCGCACCCCCCGCCTCTCCCTCCCTCCCTCCCGGTGCTCACCAGCTCGGGGGGTCCGCGGTGCTCCGGCCTCCTCCCGCTGCCCGCCATGCCGCCGCCTGACGTCACAGCCCCGCGCCCATTGACGTCACAGCTCCGCGCCCACTGACGTCACAGCCCGGTGTCCGCAGGATGGCGGCGGGCGGGCGCTGAAGCCCCCATGGATCCCGCAGCTCTCGGCCGCCTTCGGCGCCTCCTGCCCGCCGGGCCCAGGGACCCCCGGCTCGGCCGCGCTCTGGTGGTGCCCCACGGCGAGCAGGGGGGTCCCGAGGGGGTCCCGCGGCCCCTCCGGCGGCTGTACGAGGTGCTGGGGGTGCCGGCCACGGCCACGGCGGCGCAGATCAAGACCGCGTACTACGAGCAGTCCTTCCGCTACCACCCCGACCGCAACCCCGGCAGTGCCGCCGCCGCCGCCAGCTTCGCCGCCGTCAGCGAGGCCTACCGGGTGCTGGGCAGCCCCGTCCTGCGCCGCAAGTACGACCGGGGGCTGCTGAGCCCCGAGGAGGTGAGCGGAGCCCCCCGACCCTCGGGCCGCCCGGCCGCCCCCGCTCCGCCGCCCCCCAGCGCCACCGCCACCGCCCGCCGCGGGCCCATCCCGCCGCCCTTCGACTTCGACACCTTCTACCGGGCGCACTACGGGGAGCAGCTGGAGCGGGAGCAGGAGCTGCGGGCAAGGCGGGCGCGGCTGCGGCTCCGCCGGGAGGAAGAAGCGGCCCAGGGCCGCCTCGGGCTCTTCTCCGACTTCTCGGTCGGGATCTTCTTTTTCCTGGGCTTCGCCATCCTGTACGGCCTCAAGTGACAGCGGGGCCGGGCAGCGACCGCGGCACCCCCCCCCCCAGCCCCGGGGCTGCGCCGGGATGGTGCCACCGGGGGATGTGGCAGCCGGCCGGGGGGGTGTCCCCGGCACCCGCGTGGCTGGCAGGGGCCTGATCCTCAGCCTGGGACGTTTCCCCTCTTGTCACCGTGACCTTCAGACACGGCACGTGGCCGCCAGGCACCACGCACGGGCTCTGCACCTGAGGCTGGGACTGTCACTTCTGCCAGGGTGACCTTCAGAGGTGGTGCAGGAGCAGAGAGCTCTCCCTGCAGGCTCTGTCACCTGGTCCCCTCTGTGACCTTCAGACACAAAGTGCAATGGCAGGCACAGCACGTGGCTGGGATGTGTCCTCCACAGCAGTGACCTGCAGGCTGCCCCGTGTCCCTGCCACCAGGAGTGACCTTGGCAGGGTCAGGGCTCACCGGGCTGTGCTGTGCCTGCTGTGACCTGCAGAGACACTGCCTGGCAGATAAATGTGCTTCATGGACTCTGCTGTGTGGACAGTTCTGTGTCCCCTCCAGTGACACAGCTGCTTGGCCTCGGTGGGAGCCACCTGCCTGTTCAGAGCTGCAGCAGGGATGAAATGGCTGCCAGTGGTGGCTGTGTGCTGTCTGTGTTCCTGGAGGGTGCTCGAGGTGTAGCTCCCTGGGGCTTTCTGCTCATCCAGCACCTGCCACCTTGTGCCCTCCCTCCTGTTGTTACTACATCTCTGGGGAGTTTTGGGACTGTCAGTCTCCAAGCCCCATCACTGCCCTGTCTGTCCCTGTTCAGGCTGTTCCTGGCTGTGTGGTGATGACAGGAATCTTGGTTTCAGCAGCCTGCAAGAATGAAACCTGGGCCCGTGGTGGCTTGTATCCTGGCCAGCATGCAGCTGGAGGTGCCTCCCAAAGCATTTCTGTGTTCAGAACACCCTGTCCTGTCTAGGGCTTGCCAGGAACTTCACACAAGACCATCCTGCACAGGCGTTTGTGGCTGGAGGGGGACACTTTTGAGCAGGAGTGGTGATATTTGTGTTGTATGTGTATGTAAGCATTGTTTGCACATAAGAGTATTTGCCTATTGAAGTGTTTTAAGAGCTGAAGATTGTGTCTCAGAGCTTCTGTCTCTCCTTGGGTGAGGGTTTCACCTCTGCTGTGCTGAACCACACGGAGTGAGCAAAGCTCCCTGGTGCTGAGTGTGACAAAGGCCTCATCTCTCTGACTGCACTGGGTTTGCTGGGCTTGGCTGGCAGTGGTGGGTGTGGGAGCCAAGCCCGTGTCTCTCACTGCAGCCACCCTGGGTATGTTTTCTCCCAACACAAAGATGTTAAAAGCAAATCCCTGTGTTTTTCAGCTGGAGTTCTGTGGTACTGAGCTGGGCCTGAGGCAGGAGCCTGGCAGGGAGTGCAGTGTCTGCTGGTGCAGATGCCTTGCAGGGGACCTTTCTGCCTCTTCTGGAAGGCATTGTGCCACCTGCAGGCTCCAGAAACTTCTGTGAAAATTCATCCCAGAGGCAGAGCTTTCCTGGAACCTCTCTGGTTATCAGTCCATCCCTCTGCACAGCATCACAGTCCTGAGAAGTCAGTGTGTGGAGAGCAGGAGCCTGGGGTCAGCAGCACTGGTTATGCAGGGAAAGTCTCCAGAGCTGTGGCTCTGTGTCACAGTCTGATGCTTTCCCATGCTGTAAACCAAGTGACTTGAAAGCCCAGAGGTGGCTTCCTTGGCTGAGTTTGGCAGGAAATGTCCTCTCCCAGGCTGGAAAAGGTTGGGATGTCCACAGAAGTGATGGATACCAGGCAGCACCTCTCTTGTTCCTGCTGCCATGGTTGCAGGTTCCTAAGGCAGCCCTGCCAAACACGAGGGGTTCTCTGGGCTGATCTTTCTTCAGTGTGTGTGTGGTGCTGAGCCCTGAGCCAGGCAGGGAGAGGAGCTGGTGCTGGGTCAGGGGGGGCTGAGGCTGCTGTGTCACCCAAACAGCCACGACTGCCACCCTGCTGCCTGGGCTGATCTTCTGCTCCATGTCTGGTGCTCGTGTCTGAAACTGGGGGTGAAGCACCCAGGCATAAAAACTGAGTTCCTCCCGTGTGCCTTTGGGTGGGTGGTTTGGTCAGTTCCTCTTCCTCAGGGTCTCTGTGGTGTATCTTGAACATTAAAAATTATCCATCCAGAAACTGGTGATGAAATGACTCCTCTTTCTTTTTGGTGGGCTTGGGTGATAAATATTTCCTTGTGTTTGCTGGAAAATGGAGGGCAGGGGACAGGCTGGTGTTTCAGGTTGAGGAAGAGGGTGGGGAGGGGAGGATCTGTTTCCCTGAGGCCATGTTGGGAAGGGTGAGCAGGAGTGGGTAGGAGCAGGTAGGGTGACCTTGGGGACTTCACCCCTGCCTGCTGGAGACCCATTCCACTCAGGTTCTGACCCACGGGGTTGCTGTGCACTTGAGATTTGTCCTCTGTGCTCACCCCACTGCACTCAGGTGCTCCCAGTGATGGGATGAGGGGCAACGGCTTTAATGAGAGAAAAGCAGATTCAGGTTGGATGTTAGGAACAAGGTCCTGACCACCATGAGGGTGGTGGAAAACTGGAAGATGTTGCCCAGGGAAGTGGTTGAGGCCTCATGCCTGGAGATGTTGAAGGCGAGGAGGCTCTGAGCACCCTGATCTGGGTGAGGGTGTCCCTGCTGGCTGCAGGGGTTGGACTGGGGGACCTTGAGAGGTCTCTTCCCACCCAGATTATTCTGTGATTCTCTGCTGTAGGCAGAATTTAGTTTGGTCAGAGGGGGGGATGTGTGGCCTGCAGGGTGCAGGGAGTGCTTGGGGCAGCATCCAGCCTGTTCTGGGGTGGTATGATGTGTGCTGCTCCCCAGTGTCACCTTTCCTCTGGTCAGGCCCCAGTGCTCCTCTGCTCCAGGAAGGTTTTCAGGAGCTTGGGCACAAAGAGCCCAAATTTGGAGCTAATCCAAATCCACAGCCCAGGACACCTGGGTTCCACCCCTTTTGTCTCCTTGTGTCAATGCTGTCCTCACCTTCCTGTTTTCCCCCAGCTGTTCCCGGGATGGAGAGGTGCCAGGAGGAACCTCACTGTGCCTTTCCTTCAGCCACGCAGGTGCCTGTGGCACAACTGCTCAGGGAGATACAGGGTGTGAACAGCAGGGGACCCGTGGGAGTTGTACAGTCCCATGGGGTCCAAGTTGTACAAACCATGGGGCAAAGAGGAAAAGAAGAGGAAACAGGGCACGAGTGGGGCTGGTGGGATGTGTGAGGCTGCTGCAGAGGCACAAACTCTGTATTTAAACCTCACGTTCTCCCTCCTGTGGCAGTGGCTGAGCAGCACTGCTGTGGAGAGCTGAACATTCCCTGCTCCAGCCCGTGGGATGCTGAGCTCCAAAGCTGCAAAACTGCCAGGCAGGTCAGTGAGAGGAGCCAGGAGGGGTTTGCATCGAGGGGCAGAGCTTGTGCGCTGCTCCAGCACCTTCCTCTGGCAGCTGTGTCTGAGCTGAGCAGCAGAGGAGAAGCTCTGGAGCTGCTCTGTGCCCTTGGCAGGGACTGCAACGATGGATCCTGAGAGGTGCTGAGCCACAGAGGGTCCTTTCCTTGGGGAGACAGAGCCCATCTTCCTGCACATGGGGACAAGGTGGCCACAGGTAAGGGACACAGCAGGGAACAGATTCCACTCCCAGGTCTGCTGTGTGCTTTTCCTCCTTTTGGGGACACATCCAGTTACTACAAAACCAACCTCAGTAACACTGCAGTCACAGGGGGTACACAGCCCCCTCCTGGACTGTGCCCTCAGATGCAGCTGGGGATGTGGGGACCATCAGGAGTTCTTGAGGCTTTGGCTGGGAGGAGTGGGGTGTTCACACTGGGGATTTCTCCCTCCTCACTCTCAAGTCCACTGAGGCCACCTCTGTACATTTTCTAGCACATCCTACTCTGCAGCTCCAGGTTACATCTGCGCTTGCAGTGGGTGATGTCTGGTGTGTGCTGGGTGCCAGGTCTTTGCTCTCTTACCCCTGACACCCATTTTTGCTCTTAGGTTGTGTCACTGAAGGGAACTGCCCAAGGGTGAATTGCTGGAGGGGCCACACTTACCACCCTATTCTGTCTGATTTCTTACTCCTTCCTACTCTTGAACTGCAAACAACAGACCCCATGCCACTGCAAAAGGGAAGCAAAACAAAAACTAAGTAATTAATCACCACTTGGTAAATAGATGCTGTTACAAACTAAGTTAAACAAAAGCTCCTGAGAAGCTGAGATTAGATCTGCAGCCCCCATCCTGAGGCTTCCCAGCTCAGTGTCAGTGCAGACCCCATTCCCCGTCCCCTCTGAGCCCCTTCCCATGGGCTGCTGTCCCTGGAAGTGCAGGCTCGGGGTGCTGGGCTGCTCACCATGGCTGCTGGGGGTGCAGCCTGTGGCCCTGGGGTCTCAGTGCCTCCATAGGGACTTTTCTCTTCTTTGGGAGAAGCTGAGCTGCTCTTTGGGAAGGCAGGGGCTGAACCTGTCCTGGCAGGACTCTGGGGGAAGCAGAGGTGAGGAAGTGCAGGGTGTGTGGGCAGTGCTGGGGGGTGTCCATCACAGCCCTGGCAGAGAGTGTGGTGAGGGGACAGCCCCTGCTCCCACCTGCCCACGGGTCCCTGGGCAGAGCTCTGCACCCCAGGCTGCTGCTGCTGGGCCCACGGTGGCTCTGAACCCCCAGGGAAAGCACACAGGGTTGGCAGCACCTGTGGATGTGGGGGGGGGAAGTTCCCCTCCCTTCCACTGCATCCCCTGGGGCAACTCCTCTGTTAATAGAGTTAACTGTTAATAGAGTTTCCTTTGGTAACAGCCCTGCTGCCTGCCAAGTGCCTGACAGGCAGGGCAGTCCAGCTGGGGCACCCTAGAACCCCCCTTGCTGGGTTCTGCATCCCCCTCCAACCTTGGAGTTTGCAGCTCCAAGGATCTTCCTGGGTTCATCCCTTCTCTCCAAGCTGTCCTGTCCCTCCTGGGCTGGAGGCTGCTGCTAACCCAGCCTGGCTCCTGAAAAACCAAGGCTGGGGGGGGCAGGGAGCTCCCATGCCAGCCCCTCCTGGGTTTGGCTGCACATCAGTGGGCAGAGAGGCTGAGCTGGCCCCAGGCTGCTTCCTGAAATTAATTCATGTGCAGAAATTAATTCAGGGGCACACCTGGTGGCCGTGCTTTGTCCTTGGGGCAAGTGGGGGCTGTGGACCCCTTCTGGAGCTGTCCCTGACCCAGGCAGCACTTGGTGCTGGCAGGGAGACACAGAGGGATCACCACCCTGTGCTGCTGCCAGCTCCTGCCTCTTGACAATGTCCTGGTCTTGTGACCCATGCAGGACTTTGTCCCCAGCCCAGGATGATCTGTGGGAAGGGCTGGAGCTGCATTAAGGCGACCTTCAGAGATCCCAACCTCCACGCCCCTGCCATGGACACCTCCCACAGCCCAGGGTGCTCCAAGCCCCATCCAACCTTCAACACTGCCAGGGATGGGGCAGCCACAGCTTCTGGGGTCAACCTGGGCAACCAGGGGCTCAGCACCCTCACAACAAATAAATTCTTCCTTATATTCAATTGCAATCTCCCCTCTTTCAGCTTGAAACCATCCCCCCTTGTCCTGTCACTCCATTCACCATAGGTAGGGCCAGGCTGCTGGGAGATGGTCCCTGGCACCTCCCTGGGCTCTCTGCCCCCCTCAGAGGGGCTGTGGCCTTCCCCAGGGTGCTGCTGGGCTGAGCCAAGTGCAGGTGCAATGCTTGGTGATCCTCCTTGGCTGTCTAGTGTCCCCCCCAATCACTTTCTCCCCACCCTCTCCCATCTCTCAGGTCATAGCTGGAGCCAAGGGGTCACTCAGAGTGTGGAAAAGAGCCTTTATTTAGGAAGCACGTGGCACCAGTGCTCCTGGGCCCTCTTCCCTGCTGTCATCCACCCAACTGACCCCACTGACACCCCTACAAACCACCCACCCCCAGCTCCTGTTCCTGCTCCTGGTTCTCCCCCCTCCAAGGCAGCTCCCCAAGACCCTCTGCCCATCCCACCCCCCGGCCAAGCACCTCCGCCCCCCTGTGAGCACCCACCCACCCACCCCTGTGCCAGCCCAACAGACACCACAGCCCCTGGGTGCTGTGCCCACCCCACAGGCTGCTCTCCAGCCAGGGTGGTTCCAGCACAGGACCAGGAGCAGGGACATCTCCCCCATCCCTGCCCCACTACCGGTGTGGGGGCTGCTGGGGGCTGAGGGGTGGGATGTGTCCCCCCGGGTGCAGGGGTGAGCCTGGCTGGGGGGTTTCAGAGCAGGGAGGTACAGACTGCTGTACCAGGGCTGGGAGGTGGTGTTTGGGAGGTGCAGCTGGCATGGCAAAGGGCACAGCAGCCTCCGAGGGGATGGGGAAGGGGGGCACGAAGCTTTGGGAGAGGTCAAAGGCTTTGGGGACCCCTCCGCTCTGCAGCGGGGCGAGGCGGATGGGTGCTGAGCTAGCCAAGGCACCTGGGTGACCCACGGGGTCCCTGCCAGACCCCTCCTTCTGCAGCAGCTCCTGCAGTTTCTCCAGCTGTGTCCGGCAGATGTGGGAGCGCGTACGGCTCTGGCAGAAGGACTCCAGAAAGGAGGTGAGAGGCAGGTCCTGGGCCAGGAACTGCTCTACCTGTGCCTGTGGGATGGGCAGGGGGACAGCATCAGAGCTGGGGGGCCATGGAGGGAGCACAGACAGATGAGCAACCCCCAGACCCTGAGCTCTTCTCCAGGGCCTGGCACATGGGAGAGCATGGGAGAGGAGGCTGTGGGCCAGGTAAGGAAGGGGCTGCACTATGGGGGTCTCACCTCTGACTCTGCCTCGGAGGCTTCAAGCCTGGCTTGGAGCTGTCCCAGGGCACTCTGCGGGCTCCACTTCTCCAGATACAACTCTGTGTCAGGAGAAGATGGGACTGCAACAAACCTTCCCCAGGATGCCCCCACTGTTATGCTTCCCAACCCCAAGCCCTAAGCCCCCCACCCCCAAACACATCCCTGGAGCCACCTGCACACCCAAGCCTGCATCCCACCATGGAATCAGCCCCAGCTGAGGGTAAGGGATCAGCATCACCCCCACTGCTCCTGATCATGGCTGGGCCATTTCCCTGGGGTAGGTTCGAGGGTGCTGAGCCCACCTGGGGGTCCCTCATGTAAACGTGGGTTGCTGTGGCTGTGCCAGGCTCTGCCTTGCCCCATCCCCTCACTCACTCACCCAGGCGCTGCTGCTTGTCCCAGCAGAGCTCCCGGATTTCCCGCAGCTCCTGGTACTTGATGGCCAGGGAAGCTTTCCCATCCTCCAGCCGTGGGCGCAGGGAGAGGTTCACCTTGGCCAGGCTGCAGTTGGAAGCCAAACACATCTCCCGCTCCAGCTGCAGGCTCTGGAACTGTGGGGAAGGGCAGAGGGGCCCCAGGTCAGCACCGGGAGAAACAGGACACAACAAATGATCCGAGGCTCTAACACCAGGCTGAGAGTTGGGCTCCAGGGATTGGGATTGCAGCCTTCACTTAAAGGGGCTCATAAGAAAGATGGAGACAAACTTCTTGTGAGAATGACAGAGCCCTGGCACACAGAGTCTCCTTCTCTGGAGACATTCCAACCCCACCTGGATGTGTCCCTGTGTGACCTGCTGGAGCTGACCCTGCTCTGGCAGGGGGTTGGACTGGGAGATCTTTCAAGGTACTTTCCAACCCCTCACTTTCTGTGATTCTGTGATACTTAGTAGAGCCTTTAGTGATAGGACAAGGGGTGATGATTTTAAGCCATCAGAGAGGTTTAAAATCATAAAAGAGGGGGCATATAGACTAGATATTAGAAAGAAATTTTTACAGTGAGGGTGGTGAGACCCTGGCCCAGGTTGCCCAGAAGGGTGGTGGGTGCTCCATCCCTGGAAACATTCCAGACGAGGCTGGATGGGGCTGTGAGCACTCTGATGTGGTTAAGGTGTCCCTAGTCACTGCAGGGGTTGGGCTGGATGAGTCCTTCCCACCCAAACCATCCTGTGATTATGTTAAATGGGCAGAACCAGCCAGAGCTGGCAGCCTGCTGGGAGGGGGTCCAGCTCCATCCCAGGGCAACCCCCTCCTCCTGCACTGTCCCCATCTTTCTGCTTCACCTGGGAAGGGCAGGGAGGAGGCAGTGGCTGTGCCTGGGCTACCCACAGCACAGGGCAGCTGACCCGGAATGTGGCAAAGCTACCGAACCCTCTGCAGGGGAAAGGCCTCGCTCGCTATCGGGGCTGTCAGGAGGGACACACACCCCATCTTCTGCGCACCTGCCCATGCCAGGTGCTGGGCTGGGCTCTGAGAGAGGCCCACGGGAAAGATGCTGTAATCAGGCAGAGAATGGTGTTAAAATAACCTGATTGGGTCTCGCAGAGGAGCCCCGGGACCGGCTGGAGTCGGGGGGGCTCATCCCGGCTGCCGGGATGGAGCCAGGAGTGGGGGGCACGGCGAGGAGCCAGGGGCTGCCAGACCTCCCAGAGCCCCCATCCCCTCGGGGTTGTGGCCCTGCTCGGGGGTTTGGTGGCCCGAGGCTGCTCCTCGGGCTCGGCGGGCGCCATTTCAGGTGTCACAAGGAAAACAAGGACCGTCGGGGGATGCCCGGCCCGGGTGCGGCTCCATCCCGCCCCGGGATTGCCCCGCGGGGCCATGCTGCGGGACACCCACCCCCCCGCTGGGGGACACCGACCCCCTGGGCTCCCCCCAGCCCCCGACCCCCGCCCGTACCTTCCTGCTGAGGCGGGCGGCTCGCTGCAGCCGGGGCTCGTCCTGCAGGAGGGAGCGGAGCTGCGCGGTGCTGAGCGCCCCGAAACGGCGCGGGGAGCCGGGGGGCGCCGGGGGCCGGGACATGGGCCGGGACTCGGGTGGGCACGGGCCGGGACACCCCCTGCCCGCCCGCCCCCGCCACCGGGAGCAGCCCCCGCCCCCCGCCCGCCTCCGCCGGTGTTAAAGGAACCGCGGATGAGCACAGGGAGGTGCGGGTCTGCACCGAACCGCCCCCGGCTGGGGGGAGTCAGCACTGCACCCCCGCACTGCACCCCGCATTGCAGCCCTGCACCACGCACTGCATCCCCGCACTGCACCTCGCACTGCACCTCTACAGTACACCCCCGCATTGCAGCCCTGCACCCCGCACTGCACTCCGCATTGCACCCCCGCACTGGGGGTTCCTGCGCTGCACCGTGCACTCAGCACCTTGCACTGCACCCTGTACTGGGCACCCTGCCCTGGGGATTCCTGCACTGCAGATCCAACTTAATCCCTTGGGAGCTGCCCCACTCGTGACGGGAGCTGCTCTTCGCAGGGTGTTGTTGTGGTCACCAAATATTTGAAAGGATTCAGAGATAAATATATGGAAAAAAAATATTTCAGGAAGCAGAAACCTGCCTGAGGGCTACCGGGACATCTCTGAGCTGGAACCTACCCTTGCTTCCTTGCCCTGTTCTTGCTCTTTAAATAAAAGATACGGTGGAGAAGCTGGGGAAAAGTAACTCGGGAGGTGGGAAACTTCTGGGGAGCAGAGGTGCAGGGACAGCCAGGAACTGCCCCTGGAGCACGGGCTGTCTGTCCTGGCTGTGGAGTGAATACCTGGGGGGAGACAGAAGTCAATGTCCTTCCCGTGTCACCTCAAACCACCAGGGAGCTGGGTGAAGGGAAGCTGCTACTGGGGAGCAGGAGGTGCTGGAGCCACTGGGAGCCACTGGGAGCTGGAGGTCATTGCTGTTGGGTGGCCAAGAGCCCCGCAGGATTTAGGAAGCATTTGGATGGGTAGCTTGGAATCAGAAGCTGTATGGAGCTGGTGCTGCTGCAGGGGAGATGGGAACCTGTCAGCTCACTGGGATGTGCTGTGGTGGAGGGACAAGGCAGCAATGCAGAGACACCCACTCCCTGAGCCCCCCCCCTCCTGAGTCAGTGGGTGCCAGCCCAGTCATACTGTGAGGATATTTTAGGGTTCCTGCATCTCCTGGCCCGTGTCTCTCTGCTGCCTTTGGAGAGCCCCAGCAGAGGAGAGAACTACTGGGATGAGAAACATTCACTCCTTAAACTAGAAAGGCAAAAGCAACTCCAATTCTGCCTGTCACCTGGAAAGCCCAGAGACCCAGGAGTGTCATTTCACAGCCTGTTCAGTGCCACCTGATGTCACTGAGCCTGCTGGCTTTGGTGTGGGGGGCACCTTCCTGACAGCCATCCTCCAGCTACCATCTCATCCTCTTGGTGCAGAAGAGCTTCTCCTCCAGCAGGTCAGGTCCTTCCCAGAGATGCCCGATGCCCCTCCCTGTGCTGTGGTGCCAGCATGGCCTTTGCTCAGAGGGAATGTCCCTTTGTGTCACTGAGGGTAACTGGAGTTGGGAGAGGTACCCCTGGGCTCTCTAGCCCAACCTCTGCATGGCAGAGTTGATCCTCAGACTAGACCAGGCTGCAGAGGGCTATGTCTCCTTGAATTTTTGGGTGCCCAATTCAGCACCAAGCCTGGAGATGCTCCCATAACTGGAGAGGGCCACCTGACACTGCAGAGTCCCTGAAGGGACACTTTCCAAAGCCAAGTGGGGACACCTTCCAAAGCCAAGTGCACTCTTGGCCTTGAAGTAGAACTCACTGCTGGTGCTCTGCTACCCCAAGACAAAGCCAGAAATGGATGGCAAAGGTGAAAGTGCTTCTCAGTTTGTCCTGGCAGTGCCAGAGTGTTGTGGATGGAGGACCCAAAGGGGCCTTGTCCTGCAGAGCCTCACAGCACCAGCTCTGCACTTTTCCCAGCAAACATTCATCTAAATTGGTCTCAAAAAATTGGGTATGGTGACCCAATTCCTGTAAGGACCTCTTCCCTCATTAGCATCTCCTAATTAGAATGCTTCCAAACACCTAACCTACTTCTTTTTTGCTTCCATTTCAGTTCACAGTCTCTGCCCCAGCAGACAGATCGACTGATGGCTTCAAAGTCATGTTTCTGCAGGACCAAAGCATGACTGTGCAAGGAGCAGATCCTCACAGACTCAGCAGGAAGAGGACTTTGGCACCAGGACAATGCCACAACTTTTGACCCTGGACTATGATGATGTTGTGGGAAGGTTTTTCCAGGTGACAGGTCCTTTCTGAGCCCTTCTGTTTTGCTCACAGTCCTTTACCTCAGTGTAACTTGACTTACTCTTCTTAAATCCATTCTTCTGAGAACCCCTCCAGGTTTCTTCCCTCCATAAACCCCAAAACTCCAGTCCCAACAACTGATATGGCATTTCTGGGGTCCCAGTGGAAGCACATCAGAGATGCAGAACAGACATTCCTTAGCAGAGAATGAGCTCAAGGGAAAAATGTATTGGGATGCTTTACCAGACACTGCAGAGAGACATGGAATACATGGAAATTTGTGGCATGTGGCTTTTTTCTTGCTGTGGATTCTGGAGGCAGCAGAGAAGGTGTGAAAAGTCACTCCAGGCTGAGTGTCTTCCTCCCACAGGGGAAGTACATGTGGAATCCAAAAATTTCACAAGTTTTTTAAATTTTTTTTTTTATTCTTGATTATGAACATGGTAACAAGGAATCAATGGCAAGCACAGGGGAAAAGAGCTCAGCAGAGGGGAAGCCTGCACTCAGGGGGAGGAATGGGAAAGTGGCCTTTCCTAAAACCTACCACCCTAGGGCTCCCCTCTCTGCTCCAGAGAGGCTCAAGGTCTGTGGCCATGCAGAGCCTTTGCAGAGTGTCCAGTGAGGACAGGAGAGGGTGGAAGCACTAGCAGTAGGTAGCTGGTTTGATGAGGATAAGGGAGGACTTGCAGTTCCCTTTGCACAGGCTGCCCCATGACATTCCCCCCTTGAAATTCAGCCGTACAGAGTAACAGGAGGAGAACCACCACCCCCCTTCGTAGCTGTAGGCACAGTTCTTACTGTAGGTGTCCTGATCCCGATCCTTTGTAGAGAACTTCATGTTGTCATGCATGGTTTTGGGATTGTCTGAGGTCATGGCATCCCCTGCAGTCCCTTCGTAGGCCCCCAGCCTCAGCCGGTAGCCGTGGGGCTCATCCTCCACGAAGAAGAGGTTGTAGTCTGCAATATGGATGTTGTCTGCTGAGTCCTGGATGACAAACCTGACCTGGTAGACCTTCTGCTTGGAGATCTGGTGGATGTACTCGGTGCCCAGCCAGTACTCGGTGCGGACATTCCCGAAGCCGTACTTGTAGGTGGTCCAGGACTCAGCCCAGGTGACAGGAGTGTCCCTCTGGTTCCTCTGGATGACGGTCCAGCCCCCCTTGGTGGCATTCATCTCGCAGTACACCACGAGGTGGTGCAGTCCCTTGGGCTGGATGATGTAGATGCCGCTGTGGCTGCCGGCAGGGAGCTCGCTGCAGTCCTTGGGCCAGCCTGAGGCAGGAGAGGGGGTGATGGAGACACCGAAAGCACCCGTGGCTGCACCCTGCTGCACACACACCCAGGGGCTGCACGCGTGACATGTGCTCACAGGAGCACAGCAACCTCTTGAAATGATCCACGTAAGAGTTGGGCTTCACGTCTCCCCAAGACAAGAATCAAACTGATGGGGACATGCTACCAAAATGCCTCGGCCCAGTTGACCCAGGATGACCAAACCCAGTGTTGCCTTCACCCAGCACCCAATCACCACAGATCTGCCTGTAGCATGCAGGTGATGTATCACCACACAGACAAATGAAAATCTGGGTGACAAAACCATTTGCTGTCACAGTGTGGAGGCTTTAGCCCTTCACAGGTATCTCAGAAATCCTGGAATCATGATCAAGACATCCACATCTCAACAGGAAAAATCCATCTGTTTTCTGTGGGCTTACCAAGCAGCTCATTGGATAATTCCTGACTTGCTTGATTTGGTTATGGTCTTTCCAAGATCCAGAGTGTCAGCCCCTTATACAACAACCAGCTGATCACTCCTACACACTCCTGGGAAAGGACTTGCTCCACTCCCAGTACTCCTGGTTCTTCCTATCCAGGGATCCTATGGGCTACTGGTGACCTGTCAGCTCAGTAACACAGTCAGTCCCTCTCTTACCTTGTCTTCTCATCAGCTGTCGAGTGAAAACAGGACAATAACCTGTCACCACTTCCCAGAGGCCAGTAACAAATCATCACTTTCCAGTGCAGATCTTTAGGTGGGAAATTCCATGTGCTAAAGATCCTCAGCAATTACTGGACCCAGGACACGGCTGCTAATAGAGTTCCCCCCAGGCTAGGAGCTGTGGCACCTCTGTAGCCCATCAGAAAATCAATGTTTCTTCTGGGAGAAGCCTGCCAGATGCAGGACACGGACTAAGGGGGCTGAGAGCTCCTCATGAGCCTCTGTTTGCTGAAACTTTATGAGCAGATGCACTCCTTGAGAAAAGACTCACCATGGCCTGCTGGCTGGCGGGGGGCAACGTCTCGGACCTGCCTAAGGTGGTTGTCACCATCATCTGAATTAAAAAAACAAAGGAGAGAGGAGTGAGCATTGAGAATAGACATTTCAAATCCCTGCTGGGAGAGCACAATCTTCTACAGGTGATATTCCTGTTCTTCTGTCATGGCTCCTGGTTCCAGAGAGACTTCACCATTCCAGGTGTTGGTCTGTTGGTGGTTGGAAGATGGTTGTTAAAGTGTAGGAGAAGCAACTAGAAAGGAGCTCAGTAAGAAGAGTGAATAAAGGGGGAAAAAACAGGGGAGCAGAAACAGGAAAATTGGTGCAGGTGTCAGGAGTTGGGAGAGAGACTGTTCAGCTGCCTCCAAAGGGAATTTGAAGGGTGTTGTGGAAGTGAGGATGGTTTAGGATGGATTAATGGAAATCTTTTGCAAGGATATCTTGTGTTTATCCATTAATGTCTACAAAACAGAGGAACGAATCACAGGCTGATGGAATCACAAAAACTATTCCTGTGTTTGCCCTGACCTTACAAAGTGTTTAGCTGAAGTCTCTTGCATTGTGTACAAGCCCATTCCTTCTTTTACTACACCCAGAGCACCTTTTTCCTGCAGACTGTAATATTGCTTTCACTTCCTCCTCCATGGTCTTCTGATTTTGGAGCTAAACCATCCCATTCTTCAGCCTTCCCTGACACAGTCTGCCTGCCAGATTTTTGACCCCTTTCCTTCTATCTCCAAATGTATCTTGAAGTCCACCAGTGAACATGGTGGTTGTCCCGAGCCCCCGCAGAGTGGAAATAGTCACATAACATGGTGTGGAGGACTTTCCTTCCGTGGTACTCACTGCAGTCAGATGAAGCTGTCCACACATGTTGCCTTCCCAAGACACCAGCTGCCCCTGCTCCTTTCTGCCTTCACTTCCCATCCATCTGGAAGCACTCCTCCACAAGTCCAGAGTTTTGAGTGTTATCCTGTCTCCTCTGGCTTGCTTCCCTGCTTACCCATCCTGTGTTTATGGTGCTCATGTTTTCAGAGCACCCCACCAGCAGGCTGGGCAAGAGATGAGTGTGAAGCCCAGAGCAAACCCTCTTTCTCTACTCAGACTTTCAGTTCTCAGTGAAGCCCAAGCTCTTGTCTTGGTCATGAGTGGTCCCTGTGCCAGTGGTTCCCCAGCTGCAGAGCTTTACAGGGAAGGCTGATGTGGAACCAGCAGCAAACACTTGACTCTTGAGCTTTGCTGCCAAGAACTCTTCTTCCTCACTTGGAAGGATCCAGCTTTCTGTTGTACCATGCACCACCCACAGCCCCAAGAGCATTTCTTGGAGGATTCCTCATTGCTCCAATATACCCCAGGATTTGCACATTGCTCTGTGCCATCATCTGTTTGACTCCTATTTGTCATTGTCACTACTTTAGACTCCTTTTAGTAACTTCACTTTGCTCTTCCTTGTATTCAGTTCTTGAATTCAGTTCTCTGCTGACCCTGTGACTTCCATAGGTAGCTACTGATCCCCATCTCCTCTGCCTTAACACCTTCACCAGTGCTTCCCCATGGAAGAGCCCATGGCTCAGAATACCCTTGGCTCAGTCTTGCTGCCAACAAGACCAAACCTGTCCCTTCTCCTGAGATCCTTTGAACTCTGGACTTTGGACTTCTGGGAGAAGAACTTCAGAGCACCCAGGAGAAGAGACAGGCAGCAAGCAGAGGAGGACTCTGAGATGATTCTTGTTCTGCCTACACTGACATTGTCCACACAGAGAGCAGGATTTAGTTCTGCCTCCACATCACAGACGTGGTTAGGCTGCTGAGTGGCTCTGGATGGGATCTGACTGAACACGGCCCTGTTTGCCCATCCCTGTCTCCCTGCTATACTTACCTGGCTCTGAGCCCTCAGGAGGAGCATTCATAATGTCATCCACAGTGCCATTGAGCAGATGCAGGTTCATAACCTCAAAGGCTGGAAGAGATGTTGCCAGGGTCAGCAGGCAGGTGAAAAGCAGGAGACAAAGGTGCTGGGTAGCTGAAATGGGAAGAGATTGGGAAAAGAAGAGAGAGGTCACAACTCTTGCTTTACAGAGCCACAAATTCCATTTGAATCCTTTTCTTGAAGAGTGATGTAGGAAAATAAAATTATTTAAATGGAGAACTCACAAACCCAAATTCGCTCATTTTGCTGGGCTGCCAACACTCATCAGCAGGAATCATTAGTGGTGGCACCTTCTGGTGGTGTGAAATGTGAAAACCTTGTCCAAACCCTGTAACCAGAACTCCTCCTAAAATCTAAGTTTTGGGGCTGAAGGTAACAAGCAGAGTGAGCAGGGAGAGAGGAATCCCCTTCCCCCCTGGCCCCTGGGTGGTGTAAGCTGGGACTACCCCTGCCTCCAGCCCAGGTTTGTAAGCAGAAAGAACCCAGATGCCTGGGGTGGGAACAGGTCCCAGGCAGGCATCTGGGTACTTCTCTGCTCTGCATGAAAGCAGCACGACTGAGGGGGGTGGCACAAACTTACAGGAATTACTGGCTGGCTGGTGCAAATTATGTCTTTTGAAATGATTATATGGCTTCTTCAAAATCTCCATGTGTAGCCAGCTCCTCAGGTCTGCCCTTGTGCAGAGCAGCTTGGAAAACCAGCACACTGTTTACAACATTAAATCTAAATAAAATAATAGGAAGTTTATCACGGTTCCTAGAGAGTGAGATGGCATCTGCCCATGGGGAAATCTCTTGGTGCTCTGACACGTGGCTCAGCCTGGCAGATTACCAGTGTGATCCCTCCCCTGCTGGAAAAGGAGCAGAGCCAAAGCTGTGGTGAGATGGGAGAGATGTGGTGAGATGGGAAATGCTCAATGATGCCAGCCTGGAACTGCTGCCCCAGGGAAAAGCAGCACTTTCTTGGAAAAGCAGCACTTTCTGGGAATGCTCAGAGCCATCCCAAGCACTAGTGCTGGTTCCAGTTTTACAGCAAAGGTCTTTGGAAACACATTGCACTCCAGCTCATTCGCATCTCAGTTCCTACATAACATTTAGTATCTTGGCACACTTGGGTTTAGAGGCATGTTTAAAGATATCTCTTCTCTAGACCACCAGAGAAGCAATGATCCCTCCACTGCTGCCCCATTGCCCCACAACTGGCCATGAGAGGTCCAGGTGGGAAGGAGCTGCAGGGCAGAATATCAGCCCCTCCTGGCTGTGTTTCTGGGGACAGCAGTTTGCTTTTGGGCATCTAGCCTTGATACCTACTCAGTATTGCTCCTTAAGAGAGAATATATGTACTAAAAAAATTAATTTTCTGTTCTAGGTTATTTAATACTCTCCTTGTGAGCCAAAAATTGCAAAGAATATTCAGTAAATATGAGGTTGGCAAAATGGGCTACCTGTATGCTGACACAGAACATGCAGAACATGCAGACTCCTGCTCCACCTCCCAGCCCAGAGCACAGTGAGCCCAGGGAAATGTCACAGACTGTGCACTGGGATGCACTGGGATGCCCTGGGGCATGCAACGCTGGGGCATGGTGTGAAGACAAAGCCCTGGGATGCCCTGTGACATGCAGCCACAAAGCAGTGGTGATGCCCATCCCACCCCATCCCACCCCACACTCACCCATGCTGTCTCTGCAGGGACCCTGTGGAGCTGAGTGGCTTTTCCCTGGCTGGAGGGGTGTCCTGAAAGCTATTATAGGGCTGGGCAGGTTGGGGGGGTGGAGGCACGAGACCCAAACCCCAGCACTTGTGTCCTGCTGGCTGGCAACAGGATTGGTGGCTTAACCCTTATCTGCTTTTCACCCCACGGCACCCTCAGACAATGGGGGCTGTGTCTGGGCAAGGTGAAGAGCTTTCTGCTCATGCAAAGCAAATAATTTGGTGCCAATAAGCCAAACACCTTAAAGCAAGCATGGTTCAAAGATCCTGGCTGTCCCTGAAGGGTTTCCCCAGGGAATGGCATCCCACAGGGCTCCTCTGCACATTTCAACATCTGGGTAAGCAAACACCCAGCAGGCATTGCCCCTCCTGAATGGAAATCAAGGAGCAGATGAAAATTGCTCTCTCCAGAGCAGGCATTGAGCCCAACAGCTCCTGGGGACCCTGTCAGACCCTTCAGGGAAGAGGTACTCCAGTGTTCCTGGCAAACTGTGCTCTGCAGTTCAGAAAGGCCGGGCCGGGCTGCCCCTTGCGCAAGGTCCATGGAGGTTCCCCAGGTCCCTTTCCATGGAGTGGTGACCTGATGCTGATGTAAAATGGTCTCACCTCAAGCCTTTCTCTGCTACATGGAGTGCTCATACCATGGTTTTCTCACAGAAAATTCCAGACCATCCTTTTCTTAGGGATTGACACCCGCAGTATTCTGAATTCTGAGGATTTCTGTACCCTAGAATCCATCTTGTGCTGGACAGGCCCAGGTGGCCAGAGCCCATGGAGCAGCAGGACAGGGTTTTGGCAAGGGCTGATTGCTTGCAGGATGGCTTCCTGAGTCCAGAGGAGGCCACAGAGATGATCCAAGGGCTGGAGCCAGGCTGAGAGAGTTGGGGATCATCTTGGAGAAGGCTCCAGGGAGACCTTAGAGCATCTTCCAGTGCCTGGAGGGGTTTATAAGAAAGATGGGGAGGGACTTTTTAGTAGGGCCTTAGAGATAGCACAGGGAATGATGGGTTTAAACTGAAAGTTGGGAGATTTACACCAGATATTAGGAGGAAATTTTACATTGAGGGTGGTGAGACCCTGGCTCAGGTTGCCCAGAGGACTCCATCCCTGGAAACATTCCAGATCAGGCTGGATGGGGCTGTGAGCACCCTGGTGTGGTTGAAGATGTCCCTGCTCACTGCAGGGGGGTGAGCTAGATGAGCTTGAAAGTTCCTTTTAACCCAAACCATCCTAGGATCCTATGATCCTGCCTTGTCATGGGGGCTCCTGTGCATGCCCTGCAGACACCAACCTTCAGCTGGGCTTCACTCACAGCTTCCTGGCCCTGGCCCCAGGAGGTTGTGGCTGGTGTTTGGGGTAGGATCTGCAAAGCAGACAGGGGGAAAGCCACAGAGGGTTTTTCTCTGAAATTCCAGCTTTGTCTTGGGGCCCAGCTCCTGCTCAGTGTATTTCTGAGTTGTGGCACAGATCTGTTTTTATTGCTGCTCCTGGGCTGCATCTGGAAAAAAATTCAGCCAGGAGAGTGAAGGAAGGAGGATTTTCAGCTTCCCCAAGTGAGAGGACAGCTCTGGTGCTGTGCCCTGGGCTAGACTTCCCCATACACTGAAGGGACTAAAACTCCAGATAAAGACCACCAAGGCAGGAGTTCATCACATACATGGACAGGCTGAGAAAGATGGACTTGTTCATCCTGGAGAAGAGCAGGATGAGATGGGATCTTGTGCTGCCTGCTGAGAGGGTGGGGAGCAGATGAGCCCAGGTTCCTCTGAGCATTGTGTCTCATTTTAGATCTTCTCATGACAGTAATCAGAGTGGAGCAGTTCCAGCAGAGGCCCCCAGGCTGCCCAGGAGCCTGGAGCTCAGGATGTGTCAGGAGGATCTCAGGGAAGTGGGATTGCTCCACCTGGAGAAGAGCAGGCAACAAGACATGGCAGGCATGGCCCCAGGGTGTTGAAGGAGGTGCATGGTGGTGGGATGAGAAAAAATGGATATGACTTGGGACATGGACTGATGTTGGAAAATAGTGGGACAGGTGCTCAGAGGGAGGCTGTGGGATTCTCAGAGGCGTTCAAGGCTTCACTGGATAAGAACCTAATTTTTAAAATCCGATTTGAGCAGGGGTTGGACTAGCTGGCCTCCAGAGGCCCCTTCCAACCCAAATCATTTTATCACCCTGTGATTCTGAGACTCTCCTCGGGGGTGCACAACAATAGGATGAGAGGCAATGGATGTAAGGGAAGGGACTGTCGAAGACCAAAAAAAAAAGAAAGTTGTGGGTCCTCAGTTCCTTGACACATCCACTACTGACACAGATGTAACCCTAACCCAGAAGCTCTAAGTTGACCCTTTGCTTTGGCCTGGAGATCAGATGAGAATTTCACCCTTCACCCCAGTCCTGGGTATTCTGTCCTAACCTGAGCCACACTCTATGGTCCCCAGTCCCCCTCTGACCCTGTTTTCTGGATGGATCTTAGCCCTACACTGTAGATAACTTATTTCCTTGATGGACCACTCAGATCCACGCTGTAGCTTATCTCCAGCCTTATCTTTTGCACTGTGTCCATTTGACCAGGATCTTCGATGTGGCTGACTGCTTGCCTTGCCTGGAGCTGTTGCCAACACTCATCTCTGCCAACACTCATCAATGACCTCCTCAGGGTTCACCCTTGGCCTCTGAATGGTCTGTGGGAAGCATTCATCCTTTGCATTCCAGAAAGCTGGCTCAGGCCTTTCTTCTCCTCCCCAGAAGCTTGGTTGTTGTCTTCAGCTCTGCTTCCAACCTGTACCTGCTCAGAGGTCCTCTTGCAGCTATCTCAGAACAAGGTCCCATATCAGCAAGGCTAAGAAAACCTTTGTTTGATAGCTTTGAAGACACCATCCAGTAAAATTTCAGTCAAAGTCCAACCTGGGGTCTCTACTAAGTTGCCCACTCTTTCCTTGGAGTATTTCCTTGAAATACTATTTGCTTCTACTTGGAGCAGCCCAGTGGAGCCTGCTGTATGCAGGGGCAGGACAGGATTTCCTCCCTATGACCCATTGTGCCCATGTTCCTGTTGCCAGCTGCTGATGGATCACCCACAGCAACCCAGGCACCACACCTGAGATGTTGTGTTGCTCAGTGCTGACGTTGGCTCTGGTGGCAGCTCCCAGGGACCCCCTAACTCACCCATTTCTCCTGCCTCCACAGAGGATGGGGACCCTCTGCCTCCTTCCCAGGGAACCTGGAAAGCACTTGATAGTGCTGCTTTTATGGTTCTTCCAAACTAAGCAAGGTTGTAGACAAGGGCTCCCAACTTCTATCCAAGCAAGCAGGAGTGAGATCTAAGGGAGCAGATGGAAGCTGATCCAGGGATCCATTACAGTGGAGACATCCATCCAGACCTGCAAGTTGCACTGCTTGATGTGGGCTCCTGCAGTACAGAAAGGTGGGAGCCTCAGCTTGGAACAGGCTTGCTGGGAACACGATGTTTAAAGCTGTGCCATGAGGAAGACATCTGGTCAGTAGGCTACTGAAACCAACAGAGGAGAAGAAAGTAGGAGGGCTACATCTGTATCCTCTTAAAATTGGCATGACAAAGTGATGGAGGTGTTTGAACCTCCTGGCACAAAGAACAGTTCTCCCAAACAATCTGTCTTGAGAACATTTTGGTCCCATGGTGGAAGAAAACCCTGGCTGATGTTGCTGGGGCTGGGATCTGCAGGGCTGCAGCAGTCCAAAGACAGGGACTGGGAAGGAGAATGGGAAAGGGACCCAGAGTTGTCTGTTTGTTACCTGGAGCCTCTAGTCAGAGCATGCAGGTTGGGGTGCAAGGGGACACCATGTATAGAGTGACCTTTGGGTGCTGGACACTGCTTTCAGCCCAATAACTTAACTCATTGATCCTGAAACCTACCAGAAGAGAGGTAGCAAGCAGGCATGTGTCTTGAGGACCTGTCCTCATCTTTCTAAGGTCACCTTTGGGACTGGGCAAATAGGAGGCCTAATCTCTCCTCCTTTGCTAGTTTCCCTGTGTATGTCCTTAAAAAGCTGGGTCTCTCCACTTCTCTTTGATGGTGGCTCTCCAGATTTTACCCCAAGTGAGCAGTTCACATGTAGTGTTTGTATAACTGGGAAAGTCAATAATTGAACCCCCTGATCCCATATTCCCTGGCTGGATGGGCATGCCCCCAGCCCTCAGGGGGTTTAGTTGTGCTGTCATGAGATCTGAAAAGGGCTTGAGTGGCAGTCTGCAAGTGCCTCCTTGTGCCTCTCCAAAAAACAAGTGTGCTGAGCAGTGGGTGTGTGCCATGCCTATAAAGCCACTGTGGAAATCTCAGCATGGGAGGGTGCACCACCAGGCTCCAGCTCTCTGCTCAGCTGTGCTGCTGTCATGGGTGAGTTCTCTTCCCAGCATCCCTGTGTGGTGCTGGGCTCAAACAAGACCTGACTGGGGTGAGTAGACAAAAGATGATTATCAGGACAGCAGCTGTGACCTTGCTTGGGTGATGCTTGCTGCTACACACCCTGGCAGCAGAGGGGACACAAGTCCAGAGCACCCAATGACACATGCTTGGTACCAGCCTACGCTTTCTCCAGGCTGCCTCTGACCTGTCTTCCCACCTCTTGTCAAGGGAGGTAATGCAGAGACCTAGATTTCAATGTAGTCCCTTCCCTTCTGACCAATGCATGTGGCAATTTGAGCAGTGCCTGTGGCATGGGGGTCCTCCCCCAGGCATCATGGCATCTGCCCCAGTAGCTGGGACCATGCAGGGGTACAGGGTGTGCTGGTGGCCAGCACAGGGGCTTTGGGGTTGTGTCACTGTGTAGACTTCCTTCTCTCTGCTTAGGAGCTGCTGTCTGTGCAGTAGGACCACTCTTTGGGTTTGCTTTCCCACTAGGCTGGAGTGGCTCTTATAAAAGGCTTAAGCATGATGACTCCAAAAAAAAGTGTTTCTTGTGCTCCCTTCTCTCCAGTAATGACTCTTCCCAGACCAAGCTGTGTCATTGTCCTCTCTTGGGCTGCAGGTTGCAAGAACAGAGCAGCAGGTTTCCACCTGGTGCAGGGAATGGAGTCACCAGGAGGGTGACTAAGCCATTTCTCACCTTGCTTCACCCCTCCAGGGGCAGAGCCAGGACCCTCCTGTTCCTCTCCGTGCCCCCTGGCTCTGCCTGCCCTGGTCCAAGCTCTGCAAGGGCTGGGGGCTGCCTGGGGATCCCAACATTGTGATGAACACTTTCTTCCCCAGGGCTCCAGGCTGGGACACGCTGGCTCCACAGGGAGCTTGTCCTCCTGCCCACGGTGGTGGCCATGCTTCTCCTCTCTGCAAGTGCTGGCCCAGCAGTGCCCACTGCCAGCCCCCGGAGTGGTGAGTATGGAGTAGGGGGCTGAGCACCAAGGGGCAGAGCAGGGAAGGGTCTCCTGAGCTGACTCTCAAGTCTGGTGGGTGTTGGGATGGCCAGCAGGTACTTGGGTTGGCCCACAAGTGACACACACAAAGCTCTGGGCAGTGGCTCCTAAGGAGAATGACACCTGCCAAGCAACCCCAACCCTCTTGGTGACTCCATGCTGAACACAAGGGGTTTCTGCCCTGACACCCTAACCTGGCAGGACACTCAGCAGTGCATGTGTCCTTTCACACTTCTGTCCTAGGAGAGATCTTCCCTGCAATTTTTATTTTATTTTTATTTTTTATGTCTTCTTGGATAAGGAGTATTCCCTTCCTCCCCACAGGGGAGGCTAACACTCCCTGTAAGACCTATGTGTGCAAGAAAAGCAAAATTTTATGGGCTCAGAATTACTCACATAAATTGCCCCTCATCAGCTACCAAACAAGAAAACCAAATTTGACAGCAAATGATTTGGGTAAGTCATGACAGATCAGTCCTGCCATCAGATAAATGGCAACAGGCTGGGGGAAGAGACACCTATGAGATCAAGGCAGAACTTACCCTTCCTTTGCAATGATCCCCAGGGAAAGCATCAATTTTCATTACATATGCCCACCCAGTGGAACATTTTGGACAGTTCTGACCCATGAAAGGCTTGCAGCTCAATATAACAAGGCTCTTGTGTGAGGATCAGATATAGTTGTACGACGTCACTGGCATATGGAAGATTTTTTTTTCTCCCCTTTTTCTCCTGATCAGATGCACCAGAAGCCTCCAAATGAAATAGAAAGTCACGAGAAACAGATACCAGGCCTCTTAGCAGGGCCACTGTCTTACAGACCTTTGGTTGCCCTGTGGATGAGTCAGTGGCCAAGTCACTCCACAGTGCAGAGCAGACTACAGATACAACCAACCCTCCCTCCCCTGCAGGGGCTCCTTGTTGCCTGAGCAGACTGACACCACCCCCTCTCCCACCCCTCCTCTCGTCCCCAGCATTCCCCGCAGACTGCAGCCGGCTCCGCAAGACGAGTCCCAGCGGGGTCTATGTCATCCAGCCGGCCGGGTCACCCCCCCGCGTGGTCTGGTGTGACATGGACACCGAGGGCAAGGGCTGGACTGTCGTCCAGAGAAACTCTCACGACACTGAGCTCACGTGGAAACAGTCTTGGACCACCTACAAGTACGGCTTCGGGAACGTGCAGGCTGACCACTGGTTTGGCACCGAGTACCTGCACCTCCTGACCCAGCAGGGCACCTACAAGGCCCGCTTCGTCGTGAGGAACAAAGCCAACGTCACCCACTACGCCGAGTATGACATCTTCAGGGTGGAGAGCGAAGCCAGCGGGTACCCCCTGAGGCTGGGACGGTTTTCAGGGGATGGGGATGATTATCTGACCGGCTACTACCCCAAGAAGGGGGGCATACATGACAACATGAAGTTCAGCACTACCGACAAGGACCAGGACCAGTACAGCGGGAACTGCGCCAGCAGCTACGGGGGCTGGTGGTACGACCGGTGCCACAACGTCCTTCTCAATGTCAAAAACAACATCCTCTGGCCGGGATTCTGTGATAAAGGCGACTGCACATCCTCCCTCATCCTGGTCAAACCCACAGACGTGTGCTGACCCTGCTGCAGCCCGCGGGCTCCCGGCAGTTGCTGGCAGTGCCACCCTCCCCAGCTCAGCGCCCCATTCCCCTTCCCCTGCCTGCCTCCAGCCCCCTGCCAGCCCCCGTGCCCGCAGCCCCCCGGGAGACACGGCCGGAGCCCCGGGCAGGCGGGCGGCTTCGCCCAGAGCTGCGGTGCTGGGGACACTGGGGGCGGGCACTGGTTTGGGCTGGGAGCGCCCAGTGCTGTCCCGGGGAGGGGAGGCGGTGCGAGCTCCCCACGATGCAATCCCTGTATTCCCGCTTCGCTCAGTCCCTGACCCTTCCCCGAGCCCCGGCCACCCCCAGCTCTGCTCCCCATGGTGGGAGAACCCATCTGCAATAAACCCTGGAGCCAGACTCTGCTGCCTCCTGTCCTGTTGCTGTGATGCTGCACATACCTGTGTGTGGGGGGGGGGATCACTCATTCCAGTCCCCAGGGTGGAGGACCTGGGGGACAGCAGGTGTATATCCTGCAGGTCCCTCTCCTGGGCAAGGAGACACCTGCCCAAGGGATGCCAGATCTCAAGCAGAGATCACCTCTCCTGGGGCTGATGGAGAATAATAGAAACATGAACTGGTTTAGGCTGGAAGAGACCTTAGGGGTGATGTAGTTTCACTCCCCTGGTGTCCTGGGGGGACACATCTGGTCTTACCATGGAGAACTATGAAATGGGGATCTGTGCCACATCCAGGGAGGCAGTAGAGTTCCTGCAGGCACCGGGACAGGTTTCCTGGGCTTTCAGCCTAATCAAAGAGTGCTCAGGATAGGTTTTGTCACTAAATTGCAGGAGCTTTTTCTGCAGAAGCTGTTGGGAAGTTAAGACAGCTCTACAGATCCTCAGCCAAACCAGTGCTAAGGCTGCTGAATGAGTGACTTGAGCTGAGAAACTGCTGGGCCCTAATCCAGGGGGTGTGTAGTAATGTAATGTCTGTGTAATCCAAGGGGTTTCTCTCTCCTTGCTTCTTGCTGATGTTGAGGAGAGAGATGTGCTTCAGGAAAAAACAGGCATTATCTGTACCAGTGTAAAGGACTGAGTCCTGTTCAGGAGCCTGCTAAAAACCACCTGCAATTATATCACATGAGCAAGTTCCAGAAATTTAGTAACTGGGAAATGAGAACTTGGTGAGTTTGCGAGACTCCAGGCATGGGATTATATTGCTACAACACAGAACAACTTGTGGCTTTTAGAGAAATCTCCAGAAATAGCAGACACAGTGTAGCTCAGGACCCTGAGGGTTTCAGAGGGCAGAGAAGAGGGGGGGAAGGAGAAACAGAGCAGTCAGGAGACAATTCTATGGGGCTGATCACCACAGACTAAGGACACCCATCACTCTTACTCTGGTTACACTTTGCTACTGGACATTGTTTTGGGGATCAAAGCTTGGAAAATGGCAAAACAAATTGTGCTATTGCAACAACCTCTGCTTGCAGATAATGCTGTGTGACTCCTTTGGCCTCTACACACTCCCCCATCATCCTCTGCAGAAGGCCAGGGCTGGAATCCCTCCTCTTGGTGATAGTTGGGATGGTGCCTGATGGGTGCCCATGGGTCCTGAGTCCCTGCACAGGAGGAGACTCTCACACAACAGCACACACGGTGCTGCTTCCCAGCACACCGACCCCCAGACCACTTCTGGCAGGGACCCTACTGGGACAGGGAAAGTCAGGAGAAGGACCTCAGCATGCCCTAGGTGTGGTGCCCGAGTGTCACCAGGGTTTCACTACACTTCCCTGTCACCCCTCTTGCCCAGAAAGGCAGCTGTCACCCAGCCAGCACTGCTGCAGAACCGCTGCTTCAAAGGCTGGTGTGCTAGAGGCACCTTGCAAGGTCAGTCCCCCTTTGGAGGGAAGAGAAAGTGCTCTTTTTCTGCAGGAATCACAAGTACCATGGGAGAGGGGCTGTTCCAGTGTGACCTCAGAGCATGTCACTCAGGTGACAGAACCTGCCAGGGACACTCTGCAGTGGGCAGGGGCCTCAGGGAACTGTCCCCCCCTTCACTGTCTCCTGACCAGGAGGGGCTTCTGGCTTTGTGGCTCTCCTGGTCACTTGGGCTTCCTTGGCCACTTTTTAGAGGTGTTGCTGGGTTGGCTCCCTGGTGGCCACAGGTGCTGTGGCACCAGCCAGGCCTCCAGCAGCTGCCTCAGCCTCAGCCTCATCCGGGTCCTCCTTGGAACCCCCTCAGCTCTGTGCCAGCCAAGGCACTCAGGTGCTGTGCTCTGGGCCATGGGGTGGTGGTGGCTGCCCCTGACACTGGTGCTGGGCTCCTGGCTCCCTGGACACCCAGGCATGCAGGCAGGGAGCCCTGCCTTGTGGCTGTGGGTGGCCCTGCTGGGCTGGCTCCCTGGGCTGCACGCCTGCCTGCCCTGCTTTGAGCCCCCCGTTCAGCGGGAACAGCTCTGCCACAACATCACTGGAGCCCCCCCCAGGGACCCCCGACATCAGCACTGCCTCGATGCCCTGGACCAGGCTGCTGCACCCCTTGCCTCTGTCACTGTGGGTGAGTCCTGGGACTGTAGAAAATCCACGGAGGCTTAAGGACAACACGTAGCCACCAATATGGTTAAAGTGAAGTAGTTTATTAACAATTCACACCCGCTTTATATAGAGCCCTTGTTTATATAACGATATCTTGCAGGTGGCTGTATCTTGGCCACAAATCCTGTTCTCACAAAACTTCTGCTGGCTACATCATTATCCTGTTATTCTTCTTTTCTGCTGCCAGGTCCCTTATCTTTTTCCCATAGCTCATCTTTCAGTAACCTTGCAGCTGGGCCTCAAGGCCATTGGCTCACTCTAGCTAAAGCTAAAGAGTCAGGATTGCTCACGTTTTCTTCCAGTTTCCCAACATATCCCCCTTTTTGTTTTTGAGCAATCCTGACTTACTACATCACGCAAGATAACATGCTAATGATACATTGCCATAAACAACATGCTAATAATACAAAAGCAATAATAACATACTAATAATCAAGACCAGTAATAACAAATATAATTGATAAACCTTGTCTAATTAAATCTCTAAGCTATCCCCATATCCTTAAGCGATTTAACCATTCATCTAACCCAGTATATGCAACAGTTAATTTTTTCATGTTCTCTTAATCAATCGCTTTTGGTTGTGAATTGACTCTGAATGATCAGATAAATTCATGCAATACATTCCATCAAAGTCTTCACAAACATAACCTAAAAGCTAACAATAAAAAGTCAGTGGCAGCATGATATTGTAAAACTGCATGTCTGACACTATCAACATCTTTTAGCATCTGTATTAAAATACCAGAAGTTCATCTGCTTAGCAGTGCAACAGAATAGCACAATCAACAATCAACATCTAGACAAGGGATCCCATAATCAACATATAAACGATCACATGAATTACAACATTAACAAAAGCCTGTTATCAATACAACACAATACGAAGAGCACATTTCACACTGCAGTGGAAGGACTTAAATACCTTTTTAGTATGAGGAAGGTCTGGTATCCACTGGTGCCTAGAGCCAAGAGGGTAGAGAAGGCTTATCCGACAAAAATTCATCGGGGGGCCCCAAAAGCGTCCCCTGGCTGGTCACGGCACGGTGGACTCCTGGTTTCCTCCATGGTAGCCAAATTGAGGCCCAAAAAGGCCTAATAAAATTGTTTAGAGACAGAATTCCAAGCCTTTAAGCAGCAAAGGCACACCCCCCCGCCCTCCCCCCCCCCCCTTTTTTTTTTTTTTTTTTTTCCTCTGCTGTAGTGTCTGCAGCAGGGCTCACTTTCTGAGCAGCAGCAGTGTCTGTGGGGGTAGAGACAGCAGCTGCAGCTGTAGCAGACACACTGGTGATGCTCACCGGCTGCATCTGAGTTGTGCCCTTGGGGGGGGGGGGGGGGGGGGGGCCAGCAGCGGCTGCGGAGGCAGGAGTGGGGGTGCTCTCTGTACCAGGAGCAGCTCCCACTCTCCAAACAGCAACTCTCGGCCTCCGGAAAGGCATGCTCAATCTCATAACTGTGTTTTTTTTTGTCTTACTCCTCACCATTATATGAGAAAAATTAACAACAACCACTAGAAGATTCAAAAACGAAATGACATTGCTACTAAAATCTGGTGAAGTTAGCCTAAAACAAAACGAAGTGGTACAATCTCCCAAACCAAAACTCGTATCACAAACAGCATCACTGTGAGTCCGCATTTGGAGGCATTTGATTCCATGGACGAACCCATCTGGCCAGTACCCAATGCACTCCAGTACCTGTAAGTAAACACAAGTAACTCCGACCAGTTAGTTTCACCTCTGCCGGCCCTTCCCATTCTCCAGTGTTCAAATTCTTGAATTCCACCAAATTTTTTTGGGAAGGATCCGAAGCTTCAGAGTCTGCTAAAGCCTTTTGATGTATTAATATCGGAGGCTCTGTACGATCTCCTGTAAAGCTCAAATAATTCATGACATATACAGCCTTATTTAACCGGTCCTGCGGAGGACTCCCTGCCTCCCCCCGCTTTTGTTTCTCAAGGAGAGCATTTAATACTGAATGGCAACGTTCCACTATTGCCTGACCCGTGGGGTTATGAGGGACACCAGTAACATGTCGGATGCCCCATCGTCCACAGAACTGTCGAAAGCGAGCAGAAGAATAAGCGGGGCCATTATCTGTCTTGATGGACTGAGGTACTCCTAAAACAGCAAAGGATACATATAGATGTCTGATAACGTTTTGTTGCCTCACCAGTCTGTGATGAGGCCCAAATGGCCATGGAAAAGGTATCTATAACTACATGTACATATTTTAAGCGCCCAAACTCCTGTACATGAGTGACGTCCATTTGCCACAGTTCCAAAGACTTCAGACCTTTAGGATTGACTCCCATCTGACCAGCGGACCACGCTCCCTGAATTTGTGTCTTGGCACACGGGTAGTTCGCGCTCGCGCAGCCGGTTTCCCGATTGCCGGCACTCAGATGCATTGTGATTATTCTTATTGCAATTCGAACACCATTTCCGTTTGGGTCCTGCAACTCTGCATTGTGCTTTAGAATGACCCGCTTTACCACAATTAAAACATTTTTTATCTTTCGACGACTTGCCTTTAGGTGCTGTTGGCACCATCCCTTTTAATGCAGCAGCCAGATAGGCGGCTTTTTCCGACTGCCGAGTGCGCTCCACGAGCTCAATCATATCTGCAACCTCAGCTGTTCGAGGCAACGATCCTAAAATTTGTCTTGTTTTGTCATTCGCATTATCAAAAGCTAAAACCTTAAATTTACGCTGTTTGGAATCCTCATCCAAATCAGGATGATCTTGGATTGCCCGGAACAGCTTATCAACAAAATCAGGAAAAGACTCATTTAAACCCTGTTTAACATGAGAAAAGGCATGCGATCGACCTGGTTCTTGAATTGATGTCAGTGCCTGCAAAGCAAGTCTTTGAGTTAATTGCAACACCTGTGGCGCAAATCGGGTTTGCAAAGTACCATCAGCAAAAGGACCTTGACCCATTAGCATTTGCACCTGAATACCATACAAAGGGTTGTTCTGTTGCCGTGGCTGAGATGCTTCATGACTGCATAATCTCTGCCATTCTCTAGAAAACAGTAATAACTGAGAGGGGGAAAGCAAAATCTCAGTTAATTGAACTATATCTTGCGGTATCAACAAATCAGCTGTAAAAATGTATTTCAACATTTGTTGTGTTATGGGAGACCTAATGCCATTTTGATTTATTGCTGCTCTAGCTTTTTCTAATATTTCCCAATCAAAAGGTTCCCATTTCCGTGTCCCATCTGCTTGCACCGACACAGGGAACGCCGACAAATTAGGTACAAACCGCCCCTCTATTATTGCATCGCGTATGACTCCTCTCCATCTTTGTCCAGATCCTGATTCTCCTGGAGGCTCAGGAACCGGATTCCGCAAATTAGGTGGAATAATTGCTTCCGCACACGGAGGAGTCTGTGGAGAGTCAAGCGGGACCAGGGCCGAAGATTCTGAACTCGAACGCTGTTCTGCTGGTTTAACTTTAAGATCCCCCAGTTTTTGAATAAGGCTGTTTAACAACGTTTCAACAGATCCTTCTCGTTCTGGGCTGATAAGAGGAGTACCCGACAATGGTGGATATTCTGCGCTCTGTAGGGCTTCTGATCGATTAGGACGCTGAGCTTCACTTAAGATACAAGACTCATTATTTAAATTACGTTCTCTTAACTCATTCTCGCTCGGAGGGGGAGGCAGGTCGGGTTCTTTAGATGTGCTTTCTCCTGCACCCGCACATTGCAGCTGTCCGCGCATTGTTGTGGTGTCAAAAAACCCCGGTAAGGGCGGCAGCGGGCTACTGGCAAAAGGATTCACTGGAGGCGCCGACGGCATTTCGCTAACAGGAGCCGCAGCGGCCCAGCAACCAGTCCTAGTATTTTTACTTTTACTGGTCTTTTCTGGAGTCAGTGCAGCGAAGGCAGAAGCGGCTGCCGCTCTTTCACTTTCCATCTCTTTTAAGGTTTCTCTAATCAATTTCCAGAGTGTCGCTAAGCGTCCTGCCTCCTTATCTCCATCGCTAATTTCATCCCATAGGGCAGTACCTATGGCTTCCCAAGTAGGTAACTCAAAAACGGTACCCATCGAGGGGATCAAGCCTCTATCCCGTGCCCATTTCAGTAATTCTCGTAAGGTCCTGCCTTCGTGTGATAAACCGCTCTTAGAGAGAATACATTGGAGGAGCTTAACTACTGCCTCTTCTTCTTTAGAGAGCGTAGACCCCATCTCCTCCCCAGCCGCTCACCTTTTTCCTGGCGAGATTCTTCAATTCCGAGGTACCTCTTTCGCTCCGTAGCCGGGCACCAGCTACACAGAGCCCGGGGCAGCAGTCTCCTTTCGACTGGCTTCTCCGCTCCTGCCGCACCGTTCCTTCGGTCGGCTTTCTCGCTACCCTCTCATCCCAGCTGTCTTCATCGCTCCTGGGAAGAAACAGAGAGAGGGTCCCTGTTCGGGTGCCAAATGTAGAAAATCCACGGAGGCTTAAGGACAACACGTAGCCACCAATATGGTTAAAGTGAAGCCGTTTATTAACAATTTACACTCGCTTTATATAGAACCCTTGTTTACATAACGATATCTTGCAGGCAGCTATATCTTGGCCACAAATCCTGTTCTCACAGAACTTTGCTGGCTACATCATTATCCTGTTATTCTTCTTCTCTGCTGCCAGCTCCCTTATCTTTTTCCCATAGCTCATCTTTTAATAACCTTGCAGCTGGGCCTCAAGGCCCTTAGCTCACTCTAGCTAAAGCTAAATAGTCAGGATTGCTCACATGTCTGTTTTCTTCCAAACAGTTTCCCAACATGGGACCACAGGGACCCCCAACCCAACAGGCACCCTGCCCAAGGACCCCCATCCCGACTGACACCTCCATCCCAGCCCCAAGGGGTTCCCCACCCCCACCCTCCCCCTGGGGGAAGTTGAGGTTGGATACAGGGAGAAAGGGTTTCACCCAGAGGGTGGCTGAGCAGTGCCACAGCCTCCCCAGGGCAGTGGTCACAGCACTCAGCCTGCCCTCCAAAGAAGCCTTTGGAGGAGGCTCTCAGGCACATGGGGTGATCCCTGGGGTGCCCTGCGCAGGCACAGGAGTTGGACTTGATGATCCTGATGGGTCCCTTCCAACTCAGCACATTCTGTGATTCCATGATCCCGGGCAGCTGGTGACCCCTTTCCTAAACACGGACCCCGGGCACCCACCCCAGACAAGCACCCTAGGGACTCCCAACTCTGCCAAGGTCTCCCCAGTCCTCACCCCGACCCTAGGGACCTCTGAGAGCCCCTTCCTCACTGGACCCTCCTTCCCTCAACCTCTAACCCCAAGCCTGTGCTAGTCCTGGTGTCCCTCTGCTGCTCCCAGGGTCAGGGCAGCACCAGGCACTGGGGGAGATCATCGTGGATGCCCTGCACATTCTGGAGCAGCAGAACCACACGAGTGAGCAGGGGATGGGGGACATGTGGGAGGGCGAGGGGCAGCACGTGGGGCACGGGATGAGGAGGCTTTGAATGGAGGGTGTGGTGAAATGGAGGATATATGGGGGGCTGAGGGCTGCAAGGGGATGCTGGGGGAATTCCAAGGGTTTGTGAGCTTCAAGGTGTGCAGCTTCGGGATCTTTTGAGGGAGTATTTAGTGTTCTGTGGGTGTCCAGGATGGACACAGGGGGTCGAGATGAATTGCAGAGGGGATGTGTGGGGTCTGGAGAGGGCTTCTGGGGATCAGGGGGAGGGCACCTTGTCTCACCTGGACATCCGGGATCCCCCAGAGCCCCTTGAGGAGTCTCTGGAGGAAGCCATCAACACCATCTGGGTGAAGCTGAGCCATCTGGAGGAAGGTATGGGGCCAGTGGGGACATCCCACCTAGCCAGGACCCCCAGCCTGGGGAAAGCCCCAGGGACCCCGTCTGGTCTGGACCAGGGCTGAGCTCTGACAGCTCATCCCGGGGCCCCGCATCCCCACTCTAATGCCGCTTCGTCCTCACCAGCTCCCGCCTGCATCCCACCCTGTGGTGAGTGCCCATCCCTCCGTCTCGCCACCCCCTGTGCCCTCCTACATCTCCCATCCCTCCCCTGGCACCACCAAGGCTCTTCCTCCCAGGCTCCCAGCCAGCTGCCCGCGTCTTCTAGTGTGCAACCTGCCGCCACGTGGACTGCCCCTTTCCCCGGGACTGCCCAGGTACGGGGCCATGGGTGGCTCTTGGCTCCATGCTGCTTGCGGTGCTGATGGTGTAAGTCCTCCACACCTCCTAAACCTGAATTACTCTCAACGTCTCCGTGCTTCTGGGGCTCTGCACAGACCAGCACAGGACTCCCAAAGCCCCTGGCACCCTCAGGCCCTCACAACTCCCTAGAAATGCAAGGCAGACCAGGTGCCCAAGCTGGGGCATGGACTCCTAAGCTCACAGGGCCCACAATATCCCCCGAGACTCCCATTGTCCTCTGGCCCATCCTGGGATCTCTCCCTTCCACCCAGGATCACTCCAGGCTGCCTTGCTTTCCCCCACTCACCAGTTGCCCCCGAGACCCTGGCACTTTCCTCCATTCCCTCCAGAACCCCCTCTGTCCCTGTGGGGGCCCCAGTTCCTGACAGCTGACCCCGTTGCTCCCAGTTGCCCCCAGGGTGGTCACTCTCTTTCACCCTTAGAAGCCATCAGCTTCTCCCAGGACCTCCCAGTTCCCCTTGGGCTCCCCCACATGCCCCACAATCCCCACCCCACGGGGGTCTCCTTCCTGCTCTTCCCATTTCTCCATTCCTCCTTCTGCCTCCCAGGGTCTCCTGGAAATGCTGGAGCCTCCACAGACGTGGACAAGAGGCACCCCCAGAGGAGAGCAGACTCCAAGATATTCCCTAGGGTAGTCTGACACCTGGATCCATCCCAAAAGAAATTAGTTGCTGCAGTTGTTTTTCTTCTGTTGTTGTTAATGTGTGCAAAGTTGTAGAGTTTTAAAGTAGAATGGGAGATTAAAAAATAACCCTTAAGACTTTGATCATGGTGCTTGCACTTTTCCACGTTTTCTTGACAATGTACCTGCACTTTTGTTAGAAAAAAACAGCTGCCAGAGAAAAATGAAAGAACAGTCTGGAAATGCACTTAGAGTTTGTCTGTATCTCACTGGTGAAACTTCTATGATCATGGAACCATCGTGGAATCCCAGATTGATTTGGGCTGGAAGGGACAGAAAAGCTCATACAGTTCCAGCCCCTGCCATGGTCAGGGACCCCTCCCCCAGCCCAGGGTGCTCCAAGCCCCATCCAACCTTCAACACTGCCAGGGATGGGGCAGCCACAACTTTTCTGGGAAACCTGGGACACCTGGTGTGAGGGGACCCTCACACCCAAGAATTCCTTCCTAATCTCTCATCTCAATCTCCCCTCTTCCACTTTGAGACCAATCCCCCTCCTCCCATCACTCCAGGCCCTTGTTAAAAGTCCCTCCTCAGCTTTCATGGAGCCCCTTCAAGTCCTCCCCTGTTGCAGTTTCTCTTCTCCAGGCTGAACACTTCCAACTCCCTCAGCCTGGCTCCAGCTCTGGGATCACTTTCATGTTCTCCTCTGGACTCGCTCCAACAGCTTCATGTCCATCCTCTGCTGGCGACCCCAGAGCTGGACCCTGCATGGGGGGTCTTACCAGGGCAGAGCAAAGGCTGAGAATCACCTGGGTTGAGGTTCCAGCTGCATTGAAATCTGTGGTGGTAATCAGTGCAGGTTCTGCTTCAGGAGCCTCAACTGCAACCTCCGGGCTCAAGGCACAGCCTCTGCTCCCCCCATCTACAGAAGGTCCTGAAATGACTTCTCCTCCTGCAGTGCTCCGGTGACACAACAGAGCCACCGTGTGCTCGTCCTGCAGGCTGCAGCTCCCAGTTCTCACCCCAGGAGTTACATTCCCATCAAAACACACAGTGCTTTCCTGAGCCCCTGATGAGGACTCTGGGAGGGTGGAGGGAGCGGGCTCACAGCTCTTCAGGTCTCAGGTTTCTCTCAGGCGACTGGCTGGGCGAAGCAAAGGGATGGGGCTGAAGCTCTTCCCATCCTGGATGCTGACTTGGCCTCCAGGCTGGACCTCAGACACCTGCCCAGTCTCTGCAGACCTGCTGGGTCTGAGGCACCAACAAGCAAGGGACTGTCACTGTCTCCTGAGCCTTATCCTGACTTTCATCAACCTCTGGGGTGCCAGGAAAGGGGCTGCAGGGTGTATGAGAAAGCAGTGCAGGACTTGCAGGGCACCTGTGATTATACAGGCTGGGGACAGAGCGGTTGGATAGCAGCCAGACAGAGAGGGACCTGGGAGTCTGGATTGCCAGGAAGCTGAACAGGAGCCAGCTGTGTGCCCAGGTGGCCAAGAAGGCCAATGGCATCCTGGGCTGGCTCAGGAACAGCGTGGCCAGCAGGTCCAGGGAAGGGATTCTGCCCCTGTGCTCAGCTCTGGTGAAGCCACAGCTTGAGTCCTGTGTCCAGTTCTGGGCCCCTCAGTTTAGGAAGGAGATTGAGGTGCTGGAGCAGGTCCAAAGGAGGCAACTGGGCTGGTGAAGGGACTCGAGCACAGATCCTATGAGGAGAGGCTGACAGAGCTGGGGGTGTTCAGGCTGGAGGAGGCTCAGGGGAGACCTCATCACTCTCTCCAACTCCCTGAAAGGAGGTTGGAGCCGGGGGGGGTTGGGCTCTGCTCCCAGGCAACTCTCAGCAAGACAAGAGGGCACAAGAGGTCTCAAGTTGTGCCAGGGGAGGTTTAGGTTGGACATTAGAAAGAATTTCTTTACTGAGAGGGTGATCAGCCATTGGAATGGGCTGCCCAGGGAAGGGGTGGATTCTCCATCCCTGGAGATATTTCAAAAGAGCCTGGATGTGGCACTCAGTGCCATGGGCTGGGAACTGTAGCCTTAGTGCATCAACGGTTGGACTTGATGATCTCTGAGGTCCCTTCCAACCCAGCCAATTCTATGATTCTATGATCTACGATCCCAGAGCCCTGGGATGAAAAGGAAAGCAAACGTGGGACACTGGGATGCACTGCAAAGTAAAGAGCTGGCTTCAGGCATCTCCAGAAGGCAGATGGGAGTCTGAAGTGGACAGGAAGAAGACCAGAGGTCTCCAATGGTACATCATCTTCTGGGTGCACCAGAAGGTAAATGGAGTGATTCTTAGGGGCAAGAGGATCAAATGGAAGCCTCTGCATTGCACCAGAGGGCAAAGAGAAGACCCTGGGGAGCATCAGATGGTGCCTCAGAACCATTCAGTTCTGTCAGCGTTCAGATCCCCTCCATGCACTGTCTATTCCCCCACCTGCCACTGTGGTCCTCTCCATTCTTCTCTGTGTGCGCTCTCAGGCTCCCTCTGTTCCCCTCAGTGGACCCTTAGTGCCCCCACCCCCATTACCATCTGAGTGCTTGTAGACCCCCTCTGCTCCCCTGCCTGTGCCTTGGCACCCCACAGGTCCCAATCTTCTCCCCTCCCCGTTGTGCAGCCCCTCATCCTTTCTGTCACAGCTCAGCAGTTTGGGCAGACCAAAGACAGAGGATACAAATATTCTCTATTACCCCCCTCCCTTCACCATCCCAAAGGGAAAATAAAAGGGGAATAAAGACAAGAGGCTTAGAAATTGGGAATTAGAACAATTGGAAACAGATTTACTATAACAGAGGCAAAAACATGTGGGATAAAGAACAAAACAAAAAAAAATATACACAACCCGATCTCGATGCCGGCAGGGATGGGTGCCTGAGAGCCCCTTGCAGCAGGGCCGGCTCAGGAGGGGGCTCCAGGGCTCTGTCCAGAACCCGATGGATGTGGATTCTGAAGAGCGGCGGCAGCGGGGGGTAAAGGAGCGCAGGGAACAGCAGCCAAGCACGGAGCGGGCGGGAGAGAGGAGGGGCGGGGGTCTGCCTGAGCTTATGGAGGATGGGAGGGATGGCAGGGAATGGAGCCCTCTGTGTTCTGCCTGGTGCTCATCATGCTGGAGGAGGCTTCTGTCTGGAGAGAGCAGGCTCATGGTCCCTGGAACGCAAGCCCAGGCTGCTGCTCTTCACACCACGAGGGCCGTGAAGAAAAGACCTCTTTGTCCCGGGGCTCTGGGCAGTCCAAGGAAGGGAGGGCAGTGCCGGGCAGGGGCAAACCCCGGGCATCTTTAGAGATCTTTACCTGAGGGCCTCCTCCTCAGCACCAGGGCAACGGGCGCTTCCCTCTACCTCCTCAGGGAGGCACACCATGGCTCCTGCTCTCCTCTCCAGGCCTCCAGAGGGGCCACTTGTGCCCCCACCTTCTCCTGGTGCTCCTTGCACAGGGAGTCCCAGAGCTGCCGTCGTTCCTCCTCCGTGCAGAGGTGGGGCTGTGCCTGCAGGGCCACAGCAATGCAGCAGCAGCAGGGTCAGGCTCTGGGCAGCGGGGCTGGGGCCATTTTAGCTCTCCCCCTCCCTCTTGCCCCTTCTTCTTCCCAGCCTCTGCACCGGCCCTGTTCTGCTCGCAGTCCTCCCGGGCCCGGCTGCGGAGCCTTTCTGCAGTGCCCCCTGAGCCGGCTGCTACGGGGCTGGAAGCAGCCCAGCTGCTTGCTGTGCCAGGCAAGGCTGGCAGTGCCCTCAGCACCACAGACACTCCCAAACCCACACCTCGGGGGGCTCTGCAGGTGACTCGAGTCTGACAGCTGTCTTGTCAATGGACACAATAACCTGCTGCCTCCCGACAATCCCTCGAGACAGCCGCTTCAGCCTTCAGCTGACCATGCCCTCGGGGCTCTCGTCAGACCCGACAGCCGCCTCCGTGTCCCTGCTTTTGTACGGGCGGGTGCACCACAGTCCCCCCAGGAGCCCACGTACCGGTCCTGCCCTCCTCTTCCCGGGCGCAGCCTGGGGTGCAGTTTGGGGTCGAGCTTCCTGCAGTTGTTGCTGGCTGCTCCCTGTCCCCTTCCCTGAGCGCTGCCACCGCAGCACTGCCAGCTCGCTGCGGACACAGCGGGAGGAGGAGGCGGGGTGAGCGCGGGGAGACCGCTCTGCAGCTGGGGCTCCCCAGCTGGGCGCCTGCCCTGCCCACAGGACACGGCTCTGCCGAGAGGCCGGGGCCAGGAGAGGCCCCTCTGCCCCCCGGCATGCGGGAGGAAGGGCACTGCCCGTGTCTGCAGAGATTTACCAGGTGAGCTTGTCGTCCAGGTCCCTCTGCTGGTCCCTCTGGCCCCTGCGCTTGCGGGTGACCTGCCCCAGGATGCATGTCACCACCTCCCGCAGGGTCTGCTGTGTCCCTGGGGAAAGGCTCCTGCGACAGCAAGGACCGAGGCTCTCTAACTCTTCAGTTCTCACCCTTCAGCTCTGACCCTCCTGCCTCTCTCCTCCCGCACCCAATCCCACACAGAGGTGGCCCCAGCCGGCCCCACAGCCCCTCCCCGCCAGGCTGTGCACCAACCTGCCTTGGCCCCTCGTCATCGGGCTGTACCCAGCTCATTCCCAGGGCTGCAGAAATCCCCGGGTGCTCTGTGTGGCCCCGTGGCTCGGCTTCCTTCACCCCCTGCCATGGGCTCACCACCACCCCACTGCCCAGGCTGGAGCAGCCACAGTCTTACCGCTTAGGGGGGACATCGTTATCCTCCTGGAGTATGAGTACGGGTGACTCTTCTTCATCCTCTACACACTCCCCCATCATCCTCTGCAGAAGGTCAGGGCTGGAATCCCTCCTCTTGGTGACAGGTGGGGGAGTGGTTGATGGTTGCTCACGGGTCCTGTGTCCCTGCACAGGAGGAGACTCTCACACAACAGCACACACGGTGCTGCTTCCCAGCACACCGACCCCCAGACCACTTCTGGCAGGGACCCTACTGGGACAGGGAAAGTCAGGAGAAGGACCTCAGCATGCCCTAGGTGTGGTGCCCGAGTGTCACCAGGGTTTCACTACACTTCCCTGTCACCCCTCTTGCCCAGAAAGGCAGCTGTCACCCAGCCAGCACTGCTGCAGAACCGCTGCTTCAAAGGCTGGTGTGCTAGAGGCACCTTGCAAGGTCAGTCCCCCTTTGGAGGGAAGAGAAAGTGCTCTTTTTCTGCAGGAATTACAAGTACCTGCTCCTTGGGTGCCTTCTTTTCTCTAGCAGACTTCGCTCGAGCTGACAGGCTTTTCCGTCTGCTTTTCTCCTCTGCTGCCAGCTCTTTTGCCCTCTTGGCCTCTTCATCCATGTATTTCTTGAGGTGTGCTGGAATTTTCTTCTTCTTTTTCTTGTCTTTACCCTGGGGAGGGATCAAAATGCAACAGCAGAGAGCATTATTCTGTCCTGCAGAGGGCTAAGCCATTTTTCATTCCCACTCTCGCTCCTGCCCCTTCTGTCTCCCTTTCTGCCCCCAGGTTCCTGCAGCCTCCACCAAAGAGCCTGTTTGGAATGACCACATGAGCCACAGTGAGGCTCACAGCCACAAGAAGTGAGGCCTTTGGCTGTGTCTCCTGAGGCTAACAGAGGAGAGAAGATTCCCAAGGGACAGAGTGACCTGCCTGTCTTCAAGCCAGCACCAGAGCAACAGCTCAGTGGTGCTGTGGACACACAGAGAAGAACACTGGGAGAAGGGGAGAGAGTCTTCTCTGCAGCCAGTACAACACACTCCCTGCAGCAGTCCCTGTCAGTACCTTTTCTGTCTCCCCAGCAGCTCTGGCAGTGAAGTTTAACATTCTGTTGTTGACCATAACTTTCCCTTTTGCTTCCTTTGCCTTCAAGGATCTCTCCCGTATGGGTGGCAGTAGCCTGCAGAGACACAACAGGGAGTGTGTTTGCCAGAATGCAGGGGGCTCCCTATGCCCACAGAATCCACCAGGAGTTTGTCCAGCTTCTGTGTCCAGGAGAAGTATCCCCTCCCACAGAGATGAGAGCACAGGGTCAGCCTCATCCATTCTCATCCATTCCTGCAAGTGTCTCACCTGCCACGAGGCTCCCTGCTCTCAGCTTTCAGTGCCACCTCTGTGTTGATAGTCACTGTAGGTAACTGCCTTGGAGAAAGCCTTGCTCGACGCAGGAAGGGCTGCTCAGCAAGCTCCTCTAGAAACAGGAAACCAGATAAACCTTCAGAAACAGGATCTGAGTGGTGTTCTGGGGGTCTATTGTGTCCCAGTTCCAAGGAGAGTAACGTGCAGGTCTGCTCTAGCCTGTTGGTTATAACACTGATGAAGTTTCACCCTTTGGATGAAAGCCCCTGGGCAGGTGTCTGTCAGCACTCCAGTGCCCATTTGAAGGGCAGGGCTGTCCTGAGTCCTTGCTCCACAATGGGTCACTGCAAGCTCTCCTGTCATGGGCACAGAGACTCCCAGCAGGGGCCTCTCCCTCTTCCAGGATAAAGTCAGCTCTGATCCCTCCCAGACACTGAGGAAGGAATAAACCACAGCCCCTGCCAGACACCCGCTGGTCCCTCACCTCTCTTTCCACTGCCACCATCTTTTCTGCAGCCCTGCCCTGAGGTGACCTCCGCATGTCCCCTCCGGTCTATTCTCACCAGTGACATTTTAGGCAGGGTCTCAGTCTTGCACCTGGAAAGAGAAAGAGGGCAGCCCTCCCAGGCATGAGCTGAGAACCTGCTTGCTTGCTCAGCCAAGGGCTGCAGGAGCAAACCTACTCTGGCAGGACGATAATGTGTCCAGAAGAGGTCTGGGAAGCAGCAGTGTCCTGGTCTGAGATGACCAAGTCCCTCATCTCCGGCATCTGCAACGAGGGTGGAGACAGCTGAGGGGAGATGGGGACACTGGGAGGGAGGGGATGGCTGCCCAGGCCACCTTAGGGCAGTGCCAGCAAAGAGCCAGAGCAGCCAAAGGGCTCAGCAAGCCTTGCTGGGAGGTGCCGGGAGGAGGAAACTCCTACCTTGAGAAGAGCTTGGAGCATCTTTGCAGTCCCGTTCAGCCTTTTCAAGAAGTGACTGTAAAATTTCATCTTGACATCCTTTCCCTGGACAATCAGCATGCCCACGTCCCTCCAAGTGAGGGCCACGTTCTTCCTGTTCTCCACACAGATACGGAAACGGCGCAGGGTCCTTGCCAGGCACAGCTGCACCATGCTCAGCGAGACAGCGTTGTCTGAGGCGATCTCATCATAGGGCAGCTGCTGACGATGGGCATGGGCTGGGGAAGGAGAGGAACGTGGGGACCTGCAGAGCTGCTGAGCAGCCTGCAACCCAAGCTCTGCAGCTGCCAGGCCCTCAGGCAGCACACTGCTCCCGAGGTGTCTGCTGGCACAGCCTCTGCCCAGCAGCTCACACTCACTCAGTCCCTCGGGGCAGCAGAGCCACCTCCCTGCTCTGCTCAAGGCCCCTTGCAGTCTCTCTCTTACCGGCTGCGTCCTTGGGACCGCACTGGAGGTCGAGAAGCTCGGCCACGGCCTTTGTGAGATGGAACACGGGTCTGTGCACAGCCACCACATCCTTGTTTGTGCCGGTTGCTAGCTCCTTGACAACCACAAATGTCCCAAGTTGAGGAATGTGGACAGCCTGGAACAGACAAGGGGGCGGATCAGAAAAAGTCTTGGAGGGACAGAGGGATGACTTGTCAGAGAAGGGGGATGGTGCTGAGTGCCCTGCCCAGGCTTCAGGTACAAAAGGAGCAAGGTGGGCTCTGGCAACTTTGGGAGAAGGCAAAGAGGATCTGCACTTTCCCCTCTCCTTCCTCTTTGCCCATGAAGAACCCAACATTTCAGGGAGAACAACTGTACCCCGTGGCAAAGGGCTCTCAGGATTTCACTGGGCTTCACTGGGATCAGAGGAGAAGGAGGCAAGTCCCACCTGGTGGAGAGCCAGCTTTTGACTGAGGTAGCCTGAAATAGTGTCCCAGATCCTTGCCACCTCTGGAAAAACAAGGGAAAGATCTGTGTCACGCTCTGAGGCAGCAACCTCAAAACCCTTCAGCCCACTTCTGCTCTAAGGACTGACACATTTCTAACACAAGCATTTCAGGTGATCTCTCTGGACCTCAACAAGAATTTTAGTTTCCGTGCCTGTTTTCTGAGATATCCTTGACCCATCCACACTCAGGGAATTGGCTCTGAAGGCCTTACCATAATTCCGAATTTCTGAACAATTCACTATAGGTGGCAAGAAGCTCTCTGTGGACATCTTAGCTACAGCCATATTCGCAGTCAGCAGCTGCAGAAGATGACTGCCGAATGGGTCTCTTTGTTTCTTGCCAAAAGTTTCCTGCTCTTCTTCAAAACTCCTTCTCTGAGCACTTCAGCACCCCCAGTGCTGTGGTGCAGATGTCTCTCTCTGCCTGTTCCTCCTCACTGCAGAGCAGCTCCAGGAGCAGAGTGATGCTGAGAGCAGCACCCAGCGCCTGAAGTACCCTGGGCCTGGATGGGGTGTGTGACCTTGGCAGTCACCAGTGTGACCTCAGAGCGTGTCACAGAGGTGACAGAACCTGCCAGGGACACTCTGCAGTGGGCAGGGGCCTCAGGGAACTGTCCCCCCCTTCACTGTCTCCTGACCAGGAGGGGCTTCTGGCTTTGTGGCTCTCCTGGTCACTTGGGCTTCCTTGGCCACTTTTTAGAGGTGTTGCTGGGTTGGCTCCCTGGTGGCCACAGGTGCTGTGGCACCAGCCAGGCCTCCAGCAGCTGCCTCAGCCTCAGCCTCATCCGGGTCCTCCTTGGAACCCCCTCAGCTCTGTGCCAGCCAAGGCACTCAGGTGCTGTGCTCTGGGCCATGGGGTGGTGGTGGCTGCCCCTGACACTGGTGCTGGGCTCCTGGCTCCCTGGACACCCAGGCATGCAGGCAGGGAGCCCTGCCTTGTGGCTGTGGGTGGCCCTGCTGGGCTGGCTCCCTGGGCTGCACGCCTGCCTGCCCTGCTTTGAGCCCCCCGTTCAGCGGGAACAGCTCTGCCACAACATCACTGGAGCCCCCCCCAGGGACCCCCGACATCAGCACTGCCTCGATGCCCTGGACCAGGCTGCTGCGCCCCTCGCCTCTGTCACTGTGGGTGAGTCCTGGGACTCACCTGGGACCACAGGGACCCCCAACCCAACAGGCAGTCTTAATATTATTGATAAAACATCATCTGCAAGCAGAGGTCCTTGCAATAGGACAAGGTTTTTTGCCACTTCCCAAGCTCTGATCCCAAAGCAATATCCAGTAGCAAACAGTGTTACCAGAGACAGGAGTGAGGGCAGTTTGGGTGGCACCTCACATGGTCCCAAGGCCTTGGTGATCTATTTCATGGAATATTTCCCACTCGGGTAAGAGATGAGGCATGAGCATGGGTAGGTGGTGTGGTATCAGGTTGAGTAATAGTTATTTAATTGTTGTCATGGCTTTGCAGTTCGGGTAGACTTTTTAGTCAGAATGACAGAACTCTTCTCTATTCCCCCTCACTCCCCACAAATGGAATATAAAAGGGGAATAAAGACAAGAGACTTTTAGTTGGAAACTGAAAACAATTGGATACAGATTTTACTAACACAAGGATATGGTATTAACATAAAGGGTAAGGTAAGAAAGAATACAAACATATATGTAAAAAAAAAAAAAATATATATATATATATATATATACAACCAGATAGATAGCACGTGGTGAGCTGGTGATAACCAACAGCAGCAGAGGCAACAAGAAGTGGATGGAAAAATAAGGAGGAGCTTTTGACTTTCTCATTTTTTATAGAGTATGGCAGGAAATGGGAGGGAATAGATTCCTCTGTTTGTGTTCCACCCCTCTCAGAGCCTGAAAACCCTCCTTTATTTCCTCCTGTTCAAATGGTGACAACTGTAAATACTGGAGAGAGATTAGGTAAAGTGGTTCTGCCAGAGGGAAATTTTACCAACCTTCCAGTCTTTTAGAGGCACAAAGTTTTGCACGTAGTATTAAATGTAAGCTTCTTTATGGCAATTCAGCACACCCTTTCATGTCTGGACATTTCCCTCACCAGAGAATATTCCTGTGCTTCAAATGTATTCAGCATGGCTGAAAATCCCACCGTCCCTGCAACTGTGCTGCCCCTCAACATCAGCCTGGGGGCCATCTGCACCAAAACCAGAGAAATCTCCCCAAGTCAGCAAGAAGGGGAGTCAGAGTCACCTTACTTGTTGGGCAGCAGGTATTTTGTTTCCAGGTATTTGAGCACAGCCTACCCAAGGCAGCCTGGTTAAGTTTTTTCAAAACCTGGGCATGTTGAACATCGGGTTTCAGGGTCCCCATGCCTTCTTCTTGGCCAGCTGCTTTGCAGAGTACTTTCAGGTCTCTGCTGCCACAGCTGAGCAGTTCCTCTCAGCAGAGAACTCCCTGTCCCAGACCCTAGCACACACCCTCTGGCTGTGGAGGGCATGTGAGCGTGGGACAAGGACAGGAGATAGATGGGTGCAATTATAGTGTGGTCACTAATTGCATAAGAGACCACCATCAGTGCTGGGAAACTCCATTAGGTCCCTGAGGCCACAGTAGGGATTCACAGGTTGCTCCTCAGCTCCTTTTCCAGCCCCCTTCCAGGAGGCCAAGCACATTCATATCCATTCACCTGCACAGCTCCCAAACTGTTGCAAAAGGTGCTCAGGTGGCTCCTGTCCCAGTTCCCAGTGGAGGTGCTGCCTACACCCCAGCCCCATGGTACCATGCTGGTACCAGTACCACTGCCCATGCCTGTGAGGAGCAAGGACCCTTCTGCTGACACACAGGAGCTTTGGGTGCTCTGCCAGGACCAGAGCTGGGGGAGCACCCTGCTCAGGAAGCACCTCAGAGAAGGAGGTGTGGGCAGGTGCAGGGTGACAGAGGAAGGAGTGTCCTCTGGGGACACCCCTGATGCATACCTCCCCTCCCCATGGGTGGTGACCCAGCTGACATGGCTGTCCCCAGAGCAGCTGCACCTGGTTGTGTCAGGAGGCTGAAATTAGTGAACAGTCCTGACATTTAGTTCTGTCTCTCAAATGCCTTGAACTTTGATATGAGGGGAGGGGATGATGTGAAACTGGTCCCTCAAGGCTCTGCTTTATCTAACAAGCGTTGAGGCAGCAGCATGTTGTATTGGTTTATTCTGATGCATTCCTGACTGACATCTAAGGCAACTTTTCATCCAAGGTCAAGGTGAAAGCTTCACATCCACACCTATGGTAAGGACCCACTGCAGAGTTCTGAGCAGCTCAGTGCAATTGCAAACCCAACCCACCTACCAACCCTTTACAACAGCTCCCTCCTCCCTCCTTCCTTCCCCTTCCCCAAATCAAAGGAAAACAGGCAAGAGATTCCAGATACCTTGAGGTCTTGCTAGAGTGGACTTAAAACAGAACTACAGAACCAAGGAGAGCAAGAAGCAATAAAAATAACATACTTAATGGGAGGGGGGCAGGCTGCATGTTGCTTAAAGAACTGCAAATGGTTGAAATCAATGCTGCTCCACCTTTCCACACCCATGTGCACACAATGTTCAGCAAGACACAATGAAACTGCAGAAATTCCATAAACTGGGATCTCTGGGGACCCAAGTGCTTTAACTCTCCTACTCCTAACACACATGGTCTTTGAACTAAACCATAACTCCATACATTTCTAGAAAGAGAATTACAGTACTGACTTAACAAACAGTTTCTAAGGCTCAGACTAAGTTCAAAAAGGCCTCTTATCTGGTTTATTCAAGCTCTTGTTTGGACTGCATGAATTCAGCATAAGAACGGTCACAGCAAGACTCACACGTAATTTCTAAATTTGTTTTTTTATACCAAGAAGTTAATGTGCTACAAATAGAATTTGTACATATTTACACAGGTTTACCTGTTAGTAAAATTGTATCCTAAAGCTCCAACAGAGAAACTCTCAACCTCTATTGATAAAGGAACATCTGTCCAATGGATGTTTAAATGCATGTTTAATTTGAAGTTTAAATCACCAGTAATAAATAGTTGATGGAACATACTATTCAGAACAAAAAAACAGAATTTAGGCCATGCTTAATACAATTTTTGTTTGCAATTAGTACATTTTTTGTTTACAATTAATACAATTTCATCTTTTCTGGACCAGTTGTGTCTAGCTCATGTCTAAACAACACTGGCAGAGCCAAAGCTATCAGATCTCTCTTCGAATTTAGCTCGTTTGAATTCAGAGCATCATGTGCTGCCTGAAGCACCTCTCCTGTAATAGTCATGAGACCCTGTAAGACAAATCACAGATTCACAAAATGTCAGGGGTTGGAAGGGACCTCTGGAGATCCCCCAGGGCAGGACACACAGGAACACATCCAGAGGGGTTTGGAAAGGCTCCAAAGGAGACTCCACAACCTCTCTGGGCAGCCTGGGCCAGGGCTTCCTCACTGTAAAGGAGTTTCTTCTCATGTTGAGGTCGAACTTTCTGTGTTCAACTTTGAACCCATTATTTGTTGTACTATTACTGGGTACCACCAAAAAGAGACTTAACCCTTCCCATTGACACCCACGCCTTAGATATTTATGGAAATTAATAAGATCCCCTCTCAGCATTTTCTCAGCTCCAGTTCTCTCCATCTTTCTTTACAGGAGAGATGCTCAGGTCCTTTAAGGATCTTCATTGCTCTCAGTTGGACTCCCTCCTGTAGATCCATGTCTCTCTGGAACTGGGGAGCCATAACCAGGATCCAGTATTCCAGATGTGTCTCACCAGGGTAAAGGGGGCGAAGAACCACCCTAGATCTGCTAGACACAATTTTCCTGATTTCCCCCCTGCCTTGGCCACAAGGGCACAGTGCTTACGCATGGAGAATTTCCTGCCCACTAGGACTCCAAGGTCTTTCTCCATGAAGCTGCTTTCCAGTAGGATGTGTCCCCTAATCTGTACTGGTGCCTGCTGTTATTCCCACCCAAAGTGTAGGAATGTGTAAAACAGTATGCAGAAACCCATGAGAGAGATTCATTGTCACTTTAGGTATCACAGGTGGTAGGGATTGTTTCGCTGGCCTTAGCTATGCAAACACTTTACAGTAAGAAACTTCTGGGAATTTATTTCCTAAACATGACTTGAATGTTTTATTGGCTTTAAGAGTAACAAGTACATTACAGTAAGATTTCAGGAATGTTTAATTCCTAAGCAGGTTTGGGAGTGAGGTCCTTTTGCCTTCCCAATCCACCCCTCTCTGCAGAAGGTCTGAGAGCCAGGGAGGAGGAGCAAGAGCCCAAATTCAGAACCACTGTTTGTAGATTGTGGATTTCCACTCTCCCCCCCCACACACACCCGTTCTCAGGAGTGTTGATACCACAACCACAATCTGTGCTGAAATCTCTGCTAGACACAACTATTGCTTAGCTAGGCCTTTTGTATGATTAATTTTGAGAACGTGCTTTGAGTTATGACACTAATTAGAATATATAAATTAACTGGTGGTAGCAAGGTATGTAGGAGGTGAGGAAGTGTAACCACAGGAGCAGCAGACACTGTTCTGGGCTTTTGTAGTTGCACCATCCCTTGGAATGAGACTGACCAGGAAAGTTACATCTGGACAAAGCAGGTTTGAGGTAGATCTGGGTAATGAGGAAAAGACAAAGGATGGACTGAGCATGTGTAACAACTGAGTTCAGCAGGCACACACAGTGATGAATGCTACAAAACCCACCAGAGGAAGTAAACAACCACCAGAGAGACTGTGATTTGGGAATAGCAGCCAGACGCCAACATAGTCTTTAACTATAGTATTTAACCATAACTGTATTTATGTTATTTAATAGGTATCTCATGTTAATTAGTTATTGGAAAAATCATTAATATATAATTCCCTTTGTGTAATAAAAGTCTCCAGAGGCTTTTGTCTTACAGACCACATATGGTGGAAGAATCCCCTGTGAGTCCCCTGATAAAGAATATTGACTTACAGGGACAAAGTGCTGCTGCAGTCAACGTGTTTCAGGATGAGGGGAGTGAATTATGTGAACCTGGTCCCTCAAGGCTTTACTTCATTCTCCAACAAGCTTTGAGACAACAGCACTGTTTCATTTGTTGTATAGGTTTATTTTGATGCTTTCCTGTGATCTACACCAAGACATTTCATCCAAGGAAGAGCTGCCTGAAATGCTTAAGCCAGGGTCTCAGAACAAGCAGCAAATGGAGACAAGTACAATCTGGGATGACTTGGTCCAATTTCTGGGGTTACTGCATACCAAAAATAATAAAAAGGTTCGATGTGCTGGGTCACCCCATGCCCACCAACCCAACTTTGCCCCAGGTGGTTCACCAGCTGGAGAACAAAACTGGTAAGGAAAGTCCACTCTGGGCAGAGACCACCCAGCACCATGCCAGGACCATGCTGGGACATTTCGAGGCAGGAGAGACCCGAAGGATCTCCTGGAAGCCGCTGCCCAGACCTGGTCCTTGCCGGGACCCCGGCGCCCATCCCCATGGCTGCGGAGCCCTTCCCGGGGAGAGCGAACGAGCGGGAGCTGCGGGCAGATCGGGCACAGAGGGGACTCGGTGTCAGTGGCTGCTGACTGAAGGGTCTGAAATTCACTGAAAAGTCTGCCCCTGAAAGTTTCTCGGGGCAGAGCCTCCATGGGGAGAGAGGCCAGGGCTCTTCCCAGCACCCGATGCAGCCGGATCCTGCAGAGGACCTGGTGAGCTCCACACACACTACGGGTGCCCCACTCCAAGATGGCGGCGGGAAAAGGGAGGAGGAGGGGGCAGGGAGAGGTGGAGGTTCCCGCCCTTCTGTTCAGGGAAAAGCAGGAGACGGGAGGGGATCCCGCAGAAGGGCTTCAGCCCTCGGACCATCTTTCGGTTCCGAGGGCCTGGGCCAGCAATCCCCAGGCTAACGAGGCAGCATGGTGGGCGTTAGCCCCAGGTCATGGCTGGCAGGGCTGAACTCAGCTGATGGTTCCTTTGTATCCTCAGTGCTTGCTCTTAGCCATGCCCTCCTGTGTTCCTTGAAAAGATACCTTGAAACTGAACTGTCTTCTTTAAAGTGAAAGGTTTTATTTCCTTGTTTGAGCCTTATGAAAAATTTTCCCTTCAAAAGTCTTTTCTGACTGCATCAGGAGCCTCAGTTCTGCTGCTTGCAAGGAACTGGAAGTAGTTGTGAAAAAGTTCCCAAACAAATGGAGGACAAGTGTGTGCAAGGTTCAGAAAGCAACTTTATTCTGCAGGGTGATCACAGACTACAGCAGGGCCATGGTGTGTGCCTGGGCTCAGAGCAGTTTAGAGCAGGTTAGTGATTGGTATTTTTCTGCTGAAGCCATCTCTACCTGCAAAGCAGAAAGAGGTATTGCTGGATCAGGAGGGGTGTGGATTTCTGAGCAGTTTTCTCCCTGCTTGGTTGGGAACCTCAGCATTTATAAAGACTTGGCTCTGATACAATCACAGAATCTCAGACTGGTTTGGGTTGGAAGGGACTTAAAGATCATCTAGTTCCTACTCTCTGCCACGGGCCAGGCCACCTCCCACAAGACCAGGTTGCTCAAAGATAATGATCCCTAAAAAACAGCCACAGGTGAAAGGCCAAACCCAAAGCAGGAAGCTTTGCTACTTTTCAAGAGAAGAGGAAAAAGAAAACAGCTTTTGCTATGCAGGAGCAGCCCTGTTCACCCCCTGTCCCCCATCCAGCACAATGGGCCCCAGCAGGGCACTGGTCTGGCCACGTTCCCAGTGCAGACAGGGCAGACTGCTACTGGTATGGGGCTGGTTTGATGAGGATGGCAGAGGCTTTGCAATTCCCGTTGCACAGGCTGCCCCACGTGATGCCCCCCTTGACGTTCAGCCGTGCAGCATAACAGGCTGAGTACCACCACCCACCCCCAGAGCGGGAGGCACAGTTCCCTCTGTAAGTGTCCTGATCTCGATCTTTGGTGGAGAACTTCATGTTGTTGTGCACATTCCTAGGGTTGTCTGAGTCCATGGCATCTCCTGCTGTCCCTGAGTAAGTTCCCAGCCTCAGCCGGTAGCCGTGGGACTCATCTTCCACAGCGAAGAAGTTGTAGTCTGCAAACTTGGTGTTGTTTGAAGCATCCCAGATGACAAACCTGACCTGGTAGACCTTCTGCTTGGAGATCTGATGGATGTACTCAGTGCCCAGCCAGTACTCAGTGTGCACGTTCCCAAAGCCGTGCTTGTAGGTGCTCCAGGACTCAGCCCAGGTGATCTCCGTGCTCTGCCGGTTCCTCTGGATGACCGTCCAGCCCCCATCCCTCCCATCCATCTCACAGGACACCAGGATGGGGTGCAGGCCGGTGGGCTGGATGACATAGACACCACTGGGGCTGCCAGCAGAGACCTCACTGCAGTCCTTGGGCCAACCTGGGCCAGAAGAGAGGATGATTAAAAAAAGCTTCTGTGACCAGACATGACCATGTGTCACCCTGTGGCAGGACAGAGGGACATCTGGCCAGGCTTAAGCAGGTGTCCCAGCCTAGCAAGGTCAATGTGTTTGTCTGGGGATGAGAGTGGGTTGGCCTCTGCTTTCTGTTCCTCTTCTATATAGGACACCTAACAGATGGCAGTCCCAGTGAAAGGTCCCAGACCCACTGGGCTATGCTGGCATCAGGCCAGGAGACTGATATGGACCCTAGTGAGCTCCTTTGGGCCTCCTGACATAGGGATTGTGTTACTAAAACTGGATCATGGTGGGGGGGAAAGTGGAGAAGACCTAAGCCCCTGCTGGTGACTGAGGGAACAGGAGAAAAATTACTCCTTCAGGCTCAGGGACGCCCTCACCACTCTGCACAGTGCACACACACACACACACACACACACACACACACACAGCATTGGGTACAACTCACACCCACCCCCCACCCCTGCAGCAGGGCCAGGGCTAGGGACAGTGCATGGCCCTCTCCTGTCTGGAGCTGGCTGTACATGAGCACCCAGTTCCTGATCCCCCTGTGCTGCAGGTCTCTCCCTGCCTTCAGGTCCCTTTCTGCATTACCTCCTGCCACAGTTAAGCTCATCCTGCTGGATGGGCAGAGCTCCTCTCCCCAGCTGAGCAAAGGGTGAGGCCAAGGCCACATCTCCACAAGGCCCCTGGCAGTACTCACTCACATGGAGGTGTTTTGGGGTCTGAGGCACCAAAGCACACCCTCTCCCCAGCCCTGTTTTACCATGGCCAGAGCATGGGCTGGGGCTGCTCAGGAGCCAGGGCTGACCCAGCTGGAGGAAGGGAAAGGGGTTGGTGAGAGCACTGCAGTGCCCACGGGAGGTTACGTACTGGTTTTCTTCAGAGCAGTCGCCAAAGTGTTGGAAGGAGATTTCTTGAAGATGTTTAAGGTTTGTGCATGCATGGAGTAGCCTGGGGCAGTCAAGACCAGCACAGAAACAAGGAGTACAAGGCACTGGGCTACTAGAAAGAGAGAAAGTTGGAGAAAAGATGAAATGTGACCCTCTGTCTGGAGAGGCAGGAAATCCCCATAGCTCCAGCACTGCATGGTGTGACAGTACTGAGTGAGCTGCAGGAGTGCCCCAGCCATGCTGGGCAACACCAGACTGCTCCCTGCAAGAGGAGGGCCTGCCAGCAGGACTCAGCTCTTGTGCCCTAGGGGCAGACAAACTTCCCTGCACCCCTTGACCAGCTCCCAAAAATCCAGAGCACCCAACAAGCAGCGGAGCTGAGGTTCATTTCTGGCCCCTGAAGCAGGGGGGGAGCCAGGAGCAGGACACAAGCTGCTGGGAGGGGTGGTTCCCTCAGAGAGCACCAACACCACCACTGCTGCCCTCGGGGTGCTGGGACCCCTGCAGGGAGCCTCTCCCCACTGCTGGGCTGCCTTCTCTGTGCTTCCCAGCCCCGTACTCACCCATGGTGTCCACCCAGGAATGTCCTCCAGAACGACGGTCTCCCAGAGGCATTTAGTGCCCTCTGCAGTGGGCACAATGAGTGGGTCCTTCCTTTCTCTCCAGGGAGGGAATCAGCCTGGTTTGTGCTCTCAGAGAACACAAGCCAAGACAAGGTGTCAGTGGTGCACAGCTTCCTGAGCTGCAAGGAATAGAACCCCTGGGCCAGCCAGAGTCCTGGAATGGTCTCTTCTGTGAGTGCTTAGCTCCCTGGATGGAATTTCCCCTGGGAACAGCATATTTGTGAGCTCTGAAGAGTGGAACTCAGTTAGTAAACACTTGAGTGCCAGTCACCAACGCATGTGAAGAGCAAAATCCACACTCTGGAGAGATGTCCCCACCTCCCACCACTGCAGCAAGGTGCTGCCAGGTTAGTAGGTTCTTGCTGAAGGTGCTTTTGACAAGGCCAGCCTGGCTCTTGGTGGGGAAGGGAGAGCAGCCTGCAGACTCCCAGAGACACCAGCAGTTGTGGGACAGCATCTGGGGCTTCTGCTGAGTGCATGACTGCAGAACAGGGCTGTAACTGTAAAGGAACCAGGAGAAGGCTCCATTCCCCAGGAGGACACAGTCCTGGTCTGCAAGGATGCAGCTGAATGGGCCTGCTGGGAGACACTGGCTGAGAGAGCTGAGATCTCTGGGTTTGGGAAACTGGTCCTGCAGGGTGGATGGGTAGAGAGGAAAGCAAATGTCTGCCCAGGAAGAGGGGGATGGAAGGCAGCAAAAGGGATCTGAGCATGTCAGGAGGGAAAAGGAGGGGTCTGAGCAGGCACAGAGGGGAAAGCAGAAAGCCTGATCCTGTGTGCATGGAGAGTGGGAATGGAGGGGATCTGACAGTGGGAACTGAGCACCCAGAGATCTGAGTGTTGATGGGTGGCAGCAGTGGGAATCTGAGGACACTTGTCACAGGAAAGAGGGCTGTGAATGTGCACAGAATGGTAAAGTGAGCACTAAGCAGATGCTGGAGGTAGCAGAGGAGATCTGAATATGAGAAGGGGGGAACAGAGACGATCTGGGTGCAGCCAGAGGGAAATGGGCAACACCTGAGAATACAAGATGGGAGGACAGCAGAGGTGTTCCAAGGGAGCACAACGAGAGGAATGGAGAGAATGTGAAAGCAGCTGGGTGGGAATGGACAGCATCTGAGGGTGCTTGGGAGCAAACAGAACGACTCGAGGGAGATGAAGAAGAACAAAGAAGGGAAGAGACGGAATTTGAAAGCTTGTAGAGGGGGTGTGGCTTGGCTGTGAGGCCCTCGGGAAGGATGGCAGAGGCGAGGAGCTGAGTAACAGGGGAGAGTGGGGGCACTGAGGGTCCTCTGATGGGAACAGAGGGAGCCTGAGCATGCACAGAGAGGGATGGAGAGGACAGTAGTTCCATGATCATAGAAGTTTCACCAGTGAGATACAGACAAACTCTAAGTGCATTTCCAGACTGTTCTTTCATTTTTCTCTGGCAGCTGTTTTTTTCTAACAAAAGTGCAGGTACATTGTCAAGAAAACGTGGAAAAGTGCAAGCACCATGATCAAAGTCTTAAGGGTTATTTTTTAATCTCCCGTTCTACTTTAAAACTCTACAACTTTGCACACATTAACAACAACAGAAGAAAAACAACTGCAGCAACTAATTTCTTTTGGGATGGATCCAGGTGTCAGACTACCCTAGGGAATATCTTGGAGTCTGCTCTCCTCTGGGGGTGCCTCTTGTCCACGTCTGTGGAGGCTCCAGCATTTCCAGGAGACCCTGGGAGGCAGAAGGAGGAATGGAGAAATGGGAAGAGCAGGAAGGAGACCCCCGTGGGGTGGGGATTGTGGGGCATGTGGGGGAGCCCAAGGGGAACTGGGAGGTCCTGGGAGAAGCTGATGGCTTCTAAGGGTGAAAGAGAGTGACCACCCTGGGGGCAACTGGGAGCAACGGGGTCAGCTGTCAGGAACTGGGGCCCCCACAGGGACAGAGGGGGTTCTGGAGGGAATGGAGGAAAGTGCCAGGGTCTCGGGGGCAACTGGTGAGTGGGGGAAAGCAAGGCAGCCTGGAGTGATCCTGGGTGGAAGGGAGAGATCCCAGGATGGGCCAGAGGACAATGGGAGTCTCGGGGGATATTGTGGGCCCTGTGAGCTTAGGAGTCCATGCCCCAGCTTGGGCACCTGGTCTGCCTTGCATTTCTAGGGAGTTGTGAGGGCCTGAGGGTGCCAGGGGCTTTGGGAGTCCTGTGCTGGTCTGTGCAGAGCCCCAGAAGCACGGAGACGTTGAGAGTAATTCAGGTTTAGGAGGTGTGGAGGACTTACACCATCAGCACCACAAGCAGCATGGAGCCAAGAGCCACCCAGAGCACCAGGGGCTGGAGATAGTCTGGGGGGATCCTGGGGTGGGGCCAGCGCTGCACAGCTTGGAACTGCGCCTGGATTCCCCGCTCTGCCTCCACGCTGCCTCCTGTCACTGTGGGGAGCCAGGCATGGGGGTCACAGGGCAGGACCCCCAGGGCCCAGGTGTCCCCGCAGCCCCAGGCTCAGAGCCCCCAGGGAGCCGGGCATCTGGGGGGCCCTGCTGCCCCCCACGCTGCTCCCTGCCCCCTGGGCACCCCTGGGCGCACCGTTGAGGTAGAAGTACTTGCGGGCCACGGGATCGGAAAGGAACCCCAGGCAGCAAGCGATTGTTCCCGGAGTGGGGTCCTGGAGGGTGAGACTGAGCAGTCCCTCCGGAGTCCTCTGGAGCTCCTCAAACACCGCCAGATCCTGTGTGTGCAGCTGGGGGAAGGCATCAGCACAGCCCGGTCCATGGGGTACCCGCGGCAGCAGCCAGGGCCATACAGAGGCCCCCGTGTCCCACACCAGCTCCTCACGGTCCCTCTGCGCTTCTCGTAGCCCCGACTCAGAGGCCCTTGTCACGCATGGCCCTGGCCTCCCACCCGTGTTCCCGTGCCCCAGGTGGGTGCCCACAGGGAGGCCCGAGCAGAGCAGATGCCAAGCCCAGGCAGGGCTCTCTGCCCACGGCCAGCCCTGGCACCTGTGTCTCTGTCAGGCCGGGCGGGCGCCTCTGGCACTCACATCCTTGGCAAACATCCAGGTGATGGGCAGATTCGGGGGGGTGGCAAAGGGCACATCGCAGTGCAGGGTGAGGGCTTCGTCCGCGTGAGCCCAGACGTCCTGCGCTGGGAGCAGGGACAGACGGGTGAGCTGGCAGCATCTGGTGCCCTGGCAGTGAGGAGGGTGGACCGGAGCTCTGCCCGAGGTGGGGCTGAGGCCGGGCTGGGTCCTCCCATAGCCCCGTACCTGGGCAGTCCCGGGGAAAGGGGCAGTCCACGTGGCGGCAGGTTGCACACTGGAAGACGCGGGCAGCTGGCTGGGAGCCTGGGAGGAAGAGCCTTGGTGGTGCCAGGGGAGGGATGGGAGATGTAGGAGGGCACAGGGGGTGGCGAGACGGAGGGATGGGCACTCACCACAGGGTGGGATGCAGGCGGGAGCTGGTGAGGACGAAGCGGCATTAGAGTGGGGATGCGGGGCCCCGGGATGAGCTGTCAGAGCTCAGCCCTGGTCCAGACCAGACGGGGTCCCTGGGGCTTTCCCCAGGCTGGGGGTCCTGGCTAGGTGGGATGTCCCCACTGGCCCCATACCTTCCTCCAGATGGCTCAGCTTCACCCAGATGGTGTTGATGGCTTCCTCCAGAGACTCCTCAAGGGGCTCTGGGGGATCCCGGATGTCCAGGTGAGACAAGGTGCCCTCCCCCTGATCCCCAGAAGCCCTCTCCAGACCCCACACATCCCCTCTGCAATTCATCTCGACCCCCTGTGTCCATCCTGGACACCCACAGAACACTAAATACTCCCTCAAAAGATCCCGAAGCTGCACACCTTGAAGCTCACAAACCCTTGGGATTCCCCCAGCATCCCCTTGCAGCCCTCAGCCCCCCATATATCCTCCATTTCACCACACCCTCCATTCAAAGCCTCCTCATCCCGTGCCCCACGTGCTGCCCCTCGCCCTCCCACATGTCCCCCATCCCCTGCTCACTCGTGTGGTTCTGCTGCTCCAGAATGTGCAGGGCATCCACGATGATCTCCCCCAGTGCCTGGTGCTGCCCTGACCCTGGGAGCAGCAGAGGGACACCAGGACTAGCACAGGCTTGGGGTTAGAGGTTGAGGGAAGGAGGGTCCAGTGAGGAAGGGGCTCTCAGAGGTCCCTAGGGTCGGGGTGAGGACTGGGGAGACCTTGGCAGAGTTGGGAGTCCCTAGGGTGCTTGTCTGGGGTGGGTGCCCGGGGTCCGTGTTTAGGAAAGGGGTCACCAGCTGCCCGGGATCATGGAATCACAGAATGTGCTGAGTTGGAAGGGACCCATCAGGATCATCAAGTCCAACTCCTGTGCCTGCGCAGGGCACCCCAGGGATCACCCCATGTGCCTGAGAGCCTCCTCCAAAGGCTTCTTTGGAGGGCAGGCTGAGTGCTGTGACCACTGCCCTGGGGAGGCTGTGGCACTGCTCAGCCACCCTCTGGGTGAAACCAGTTCTCCCTGTATCCAACCTCAACTTCCCCCAGGGGGAGGGTGGGGGTGGGGAACCCCTTGGGGCTGGGATGGAGGTGTCAGTCGGGATGGGGGTCCTTGGGCAGGGTGCCTGTTGGGTTGGGGGTCCCTGTGGTCCCAGGTGAGTCCCAGGACTCACCCACAGTGACAGAGGCGAGGGGCGCAGCAGCCTGGTCCAGGGCATCGAGGCAGTGCTGATGTCGGGGGTCCCTGGGGGGGGCTCCAGTGATGTTGTGGCAGAGCTGTTCCCGCTGAACGGGGGGCTCAAAGCAGGGCAGGCAGGCGTGCAGCCCAGGGAGCCAGCCCAGCAGGGCCACCCACAGCCACAAGGCAGGGCTCCCTGCCTGCATGCCTGGGTGTCCAGGGAGCCAGGAGCCCAGCACCAGTGTCAGGGGCAGCCACCACCACCCCATGGCCCAGAGCACAGCACCTGAGTGCCTTGGCTGGCACAGAGCTGAGGGGGTTCCAAGGAGGACCCGGATGAGGCTGAGGCTGAGGCAGCTGCTGGAGGCCTGGCTGGTGCCACAGCACCTGTGGCCACCAGGGAGCCAACCCAGCAACACCTCTAAAAAGTGGCCAAGGAAGCCCAAGTGACCAGGAGAGCCACAAAGCCAGAAGCCCCTCCTGGTCAGGAGACAGTGAAGGGGGGGACAGTTCCCTGAGGCCCCTGCCCACTGCAGAGTGTCCCTGGCAGGTTCTGTCACCTGAGTGACATGCTCTGAGGTCACACTGGTGACTGCCAAGGTCACACACCCCATCCAGGCCCAGGGTTCTCCAGGCGCTGGGTGCTGCTCTCAGCATCACTCTGCTCCTGGAGCTGCTCTGCAGTGAGGAGGAACAGGCAGAGAGAGACATCTGCACCACAGCACTGGGGGTGCTGAAGTGCTCAGAGAAGGAGTCTTGGCAATAAACATGAGAGCCATTGACCAGCCACCTTCTGCAGCTGCTGACTTTGAACATGGTTGTACCTAAAGTGGCCACAGAGGACTTCTTTCCCTTGCAAATGAAGTCTTCAGAAATTCGGGATTATGGTAAGGCCTTCAGAGCCAATTTTCTGAGAGTGGTTGGGTCAAGGACATCTCTGAAAACAGGCATGGAAGGCCCAAGAACTGTGGCTGCTCAGGGCTGGTGACTGCAAGGGGGAAACTGCCCAACCATCCAAAGGGCTGAGGGGTGGATTTGGCAGACAGGGCTCCTGGTTCCCTCCTGATGTGGCCCCATTCCTTCCTGAGACACTCAAGGCAGAAGTCCCTGGCTCTGCAAGGCTGCTCTGTGCCTTCTGGAAAAGCTGAAGGTGCTTGTGGTCCATGTGAGCCAATGTGTTCAGATATGGGAGAGAGGGAAACTGATCCCTGCTGGGGAGACACCAGGGCTTGAGAGCACCATGGAGCACACACAGCACTGTGCCCTGGCTGGCATGGTGACCTGCTGCCAGATTCCCACTGGAGAGGGTGGGAAGGGCCCTCTTGGGGGCAGACTGAGGTGTCCTTGTTGAATCTTGTTGAGGTCTAGAGAGACCACCTGAAATGCTTGTGTTAGAAATGTGTCAGTCCTTGGAGCAGGAGTGGGCTGAAGGGTTTTGAGGTTGCTGCCTCAGAGCGTGACACAGATCTTTCCCTTGTTTTTCCAGAGGTGGCAAGGATCTGGGACACTATTTCAGGCTACCTCAGTCAAAAGCTGGCTCTCCACCAGGTGGGACTTGCCTCCTTCTCCTCTGATCCCAGTGAAGCCCAGTGAAATCCTGAGAGCCCTTTGCCACGGGGTACAGTTGTTCTCCCTGAAATGTTGGGTTCTTCATGGGCAAAGAGGAAGGAGAGGGGAAAGTGCAGATCCTCTTTGCCTTCTCCCAAAGTTGCCAAAGAGCCCACCTTGCTCCTTTTGTACCTGAAGCCTGGGCAGGGCACTCAGCACCATCCCCCTTCTCTGACAAGTCATCCCTCTGTCCCTCCAAGACTTTTTCTGATCCGCCCCCTTGTCTGTTCCAGGCTGTCCACATTCCTCAACTTGGGACATTTGTGGTTGTCAGGGAGCTAGCAACCGGCACAAACAAGGATGTGGTGGCTGTGCACAGACCCGTGTTCCATCTCACAAAGGCCGTGGCCGAGCTTCTCGACCTCCAGTGCGGTCCCAAGGACGCAGCCGGTAAGAGAGAGACTGCAAGGGGCCTTGAGCAGAGCAGGGAGGTGGCTCTGCTGCCCCGAGGGACTGAGTGAGTGTGAGCTGCTGGGCAGAGGCTGTGCCAGCAGACACCTCGGGAGCAGTGTGCTGCCTGAGGGCCTGGCAGCTGCAGAGCTTGGGTTGCAGGCTGCTCAGCAGCTCTGCAGGTCCCCACGTTCCTCTCCTTCCCCAGCCCATGCCCATCGTCAGCAGCTGCCCTATGATGAGATCGCCTCAGACAACGCTGTCTCGCTGAGCATGGTGCAGCTGTGCCTGGCAAGGACCCTGCGCCGTTTCCGTATCTGTGTGGAGAACAGGAAGAACGTGGCCCTCACTTGGAGGGACGTGGGCATGCTGATTGTCCAGGGAAAGGATGTCAAGATGAAATTTTACAGTCACTTCTTGAAAAGGCTGAACGGGACTGCAAAGATGCTCCAAGCTCTTCTCAAGGTAGGAGTTTCCTCCTCCCGGCACCTCCCAGCAAGGCTTGCTGAGGCTGAGGCCAGAGCCCTTTGGCTGCTCTGGCTCTTTGCTGGCACTGCCCTAAGGTGGCCTGGGCAGCCATCCCCTCCCTCCCAGTGTCCCCATCTCCCCTCAGCTGTCTCCACCCTCGTTGCAGATGCCGGAGATGAGGGACTTGGTCATCTCAGACCAGGACACTGCTGCTTCCCAGACCTCTTCTGGACACATTATCGTCCTGCCAGAGTAGGTTTGCTCCTGCAGCCCTTGGCTGAGCAAGCAAGCAGGTTCTCAGCTCATGCCTGGGAGGGCTGCCCTCTTTCTCTTTCCAGGTGCAAGACTGAGACCCTGCCTAAAATGTCACTGGTGAGAATAGACCGGAGGGGACATGCGGAGGTCACCTCAGGGCAGGGCTGCAGAAAAGATGGTGGCAGTGGAAAGAGAGGTGAGGGACCAGCGGGTGTCTGGCAGGGGCTGTGGTTTATTCCTTCCTCAGTGTCTGGGAGGGATCAGAGCTGACTTTATCCTGGAAGAGGGAGAGGCCCCTGCTGGGAGTCTCTGTGCCCATGACAGGAGAGCTTGCAGTGACCCATTGTGGAGCAAGGACTCAGGACAGCCCTGCCCTTCAAATGGGCACTGGAGTGCTGACAGACACCTGCCCAGGGGCTTTCATCCAAAGGGTGAAACTTCATCAGTGTTATAACCAACAGGCTAGAGCAGACCTGCACATTACTCTCCTTGGAACTGGGACACAATAGACCCCCAGAACACCACTCAGATCCTGTTTCTGAAGGTTTATCTGGTTTCCTGTTTCTAGAGGAGCTTGCTGAGCAGCCCCTCCTGCATCAAGCAAGGCTTTCTCCAAGGCAATTACCTGCAGGGACTCTCAGTTCAGAGTTGGCACTGAAAGCTGAGAGCAGGGAGCCTCGTGGCAGGTGAGACACTTGCAGGAATGGATGAGAATGGATGAGGCTGACCCTGTGCTCTCATCTCTGTGGGAGGGGATACTTCTCCTGGACACAGAAGCTGGACAAACTCCTGGTGGATTCTGTGGGCATAGGGAGCCCCCTGCACTCCTTGTTGTGTCTCTGCAGGCTATCAACAACCATGGAGAGCTCCTTGATTGAAGAGGAAGAGGAAGAGAAAGGGAAAGTCATGGTCAACAACAGAATGTTAAACTTCATTGCCAGAGCTGTTGATGAGACAGAAAAGGTACTGACAGGGACTGCTGCAGGGAGTGTGTTGTACTGGCTGCAGAGAAGACTCTCTCCCCTTCTCCCAGTGTTCTTCTCTGTGTGTCCACAGCACCACTGAGCTGTTGCTCTGGTGCTGGCTTGAAGACAGGCAGGTCACTCTGTCCCTTGGGAATCTTCTCTCCTCTGTTAGCCTCAGGAGACACAGCCAAAGGCCTCACTTCTTGTGGCTGTGAGCCTCACTGTGGCTCATGTGGTCATTCCAAACAGGCTCTTTGGTGGAGGCTGCAGGAACCTGGGGGCAGAAAGGGAGACAGAAGGGGCAGGAGCGAGAGTGGGAATGAAAAATGGCTCAGCCCTCTGCAGGACAGAATAATGCTCTCTGCTGTTGCATTTTGATCCCTCCCCAGGGTAAAGACAAGAAAAAGAAGAAGAAGATTCCATTGCACGTCAAGAAATACTTCGATGAAGAGGCCAAGAGGGCAAAAGAGCTGGCAGCAAAAGATAAACAGAGACGGAAAAGTATGGCACCAATTCGAGCAAGGGCTGCGAGAGAAAAGAGGTCACAGAGGGTTCAGGTACTTATAATTCCTGCAGAAAAAGAGCACTTTCTCTTCCCTCCAAAGGGGGACTGACCTTGCAAGGTGCCTCTAGCACACCAGCCTTTGAAGCAGCGGTTCTGCAGCAGTGCTGGCTGGGTGACAGCTGCCTTTCTGGGCAAGAGGGGTGACAGGGAAGTGTAGTGAAACCCTGGTGACGCTCGGGCACCACACCTAGGGCATGCTGAGGTCCTTCTCCTGACTTTCCCTGTCCCAGTAGGGTCCCTGCCAGAAGTGGTCTGGGGGTCGGTGTGCTGGGAAGCAGCACCCTGCGAATGTGTGGCTGTTGTGTGAGAGTCTCCTCCTGTGCAGGGACTCAGGACCCATGGGCACCCATCAGGCACCATCCCAACTATCACCAAGAGGAGGGATTTCAGCCCTGGCCTTCTGCAGAGGATGATGGGGGAGTGTGTAGAGGATGAAGAAGAGTCACCCGTACTCATACTCCAGGAGGATAACGATGTCCCCCCTAAGCGGTAAGACTGTGGCTGCTCCAGCCTGGGCAGTGGGGTGGTGGTGAGCCCATGGCAGGGGGTGAAGGAAGCCGAGCCACGGGGCCACACAGAGCACCCGGGGATTTCTGCAGCCCTGGGAATGAGCTGGGTACAGCCCGATGACGAGGGGCCAAGGCAGGTTGATGCACAGCCTGGCGGAGAGGGGCTGTGGGGCCGGCTGGGGCCACCTCTGTGTGGGATTGGGTGCGGGAGGAGAGAGGCAGGAGGGTCAGAGCTGAAGGGTGAGAACTGAAGAGTTAGAGAGCCTCGGTCCTTGCTGTCGCAGGAGCCTTTCCCCAGGGACACAGCAGACCCTGCGGGAGGTGGTGACATGCATCCTGGGGCAGGTCACCCGCAAGCGCAGGGGCCAGAGGGACCAGCAGAGGGACCTGGACGACAAGCTCACCTGGTAAATCTCTGCAGACACGGGCAGTGCCCTTCCTCCCGCATGCCGGGGGGCAGAGGGGCCTCTCCTGGCCCCGGCCTCTCGGCAGAGCCGTGTCCTGTGGGCAGGGCAGGCGCCCAGCTGGGGAGCCCCAGCTGCAGAGCGGTCTCCCCGCGCTCACCCCGCCTCCTCCTCCCGCTGTGTCCGCAGCGAGCTGGCAGTGCTGCGGTGGCAGCGCTCAGGGAAGGGGACAGGGAGCAGCCAGCAACAACTGCAGGAAGCTCGACCCCAAACTGCACCCCAGGCTGCGCCCGGGAAGAGGAGGGCAGGACCGGTACGTGGGCTCCTGGGGGGACTGTGGTGCACCCGCCCGTACAAAAGCAGGGACACGGAGGCGGCTGTCGGGTCTGACGAGAGCCCCGAGGGCATGGTCAGCTGAAGGCTGAAGCGGCTGTCTCGAGGGATTGTCGGGAGGCAGCAGGTTATTGTGTCCATTGACAAGACAGCTGTCAGACTCGAGTCACCTGCAGAGCCCCCCGAGGTGTGGGTTTGGGAGTGTCTGTGGTGCTGAGGGCACTGCCAGCCTTGCCTGGCACAGCAAGCAGCTGGGCTGCTTCCAGCCCCGTAGCAGCCGGCTCAGGGGGCACTGCAGAAAGGCTCCGCAGCCGGGCCCGGGAGGACTGCGAGCAGAACAGGGCCGGTGCAGAGGCTGGGAAGAAGAAGGGGCAAGAGGGAGGGGGAGAGCTAAAATGGCCCCAGCCCCGCTGCCCAGAGCCTGACCCTGCTGCTGCTGCATTGCTGTGGCCCTGCAGGCACAGCCCCACCTCTGCACGGAGGAGGAACGACGGCAGCTCTGGGACTCCCTGTGCAAGGAGCACCAGGAGAAGGTGGGGGCACAAGTGGCCCCTCTGGAGGCCTGGAGAGGAGAGCAGGAGCCATGGTGTGCCTCCCTGAGGAGGTAGAGGGAAGCGCCCGTTGCCCTGGTGCTGAGGAGGAGGCCCTCAGGTAAAGATCTCTAAAGATGCCCGGGGTTTGCCCCTGCCCGGCACTGCCCTCCCTTCCTTGGACTGCCCAGAGCCCCGGGACAAAGAGGTCTTTTCTTCACGGCCCTCGTGGTGTGAAGAGCAGCAGCCTGGGCTTGCGTTCCAGGGACCATGAGCCTGCTCTCTCCAGACAGAAGCAGATCCCACCACGCGTGTCTTTCCAGCAGAAGCCTCCTCCAGCATGATGAGCACTAGATCCATCTATCCTGGCCGATGGATGCACGGAGAGCAAGAGCTTTGTGTGCAGAGTTACCTTGCTGCCTCCTAGGAGCTCCCTGCTGCTGAGATGTTCTGAGTGGTGATGGGTCTGAGCCTTCATGTCCCACTGCCCCTCTGAGACACCTGCACTGGGCAGCAGCACAGCTGGAGAGGTCACAGTGCACACTGTTGCCATTCACAGTAGGTGTCCCTCCAACCCTGATGGAGCAGCAGTATTAAACACCAGCCAGGCAGCCTGGCAGGAAAGTATTGTGGCTTGCTTTTTGTTTGTTTATTTTTTTTTAAATTGGTTGGAAACAGAAATGCTAAGATACTAACAGGCTGACTCCTGTTCTTACCTCTGCTGTCAGAGTGGTTCCAAAGAATGTTTATCAATATGGTGATAGGTGCTTTATATATATAAATATAAATATAAATATAAATATAAATATAAATATAAATATAAATATAAATATAAATATAAATATAAATATATATATAAATATATATATATCCCAATGTGGACCAGTAAGGGGGTTGGGAGGGGCATCTGCACCACCACATTCCAGCCCATGACCAAAGCCAATCTGTCTTCTCCACACTGCAGTGCTGTGGCCACCTCTTTACAGGTTCCACCTATAAATAGACATCTTTTTGTTAGAATTTGAGATAAAATGTTGTTTTAGATTAATCTCTGTAACTGTTACAGCATATCTGCTATGTTAGTACTCTTAATATTATTGATAAAACATCATCTGCAGGCAGAGGTCCTTGCAATAGGACAAGGTTTTTTGCCACTTCCCAAGCTCTGATCCCAAAGCAATACCCAGTAGCAAACAGTGTTACCAGAGCCAGGAGTGAGGGCAGTTTGGGTGGCACCTCACATGATCCCAAGGCCTTGGTGATCTATTTCATGGAATATTTCCCACTGGGGTAGGAGATCAGGCATGAGCCATTGGTCTGTTCCATTGGAAGAGGGGCCACTTTTTGACATTTTTGGGGACAGTTTTCTTGTCTTTTGTAATTGCTGTGGAAGCTGAGTGAGGGGTCAGTGGTAGGTGGTGTGGGATCAGGTTTAGTAATGCCTCATTTAACTGTAAATGCTAGGGACAGATTAGGTAAAGAGGTTCTCCTGGAGGGAAATTGTACCAGTGTTTCTGAGGCACAAAGTTTTGCACTTTGGAAATGAGGTACAGACCTGAATGTCACTGGCTGTCCTAGCTGGAATGTTTTTGGGTGTTCCCTTTTTCCAGTGGGTGGGGTGCCAAGCTCAGGATGCTCAGCTTGTAGGGCTACCCACGGGCCCACATCCATTGCTTCACTGATGAAGCAGTTCCCCTGTCCCCCTGGGCCTTAAGGCTCTTTTTCCATACCTGCCAAATCCCCTTCTCCCATACCATTTGGTTGAGGATCAGAGAGAGTACGAAATACCATAGGAATTTCTTCTTGTTTTGCCCACTCTTGCACCTCAGAGCCAGACCAAGGGGACAGAGGATGACCCAGCACACCAAGCCCAGTGCCCACCCAGGCAGTGCAGGGTGGAATTGGATTAAAGCCCCCTGCACGTGGTGCTACCTTGGGAAGGGATCCTGGCTACCTCCAGCTGTGTCTGCAGTCACTTGTCATCCTTGGCAGCACCCTGCAGCCACCCCTAACCCTAAACCTAAACCCTAACCCTACCCCTAGCCCTGGGCACTGAGAGGTGGCTGGGCAGGGCAGGGCTTTCTAGCTCCTGGCTGAGGTCAGCCTGCTGTGTGCCACCCTTTGTGCCTTTTTGTGCTTCCAGGGCTTTTGGGGTGCACCCTGGACCCCTTTGTGTGCCCCTCTGCTTCCCTGGGTGCCTCTTAGAGGACTAACCAGCTCCTGTCAAATACAGGCCTGAGTTGCCAAATAAATAATAGGAACATTCCATATATGCAGAGAAACTGAGGAGTGTTGTAGGAGAGGCATTGCTAAGAGAAACAATGCTGTGGTGTCCTCAGCATGAAGGACAATCTGTTGAATAAAGGCAACTTTCAACCTCACATCGCTAGGACTGTGTGAAGTTCAACTACAAACCACCTGATTACCAGAATCTCTGTGTTAAAAATGACTGAGACTCAATATTCTGTTAATGGTTTAATTATTTAATGAATAAAATTGCAATAGACAAAACAGCCTTGGGTGCATGGGGAGTCTCCGCTCCACTCACACCCCTAAAACTCTGGAATTACCTTTTATTGATTACAATTTGTGCATATTCAAAAGGAGGTGGGGTCACAGACATATGCATAGGATTACATCAGGTCATTATAATATTCATGATGGGCAGATTCTTCTTTTGGGGAGATATCCAGGGGTCGTCAGGGGGTCTTTGGATGAAGTAAGAAGTCTTCCTCAGGCTTGAACTTTTTTACCTCTCTTGATTTCCCTGACTTCACTGTATCGTCACAAGGTGGTATCAGACCCCAGCCATAACTTTCCCCTTATCTGCTGGTTGTGACATCTTTATGTTCTCTTTGTGCAGATGTTAACGTTCCTTTGGTGCCTCGTTAGCCTTGGCAGGGCCTTGTTTTAGGAACAGGACCTACGCTTTTAATTATCTTCCAGACAGAAATTATCCTCGTTAGGGCCTTGTTTTGTTCACACTGTTTCAGTGGAAAATTTCATGTCTCAGCTGCTTTGTCTAGCCCCATATCCACTGCTTTCTCAGTTTAATTCTTCCCTGAGTTTTACTGGTTAGGAATACAAATTCATCAACATACATTACATCTGGTAAACCTGAATTAAGATGTATAGGTGAGCTGCACCTTCTAGTAAGCTCTCAAACCAATCCAGAAACCATGGACTGCTTTGTTGCTCACAATTTCCGACTGTTCATGGAATTCTTCATTCCCAATAACTTTAACCAGTGGTTTGAGCTTCTCTTTCAGATTCTCCCCCTCTGCTGGGAGAATAAATCAGAGCCTCATGTCAGCACTTTCAGTTTGCGTGTTCTCCTTCAGTTGTCTGATGACTTCCAGTGCCTGCACAGACATGAAGCACAAAGCATTTACTGAGCTGTTTAAAAACCACTGCACAGAAACAAAACCTCAAACCCTTCCTGTTTGCTTCAGACACATTTCTCAGTCCTGCTCTCTGCCACTCTTCTTGCTGTTCCTCATCATTTCAAATACTTAAAAACCTCTCTGGAATTATGTCAAGCAGCAGCTGGGCAGCAGAACACCAGGAACCCATGCAAAGCCCAATTTCCCACCTCAATTTAAATAAATTATAAAGGCTTTACCCTTGTTCCAGGTATATCACTCTTGTTGCTTTATAATTTTCTTTCTTTATCCTTTCCCCAAATATTCACAGAACAAACTTCCCAAGTTTCAGGAGCACCCATTGCCAGCAGCTGAGTGGCCACTCTGGGGGCCTTGGGGGCTTTGCTGATCCCCCCCTTGGTGGCTGCTGACAGAGAAATCCCTCTTGAAGAGAACTCCTCTGAGCAGAGGGTGGTTTTGTGAGGAAACCAACCTGCTGCTTGGTGCTCCTGTGTGGTTTGACAGAGTAGTGAATGTCCTTATGGCTCTTTCTATGAGGATGACAGTGTAGGGACGTTTTGTCTCAGGACTCACACATTTTTCAGCCACAACAGTCATGATACCTCTGAACCTCTGCTCCAGCTGTGGGTGTCTCTTTGTCTGACACCTGCAGCTCCTCTTGTGATAAAACCTGGACAGGAAATACTAAAAATACCAGTTAGTGAACATCACAGATTTGACTGAAAAGTGAAGCCCTTAGCAATTGTGTTACATTTTAAATTGTTTGACCAGTTTGGTTTGTGAAGTGCAGAAAAAGAATAACTGCATCACTCTTGTGCACTGGGATGAGAGAGCTCTGAGCTTCCCCCTGAGCTTCCAGAGGGAAAAACCAACACACAAACACTGAACTACAAGAGAAACAGCTTTACTCCAGTTCTTGTCACCCACTGCTCCCATCCTGACAGGAATAACTAAGAAATTAAATCTGCTCATAACATTTAATTGGAGTTTTCAAAATAACCACAGTTCCCTTCCCTCCCCTGCAGCCTCAGTGACACCTTGGGAGAAAAACCAGGAGTGGTAAAGCCTTTTTCTTATGTGACTGCAGCCATCAGACCATCAAAGCTGCATGATATGCAGAACACTCAGAGGTCTCTTCAGCCAGAGACTTTTGTAACATTTAAGACTACACCAGAGTTACCACTCCTCCTTTCTACTAATTTCTTAACACTGAAAACCCCTTTTCCCTCCAGCACACTGCATTCTCCCAAACCAACACTCAGCAGCTGACTGAGCCCTGTGTAAAATGCTCCAAAAAGTCTTTCCCAAGCTTTTATGGAGCAGGAAGCTGCAAACTGGTTGGATTCCACCATTTACAGGTTTCATCTGTCCCAAAGGCTTGAATGAGGTTGTCCTGATTTGCCTCCTGGCCTTTGGACACATTGACTAACACTGAAAAATAGGATCTTGTTTATATTTTTCTCCCTAGAAATAAGGGAAGGGTTAGAAAAGATGGGCAGTGAACCCTGAAAGAAAGAGCATAGGAGTTTTTAGCAAGAAAAAACCAAATCTTGCTGCAAAGTCAATCAGGAGAGCCTGGGAACTTCTACTTGCTACAGAAACGTGGTCAGGTATGACAAGTTGAGAGATGGGGCTGAACGTGAGCCAGCATGTGCCCAGGTGGCCAAGGTGGCCACCATCACCCTGGCTGGTACCAGCCCTGGTGTGGGCAGCAGGAGCAGGGCAGGGATCATCCCCCTGTGCTGGGCACTGCTGAGGCTGCAGCTCCAGTCCTGGGCTCAGTTCTGGGCCCCTCACAACCAGAAGGACATTGAGGGGTTGGAGTGTGTCCAGAGAAGGGAATGGAGCTGGGGAAGGGTCTGGAGCACAAGTCTGCCCAGGAGCAGCTGAGGGCCCTGGGGGTGTTGGAGCAGAGGAGGCTGAGGGGAGACCTTCTGGCTCTCTGCAACCCCCTGAGAGGAGGTTGGAGCCAGGGGGGGTCGGGCTCTGCTCCCAAGGAACAAGGGATGGGACAAGAGGAACTTTTGGCACAACTCAAGTTGTGCCAGGGGAGGTTTAGGTTGGAGCTGCGGAAGAATTTCTCCCTGGAAAGGGTTGTCAGGGCCTGTCCCAGGCTGCCCAGGGCAGGGCTGGAGTCCCCATCATCCCTGGAGGGGTTTCAGAGCCCTGGAGATGTGGGGATGAGGGACATGGGGTGGGGGTGGCCTGGGCAGGGATGGGGGAAGGGTTGGACCTGATGAGCTGACAGGGCTTTTCCAACCAAACCAATTCTATGGAATGTCACTGCCCAGGGCAGTGCCAGCGCCCCGGGCTCCCCCGTTTCCCCAGCCCTGTCCCCCGGGGCAGTCCCCGTCCCCGTCCCCTCATCTCCTGGCTCCATCAACGATCCGGCGGCGCTCCCGCCACCACCTCCGGCCCCTGTGCGCGGCGGGGCGGGTTGTGGGGGAGAATGGAGACGGGGGAGGCACCGCCCCACGCCGCCTCCCCATTGGCCACCGCTGCGCCCGCCCCGCCCTTGGTGTCTCCGGGAAAACCCGTCCGGAGGGGAACGGAGGGGAGAAGCCGGAACGGGACAGTGGGGACCCAGGGCCTGGGGTGCTGGCGGTGAGGAGCGGGACCGGGACCGGGGTGAGGGGGGCGGTGGGATGGGATGGGGTGGGATGGGATGGGATAATGCTCGGGACGGATGTGGTGGGGTTAATAACCGCCTGGTGAGGGTGTTGGGTGTGTATGGGGGTGTGGGTAAGGGCTGGGGGGTTGAGGGGGTTTGCGGGGAGATTGGGGGGCTTTGTGGGGTGCTGTGAGGGGCAGGGGGCGTCTGTGACCCATGAGGTGGTCACTGCGTGGGGGATGGGGGGTCCTGTGCTGAGGGGCAGCTCCAGGCGTGGGGTGAGCCCCGAGGAGCAGCGAAATGGGGGAGGTTCGGGGGGTGCAGAGGGGCAGCGGTGAGGTGAGGCAGGGGGGTGAGGGTCTGGGTGGAGGGGGTGGGTGAGCTGCAGGGCTGGGGGTCCCCAGGCTGCTGGAGCCCCCCAGGGGCTGCTGGGGTGGGGTGGGCAGTGCTGGGGCTGCTGGCACCGCGGGGAGCACTGGGGGTCAGGGGCAGCAGCCTCATGGGGGGGGAATCCCCCCAGCTCTGTGCTTTTGGGGTTCAGTGTTGCTGATGGAGGGGTGAGGGGGAGAGCAGGTTCTGTACTGTTAGGAACAAGCCAGGGGAAGAGGAAGCTGGGTGTGTCCAGGCTCCTGGAAATACTGGGATTCTGTGCTCCTGGCTGATGTCTGCAAGAACAAGATCTGAGGATAACAGGAGAAGGGGCTCATCTGCAGTTCTCAGTCAACAAGTGTCTCAAACAAGCCTTACTTAAAAATCTGAGTGCTTTTTGATAGATGGTAATCCCAGGCAGAGCCCAAGGGCGCTCCTGGCTCTGTGTACCTTGAATTTTTGAGTTGGTTCACAACAGTCTGGGTTGTTCTGAATCAAACCTCACCCACATGATAGAACTGTTGAAGTTCCAGTTGAATCCAGGTCTCAGTCTGGTCCTGAAACTCGGGGTCAAAGCTGTTGTTATAATCAGTGAGGTGCCTGCTGTGTGCAAGCAAGGGCTGTTCTCAGCAGCAAGCTCTGTGGGGGAGATTTTTTCCATGAAATTGAACTTTCCAGCTCCAGAGAGCTGCACATGTCAGGTCTGTGCAAGACCAAGGTCAGTGTGATACAGTGAATGTTTCACAAGGACATTTTACTTTCAGACACTTGCACAGCACAAGTGTTTTCTGCTTTCTCTTAGAACAGAACCTGCTATGTCTGAGGAAAACCTAGAGTTTCATCTGGCAGTCTAGAACATTAGAACATACAAAGATGAAACTCAGCTTACACACCTCTGAGGAGGGGAAGGTTCCTTGATTCAGTTGTATTTTCTTGTCTTTAGCCCAAAGCTGTGTTCTGCACAACTTGAGAATTGCCAGTAGCATCAATCTGTGGGCCCTGTGTGATTATTTTCTTGTGCACAAAACCCTGCTCTTGTTAAACCTGTGCTTTATTCTCAATTCAGGTGTCCCAATGGATGCATGGAACTTCTTCTCTACTTGCCTGGTGTCCTTATGGCTGCACAGGTTCTACATCTACTCTGCTGTTGCTTTTGGAATCAGTGTTTGGATTATTGTTCAGTTCTTCACCAAGACCAAGAAGTTCACTGAACACGTAAGCACTTTTGTCTGAGAAGGCCCCAAAATCTGTGTGGAAGTGAGGAGCTGCTGGTGCAGTGAAATGTTCCTCTTGGGTCAGTGCAGTTTGGGTCACCTGAGAGTTCTGATCCTCAGCCTGGGTGTTCTCCTGTTAGTGGGGAGCTCTGCTGCTCTGCTGCTTCTTGCCATGGTGCTGAGGGGATGTGTGAGCCTGGCTCTGCCCAGTGGCTGCAGGGTTCTGTTCCCACTGAATTTGGGCTGGTTTGGGGAGGGCAGTGGGATTAGGCTGCTCAGGAAGGTGAAAGCCCCTCCTGGCAGGTGAGTGGAGTTGTGCTGCAGGAGTTGGGAGGTTCTGAGGCTCTGCTGGATCCTGTTGGGGGTGTGATGGGTCTGGGTCAGAGGGGTGGTGCTGGATGTGGCTCTGCTGGTGTCAGGGAAGCTGAAACATTTTGGCTGTGGCATTTGCATGGCCTCAGGATTTGTGTGCTAAATGTCTTTGGGAAAATGGGGTTAACATCACTTTGAGAGGGGATTGATTGAAACTCTGCTTGGTTCTTAGGGTGAAAAAGCCAATGGGACTCCTGCTGGAGGGACAGAAGACAAGCTAATCAATGGGTCTGCCCCCCTGCAGGCAAAGGAAATCCATGTTGCTGGGGTTAAGATTTTCTACGGGTCCCAAACTGGCACAGCAAAGGTACAAATTTCTTGTTTTTCTCCCCCATGTGAAGTTGATTTGAAATATCCCTGAGACTCAAGGATGTTGCTTGCCTCAGCAACACAGCACTGGGTAAACATCTCAGAGTTCATCAGAAACTTCCCTAGAAGTCATTGCCCAACATGGAAGATAAGTGAAAATTTTGTAACAGAAAAATATCCTTTTTTTTCTACTCCTGTGAAGTGAGGCATGCAGCAGAGGCACTGATTAGGAAGCTTAAAGTTTGTCATTACACATCCTCTTCATTTTCTAGCAGGTGGTGTTAGGTTAGTACTGGTGTGTGTGCTTTCTGGAAAATAAATTAAATTTGTTTATGTAAATGTAAAATCATCATTCATTAAAATTCATGAAACTTTCTTCTTCCTGTCAGTATATTTAATTTAAATGTGAGGGATTTCAGGTCCAGTGCCCTTTTTTCCTGTGTCATTGTTCTTTCTGTGCTGGGAGAGATTTTGTGGTTGGGCTAAGCAGGAGCATGTTTGGCCCTTACAGTAGCTGGACTGGAGGAACCTGATAATCCTAGAGTCTGATAACCTTCTGGATTTCCTTTTTCAGAGATTTGCCAGAAGTCTGGCTGAAGCAGTTGCTTCCCAGGATTTGCCTGTGGAAGTCATTAGCCTGGGAGACTACGATCCAGATGATTGTTTAGTAGAGGAGGTGGGTACCTAAGAAACAGAGATCATAAAAGCATTTCCTGGGAATGTGAGGGCTTTGTTCTTCTTGTACTTCTCTTCTCCTGGAAATCCCCAAAGCCACGTGCTGTAAGTGGCTTCCCTTCCATGTAAGCAAGTGCAAGCCCTCCAGCTTCAGCAGCAAATCCTTGAACTTTGAATATTGCTGGGGAAGGTTCCCAAAGCATCTCTGGGTGCTGACAGTGACTTTGCAGGAGCTTGTTCTGCAGCTCAGGTGTCAGTGACATCAGGGTGGCTGCTGCAGGTCCCCCTGTCCTGTCTTTTGACACCTCACCATGGAAGGGTTCAAACCCAGACTCAGGAGATGGTGACACTGCCACAGCCCTTGTGGCCTTAGAAGTCAGAACTGTCTTGGGAGGCACATTCATGTTGCATGATCCTTGAAGGATCTTCCTGCTGAGAATATTGGTATTTACTGTTTGTTACTTTTTGTTGCCCTGGGAGAGCTGATTGCTGGAAGAGTCTCTCACGAAGCTGCTGATTGGGGTGGAGAAGGTGGGTGTCCTGTTCTGTGTCCCTCTTGGGTAGGAGTAAGGCAGCTTGATCTCTCCTGGCTCATGTCAGGTGGCTCAGCAGGGGGACAGCTGCTCAGCACCACTGGGATTGTCCCCTGCAGCATCCTGCACCACTGCCTGTGCACCCACTTAGCAAAAAACCTTCTCTTTTGCCTTGTCCCAGCTGCCCGTGGGTTATTGCTCTCCTCCTGATGTGAAGTGCTCTGAAAAATGCAGTCATCTTTTTTGTTCTCTTTATTATCAGACAACCAGCAGGAACATCTGTGTGTTCCTGGTAGCCACATACACAGCTGGGCAGCCACCAGAGAGTGCAGTGTGGTTCTGCAGGTGGTTGGAGGAGGCAGTGAACGACTTTCGCCTTGGGAAAACTTACCTGCAGGGCCTGAGATATGCTGTGTTTGGCTTGGGAAACTCAGCTTATGCTGATCATTACAACACAGTGAGTATCTGCCATGCCTGTTCCTTTGCTTCCTGCTCCTTGGGAAGGCTGAGCTTCCCTAAATGCTCACAGTGATGCTGGGGATTTGTCTGAGAGCTGCAGCCTTTGGGTGGAGTTGATCAGAGAATGGGTTTAGGGCCCAGGCAGTGTGGTGTTGAAGCAGGAGTCCCAAAATCACTGCATTAACCTGGGAGGTGTGGGAATACATGTGGCAAATGCTCCTTGAGGTAACATCCCAGCTTGGGAAGCTCTCCCTCAGTGTGTGAGGGCACAGCACTGTAAACCCTCTCACTTGCTGCCTTGTTTAGGGTGCTTTTCTCAGCTTCTTTTGGGCTTTGCTGTATTCTTTTGAGCTTGGCAGATCTGTAGATGCACAATCTGGCTGTACCTTACCCAGGCAGTTACTTTCATCTTGGAAAAATAACCTACTGACCCCTGACTTGCCACTGGGTTTGTGTAGCTGGGGTGACATTAACTACTGTGTGATGATTGCTGTCCAGATGTCCACATGCCCAAAGCAGCTTCTGTCCAGAGCTGATCCTTCCCCTCTCAGTGTGATGGCAGCAGGGAGGGTGCTTCATGGTGTTCAGGCTGCTGTGTGGCCATGCAGAGGAGAGGGAGTCCTGACATCCCTGCCTGGTAGTCCTGAGCAGCTCACCAGCTCTGTTTCCAGGCTTGGTCTTTGCTTTCTTAGTTTAACTTGTTCTTCCTTTAATTTTCCCTTCACTGTGCTCCTCTCCCAGGTTGGCAGGAACATTGACAGGTGGCTGTGGATGCTCAGTGCCAGCCGTGTCCTGACTCGTGCTGAGGGGGACTGCAACGTGGCCCAGAGCAAGCATGGCAGCATTGAGGCTGACTTTGAAGCCTGGAAAAGCAAGTTCCTCCTGCAGCTTCAGGCCCTCTGCAGAGGGGAAAAGAAGATGTGCAGTGGGAAGTGCAAGAAAGGGAAATGCAAATCTGGAGGGAAGCAGAGCAAGGAGAGCTCAGCTGATGAACACGGGGCATTGGAATATGAGAATACTGAGGTAGAGCCAAAATCCATCGACCTTATTTCTGGTTTAGTGCCCTTTGGAACACTATTTGACTTCTCTCCTTCCTCCTGCAGCCAGAGGGGTGCTGTGGGAGCTTGATACTTCCTAGTGGTGCAGAAGAGGGGTAGGAGGGGTGAGATCCTGTGGTGGATAACATGTAGAATAAAGAAGGATCAAAAAATTAGTTATGGACGTGGACTAGATGTGATCTGTATAATGAGAGAGCCTTCCCCTTGAGCAGGGGCAGTGTATGCTCCAGGAAACAGATGCTCCAGGAGGCCAGTCTGGGTTCTCTTCAGTCTTTGCTTTGTCTCATAGCCAAGTGAAGCCTTTGGTTCCTGCCACATTTCATCTGCTTTCAGTTCAACTCGTGGAAGTTGAAATTGCTTTGCCTTCATCCCAAGGTTTTTCCCAAAAGCAGTTGGGAGAATGTTACCTGTGCAAGTCCTGAATGTGTTTGCCTGTAATGCTTTGTGTCTTTTGGAGTGTTTGTTCATTTCAGGTTTTGAATAAGAAATCCTCTCCCTTCCTCTACAGAGCTGCTGTGGCACTTTAATGCTCCTTGCAAGCCATTTGTTGTGGGTTTGAAATTATGACTCTGACTGTGTTGAGTTTTGTAGGAAAATTTGGGCTCTTGTAGCTGAGTGGGTATGAGAGTGCTGGCTGCTGCAGGCACAGGAGGAATAAAGGTTGCTGTTACACCAGTGCTGTTGTGCTGCACCTCAGCTCTGTACAGAATGGCAGACAACTTTTCTGTTCTGTGAAGAGTTTGACTTGGAAAACAGATCTTTCATTTCTTCATTCAGGCACTTGGAGTTCAAGGGGTTTGGGCTTCCAGATTGTTGTGTGCAGTGGGAGCTGGATCCTCTGCATTGCTTCTCCTGTGATCTGACAGACACATGAGGGAGATGGAGCCAGGACATCAGGACTGAGTTGCAGGTGGCTTCTGGGCTACAGAACCCTTTAAAAATACACTCTGGTAAAAGCTCCAAGTTTAAATGCATCTCCTATACTATGTGTAGGGTCTAGTTGGAGGAGAGAGTAAAATTAGAGCTGTTGGAGAATCTGTTCAGAAACTGCACCTCATACACTTTACACAGGTTATTGGTTGACTCTTCTTTGGTTTTCAGCATTCTCTTCCAGATGTGGGAGCTGAATTCTCTGGTTAGCATAGATGAAGGTCTTGTGTTTAACATTCAGATACATTCCTGATTTATTTTTTTTCTCTTACACAGGCAGAAGAGTTGTTTGAAAGCAGTAGTGAGGAGGAGGCTGATGCTCTGGAAGCTGGAGGTACAAGTTCTGTCATTGATGTGGAAGATCTTGGCAATATCATGAGCCACATGAAGAAAGAAAAGGTACAAAGGTTCTGTTCTCATTGTTGCAGTCAGTGTAGAACTGTCAGGTCTCTGTCACTGATTAAAATATTACCTGCTGAATCTGTAGGGTCTAATTAGAGTAAAATATGAGCTATGGGAGAACTTGGCCTGAAAAAGAACATAGGTGGAGGTGTTTTGGATGCAGTTACTGACTGGCCTGTTCACTAAGCAGGTGCTGCAATGGTAACTTGTTATTTTCAGCCTGAGAAAAAATTGCTTCTGCAGCAAACACTGAACTCTGAACATGCATCTCTGCCACTGTGATTTGCACTCCAGGGTCTGAACCCAAATCCTCTCCCTGTGACTGTGGGTATGTCAGCTGAAATGCAAGCCTGTCTTGTGCTGGGGTGTTGTGATGAGGAGCAGAGCTGCAGCTGGGCTGGTAACACACAGCTGGAGGAGAACTTGGGTGTTTTGCTGCTGTGTGTGCAGGTGGAGCCAGAGAGCTTGAGCTGAGCTGTGCTGAGCCTGCCAGAGGCAACCCCAATTCCTGCTTCATGTCAGGGTGTTACCATCTCTGTTCTCTGCTGTTTTGTTTGTGGCTTTTTGTGTGTTCAGTCTGCAGGCAGGATCTACCAAACTGATTTAGTTAGCACATGACAAAGGATCTAAATCTAAGTGGATTCTGGGCAGCCTTAGTGAGCTGCCCAGGCTTTTTGCTGGCAGTGGGGAAGGGCTGGCCCTGGGATGTTTTGTGTTGCCATCCGCTGATCCCTTGGGGATCTTTCCATGGTGGTGCCTTTCCTCATGAAACAAAGATTGATGTTTGTGTGTCCCTGTGCCTCCTCCTTCTCTCTGCTCACCACTGGAGGTCAGTGACAAAAAGGGATGTGCTGGAGCAGTGTGCCCTGGGAGCTGCTTTGAGACCAGGGAAGGGAGATGGGGTCATCGAGCAGTTTTATGAGAAATCAGGCACTGAGTTTTCACTGACTGACAATATAACGTGGCAACACCATGGTCACCACTGCACCAAGTGTAGTGTAAACCAGGAAAGCCAGGTATAGTCTAGCTTGTGAATAAAAAGCACAACAATAAAATGCTTCCTGCTTTCAGCCTCTCAGGCACATTGTGCTGTGGTGAGCATGGCTGAAGTCAGTGGGGTTTGGTTTTTTATCTAGGCAGTGACAGGTTTTTTGCTGCCTGTCCTATTTCCTGATGCATGTTTGAAACAATTCCCTGCTTCCTCAGTGCTCTGCTTGAGTGGTGAGAGGCCTGGATGTCAAATGCACAAGTTACATGCTGCAAAAGTACAAATATCTCTGTTCCTGTGGCTCTGAAGTGTCCTCTCTGACCTGAGGGACACTTTCTGTCTGAGCACAGGTGCTCTTCTGCATTTTCTCATCTGCTGCCTTTGCTTTGGAGGGGATGCTGAACACTTGTTCTGCCTGGCAGTGAAATGTTCCTGCTTGTTCCAGCTGTTAAATCCTGAGTGCCAGTCTGCTCTGGGACAAGGGTGAGGACTGAAGTCTGCTCTGTGCATGGCAGTTTCTTGCCCCTTCTGATAGGAGCTGTTGTCAGCTGGTGAGACAGAAGGCCCTAAGGCTGTGGATCAACTTTTCCTTGTGACCAGTGCCACTGAGCTGTGCTGCTGCAGTCATGTCCCATGGTTTTGGGTGAATTTTCCCTGATCTGTGGCTCTGCCTTGCTGCAGGCTGCATTTCTGGTTGCAGGTCATGCAGAAGGGACCCTTGGCCATGACTTCCATGTAAATCCTCAGCTCTCTCGGGCAGGGCTGTGGTTTCCAGGCTGAGGCTGTAGCTGTGTCAGTGTTGCAGGAGGGAGCCTGAGCTGATGGCTGTCACTGGTGTCATCAGCTGAGGGAAAGAATGACTTTGTCCTGGTGGTGAATCTCCTGGGGGATGTGTGCATTGGCTTGCTACAGGTTTATGCAAACACTTGAATTGTAAAATGATCCTGTAGGTGAGGTTAATAATGAAAACAAATGTTGAAGACTTGATATGGAAGAGTAGGATGCTCTGCATTTATGAAAGGAATTCATCATGATCAGGCTCTAGCTCCCAGGCAGCAGGATGCAGTTGTTTAAGTGTAGTCCATCTCTGTCTGAAGTCACATCCTCATTTGAGTGGCTAGGAGTTTGTGCAGTGAGTTTTCTTTCTCAGGTGAGCTGCATTGTCCCTTTAGCCAGTTTTTTTTTCCACTCACGGAATGCAGAGCCGTGTAAAATTAGTCTCCCACCTTTGTTTTACACTGCTGGCTTGCAGTGATCCCTCCCAACACAGTGCTCTGGGGTTTTATATCTGAGCTATCCATACACGGGCAGCAAATTGAGGAAGAAGCTGTGTTATATCACAGGCACCTCTTCATATGCAGTTACCTGGATTTGAAATGTCCCCAGTGGTTTCCACATGAAGTTGTGGATTTCAGTGTTCTGCATTAACCCCTCTGCATGTGGGCAGGGGGTAGCAGGTTGTGCAGTGCTGTAAATGTGAAATGTTTAGAGTCCAGCTTTGATTTCCTTTGCAGCATGTGTTGCCTCTTGTGAGAAGCACTGGCAGATAAGACAGATGTGCAATCACAGTCAGAATTCTTTGTTGTTCTGCCTTTTATGGGATGGCAGAGGGAGGCTGGGAAGGTGAGTGTCTCTCATAAGTGGCTGATGAAATCTCTGCAGGTGATCTTAATTTTGCATCCATTTGCTGTTGCTTGAATCAATGGAAATCAAGGCTGAATTTTGTTCTACAGCTTTCTTCCCCTTCTATACAGCAGCTTCATTGCATTTTACAAAGAACTGTCCAAGACAGACCTGCTTGAGACAGGTACTGGATTCTTGCAGTCATTTGGATCAGGCAAATAGATTCAGAGGTTCAAGGTGAATAAAAGGACCCCTCTTCCTGATCTAGTTGTAAAAGTTAAATACTCTTCCTTGGAAAATAAATGGATTTTTAAAGAGCTTCTGAGGGTAGAGGTACACAGTTCAAGGCTGTGGTGCCTCATGCACACTCAATCTGAGCACAAAAATTGGTGCAAGGTGGGGTAGCAACAGGAAGCCACTCAAATATAAAATAATGACTGCTACACAGGTAAATTCCCCACTTTACTAGATCTTATGCTCTGTGGTGATAAATACTCCATAGCTGCTAAAATCCAGACCTTTTTTTTTCTGAGTAATTAAATTTCTGGAACCTCCAGCAGGTGGTACAGCTGCAGGTGCTGGTTAGCAGCCTTCTGGACTGGACTCAAACCTTCAGCTGGTTCAGTTTCACAGTTGTGGCACACTGTCCCTGTCCTCCAAAGTTACTCCTCTGAAATGTGCTTATCAGGTAAAATGTCAAAACTAATGGGTAGGTTTGTGGCCTGCAGGACTGCTATTAATCACAGGGACACCATTGCTTTATGTAGATTGTCTCCCACAGCTGGGAGATTGTGATAAACTAGAAAGGCCAACCTAGACTTGTTCCCAGGGAATGAAATGGCTTTATTAACCTTCATGTTTATAAACTGCAGGCATGAGTAATAATAATGATACCTTTTTTTTTTTTATTTTTTTTTTTTTGATGGGTTGGGAAGTAATAAAATGGGTCTGTTTTGTTGAGACAATTTTGAGATTAATGTTCTTGTTTTCTAAAGCAAAAAATTTAATGATGCTGATAGTCACATATGCAACATAGATACACAGGAAGGGTGAAGAAACTTTGAATGAAGTTGTTTGGAATTTTATTTGAAATGGGGCAGTGAGTTTTAAGATTGACAAATTAAAAGTCAAAGATTTACAGACTAAGTGTTACTGCAGAAACTTTCAGAGTAAGCAAGAATTGTTAGCTGTCTCTTAACTGAATGGAATAGGGCTGGGGTACTTGACTGCCACATTTAGAAACAGCTAAAACTGGTGTGCACATTTAGAGCTCTCAAAAAAATTTGGCTTTTAATGGATGGAAGATTCCTATAGGTAAAAATGTGTTCTTGTCTGCAACAGCTCAGTCTCTGGGATAGATTTTGACCTCTGCTACTCTGGCTCAGAATTCAGTGTTGTGGAATCACTGTCTCCCAGACATGTTTGGGTTGGAAGGGACCTTAAAGATCATCAAGTGCCACCCCTGCCATGGTCAGGGACCCCTCCCCCAGCCCAGGGTGCTCCAAGCCCCATCCAACCTTCAACACTGCCAGGGATGGGGCAGCCACAGCTTCTGGGGGCAACCTGGGACAGGGGCTCAGCACCCTCACACCAAAGGATTCTTCCTCTTATCTCAATCTCCCCTCTTTTAGTTTAATGCCATTACCCCTTGTTCTCTCTCTCCATGCCCTTGTAAAAAGTCTCTCTCCAGCTTTCATGTAGCTCCTTCAGGTATTGGATGCTACATCTGTGGGATCCTACATTTTAAAGTAAGCTTTAAGAAATACAGTTTAACTGCTTGGCAGCTACTTGTAGCATTAAAATCTGGATTCAGCATAGAGACACTCCTCCCCTCTCCCTTCTTGTGTTCAAACCTCTTTTCTCTAAACCTTGGCTATTGAAAAAAAGAAAAAAGTAAAATGTAGTAAATGCCAGATATCCTGTATTTGACCTATGGTTTGGTACTGGCTTCCTTGTTGAGCCTTTGTAAAGGGTTTTAAGATTAGAATGAAGATTTATTTTTACCCCTAGTAGCAGATCCCATATCCCTGGCTGCTCTTCAGTCTGTTTTAGATAGATGGGTAGTGAAACAGGAGCTGATAGATATAAAAAATTCTGGAAGTCTGAAGTCCCCTGACTTCTGGGCTTCCTCTTTATTTCTAACCCTTTCTTGACCACATCTGCTTTTTGAGTTGATCAGACTTAGCCTGCAGCAGTCCAGCCCATCTGCTTCCCATTTCTCACAGACTTTATGCTGCATTTCTCAGGTGTTTATTTATTTTTTTTTTTTTAAGGTTCTTGCCAGCCAAATAACACATTTGGATGTGCACAAAGAACTGCAGAGAGTAATTATCTGCTGGTGGTAATTACTGGGAGGAAGTGGCCTCTTGATGTTGTGGCAGTATCTGAGTCAGGAGCAGCGCAGGGGGAGCTGTGGGAGTGCAGCCATTGATGCCGAAGCAATTTGTTGTTCTGCTGGGCTGGGACTCAGGGGGCAGTGGAGTTTGTGAGAGGCTCTCAGGCTGCCCTGCTGAGTGTCCTGTCCCTCTGTATGAAGGGCAGCATCACCTATGGGCAGGGGCAGCTGCTGTTTCTTCTCTGTTTTCAGGTGAGCCACAGTTTTGCTTTCTTTGCTGATGGCATTATGACCTTACAGCTACTTTGAGACCACTGGAAAGGCACTGGAAACAATAACCTGTTGGAGACCTTAAAACCCCAACATTTTCCTTTTTGAAACTACAGCTCCAAAGTGGTGCTTTGTTTACACACAAGGCAATCCTGGAAATTAATTTTCTGTATCTCTTTGATTTAGACAATGCCACAGTTGGACCCAGTAAGGAGAAAGTCCTTGGAATCCTTGGGAATCATAAACATATCAATGAAAAATGCATGAACCTCACACACAGGGTGGTGTTAGCAAAAGCTGTTGCAGGGGAAGGTAATGAACTGAGCAATGCATAGTCCAGGGTTGCCAAACCCTGGGCTGCCAAAGCAGGTGAAGTATTTGCCTGTCTGATATTCTGATACCAGAGCTGATATTCTGATATTTTTCTCTTGCTGTTGGTCGCAGAGGTTTGGCATGAGGTAGGGGGTGCATTTTGCTAGGTTGTGGATATGCAGACAACATGGAAACTCCTGAAAGCTTTCTCAGCATAAACAGGTGGCATAAGAGAATGGAAGTTGCATTATTTCAGCTTTACAGAAAGAGCTGGACACTAATGTGGCACAAAACTTGAGTACACACGTACCAAACATGCTGTGGCTCGAGCTCTTCTGCTTGATGCTTTCCCTGGTGCTCCATAACCTATATTAACATTTTCATGGATAGCTGCTTTCCTGTGTTAGAAAAATTCCAAAGCCCAATGCCAGGGGCACCTCTGGGCACTGCTGATGGCACTTGGTGCTTTCCTTTCTGTGATGGGCACTCAGGGTTGCTAATATAAAATAACATTCTGCAGTCCAGCCAGCTGCCTTGCTTCCAAGGGTTGGTTTTCTGAAGCAGATATTGCTACACCTCTGGCTGGTACAGCTCAGATTCACAGGAGGCTTTGTGAAACACAGAAAATGAGTGCAGAATCAAAATTCATCATCCTTTTTTCTTTTTTTTTCTCTCTCTTTTTTTTTTTTTTTTTTTTTTTGTGTATTCGTGGCATTTTGGACATTTTGAAGATTGGTGTTGAAATGAAATGCCCTTTTAGATCTAAACTGTGAGCCTAAGAAAGAAATGATGGAGTGGAGAAGTCTTTACAGAGCCATTTAAAAAAAGATAAATCTGCAAAACGTGGCAAGATGCTGTGAAAGGGTGTGTGCTGTGTACTCTGTGGGAAAGCAGAATAGGCTGAAGTGGAAAATCTTCCTGGGTGTAGGTTGGGATTTCAGGCCACTTGTTGAATCTTATTACCTGGATTTTAGTTGTGATTATTGTAGCACAGAAGGAAGGAATAAAAATGTGAGTGTGGCCTAATTTTCAAATATAAGTCAGTCACTTTTGGGTGGAGGCAGACACATTTTTAGTTGTGATTCTTTTGTTTCCTTTGAAAATCAATCTTCTTTATGGTGTGTCCAAGGAAGCTTTCCAAATCAAACAAATGTCAGCAGAATCATGCAGCACAATGTGAAATGGAATTGTGGTTTAACAACACCTTGTAAAAATGTTCCCTACAGCAAAGCAGTGGTGTTACAGCTCAGTGAAGCAATCTCAAAACTCCCCTGTAGCTGTGCAAATGTAACTTTAGAGTTGTGATCTGGGAATTTTTTTAGCCTAGAGGATTCTGGCTGATCTTGAACATTATAGGAAAATGGATGTTGGTGGATCATTTATCCTCCTGCTTTTCATAGTAGACATCTGGTGCCCTTTCAGGCTAATGTAGTTGGTTAACAGCCTAAGTCTTCTGTCATTACTTGTCTGCGTGAGTTTGGGCTTTAAAATGCTGTTGTGTGTGTCCAAAACTCAGCATTGACTTTTCACACAAAAGAGAAGGCAGAATTCCCTCTGCAGGGGCTGAGCTGATATCTCTGTGAGTAGAATTCTGCCTTTGGATGGCAGCTGGTACCTGCTGCCTCAGAACCTCAGAGTAATGCCAGGGACCCACTGGAATGCTACAGCAGAGCAGGGTAGACCAGCTTGTTACTGGAAATTCAGAGGCTTCTATTCCAGGAGAAAAAAAAAAATCTCACTCCCAAGGTTGTTTGGTTTGTTTGTGTTTTATTTTGTTTGTTTGTTTGTTTGTGGTTTTTTTTTTTTTTTTTTTTTTTTTTTTTTGTTTTGTTTTTGTTGGCATCAGTCAGAACTTTTCAGGGGCTTTCCCCCTTTTAGGGACACTTCTTGGAAACACATGCCATGATTTTGAGCTTTTGATCAAGCCACCTCCTGTTTCAGTCCTGGCCAGGGAATTGCTGAGTTCCCCATCTCTCAGCTGTCATCCTTGCAGCCCTTGGATGCTCTTTGCTTCAGGTCAGACTTTTGTGCTTAGCTGGGCAGTGGTGGAGTGAGTGGATATGTAGCCTGTGATGATGCAGACTTGTAGCTAGTTTAAATAAGATGTTTCTTGCTGTGTTTGCTGGTTACCTGACTGCTTAATCCAAATTTCCAGTCTTGTGCTCACTTTCAAATATCGAAAGCATTTTTTATTTTCTGTTGACTGACAGGGCTTCCCACGTTGCAGGGAGTTTTATCTGTGGACTGAGCAATTCTAATTGTGTCTGCTTGTTATGGGTGGGTTGGGTTGGGTTGTGACAGCCCCAGCTTTGTACCTGGAGCAGGAAGGTCCCCACAGTGCTCTGGCTGGATTCTGCTCCTCTGCTGCTGTGTTCAAGAGTCTCTTTATGGAAGCCTCTCCTGTTCTTTTCCCACATGTTTTAGTCTTGCAGGAAGGTTATTTGTAAGGAAATGTGATGTCTAATCAAGTTTCAAAAAAACCCCTCCATGTGGTTCTTGCCTTTTGTGATGCTGACATCTGAGCCTGGATTAGGGGAAAAGTTGTCAGCTCCTCACTGTCCTCTTGGCACTGGAGTTTTGCTTCCCCAGCTCTGCTTGGTGTGAACTTCAACTCTTCATTCATGTAATCCATGAACTTTAATGCTTCATTTCATCACTCCCCTAGGAAAGTTTTACTAATACTTCTTGCTGCCAGGCAGTCTTTTCCTTGCCAATATTTTCCCTTAGCATTGCTTCTGTTAGTCCTGGCTCCAGCCCCTGCACTGTTAATGTTTTCTTAATGTTTATGCTTTTCATTTGTTAAGAGATCCTGGAGCCATTTGATGGGTAAGGCTGTAAACTGTGACAAGGCCCAGGGTTCCTTCTTATTTAACCCTGTTTCTTGTTATCTTGTTTAGCCCAGTGCTCAAGTAGGAAAGAAATTCAGTCAAAATTGGGATATTCTGTGTGTCATTTTCTTTCCAGGAGAAAAAATTCTTGGGGATCATGTTTTTTTTCAGCTGTAGCACATCAACAAATAGAGCCTTGAGGCTAAAAGGAGTAAATTAAGGTAGTATAGTGGATACTTTTCTGCATGAGTTTGCATCTTCTGATTTGCTCACTTCTGCAATCTTAGTCTGAAGAGCATTTGATGCATATGGGGCAGCAGTGTGTGTCCTATGGGTTGTATTTGGGTGTGGCTGTGGACAGGAATATTTGCAGGAAATTCTTTCCAAGACTTGAACCTTGACTTGTCCCAGGGGCAGCAGCAGCCCTGCCTGGGCAGGGAATTCTGGAGTTCTTGCACGTGTGTGTTGGGTGCCCTCTGCTCATGAGCTCCCTGTGCCTGCCTTTAAAGCATCTTCTGCCTCTGCCTGCCTGGGAGGAAAGGGAAGAGAGCTTTGCTTTTCCTTTGCCTGCCTGGGAAAGTCCTTCCACATATCACAGAATCACAGAAAGTGAGGGGTTGGAAAGGACCTTGAAAGATCACCCAGTCCAACCCCCTGCCAGAGCAGGGTCAGCTCCAGCAGGACACACAGGAACACATCCAGGTAGGTTTTTAATGTCTCCAGGGCAGGAGGCTCCACAACCTCCCTGGGCAGCCTGGGCCAGGGCTCTGTTACCCTCACAGTGAAAAAATTCTTCCTAATATTTATACAGAACTGTCCCTGCTCCAGTTTATAACCACTGCCCCTTGTCCTGTTGTTGGTCACCCCTGAGAAGAGCTTTGCTCCATCCTTCTGCCACTCACCCCTTACAGATTTATAAACACTGAGGTTTGGGGCTCAGTTGCTTTTGTTCAAATTTGCTTCTGCAGCATAACAGAACCCCTCCAGCAGGCTACAGCAAGAGCTGTGCTGAGCCTGGTGGTACCAAGGGATGGGATTGTATTCCAAGACTTCCTCATCTGGTTGTGAGCACAGACCAGAGGATGACTCTTCAGTTTTTCAGCACTGAAATATGTCAAGGGCATGAAAAAAGCTGGCTCTTGTGACTACTTTCTTGATTTGTTATGAAAAGACAGTAATTTGTCTTAGATTTACTACCAGGCTTTCTACTAAATGACCAGAACTTGAGAAGTTGCTTTGTGCAAAGTTAACTTTTGTTCTCTCCACTCAAACTCTAAATAATAGATGTGAAAGGTTTATTAAGCAAATCAGTAAAACTGCCAGGGCTGTGAATTTCATTTGTCACAAGAAAAATCTGAAGCCAATCACTTGCCAAACATAACAGGTCAGGTACTACAGTTCAGAGAAAACCAAATTATTATTTTGTTTATAGGCTTTCACATTAGGATGAGAGAGGGGGGAAACATTGTCATCTCTCTGAGGGGAAAAATGGTTATTGAAATAAATATTTCTGCCCTGCCAACAAGGCCATTTTATTTGTGCTTACATTTAGGTATTTCCCACAGACACTGCAGTAACAGGCAGGTAGAGATGCAAGTCCTGAAATTCTGAAGGACTTTTTCTCTATCTGGAGCGTGGTTTGGATGGGACGTTTCCTTTGCCCTGAAGTCCCTTGTTGCATTTTTAATGTCATGATGTGCTTCCTAATGCATGATTGTTTTTTCTGGGAGAATTAATGTGGCTTGGGGCTGCAGGGCAGGCAGGCTGGGCCCATCCTCTGGAGTGCTTTGCTTTGGGTAGCTGACAGATCTGTGCTAAGACATTGCTTTTCCTTTTTAACTGGTTGGCTGAGCCTAGTTCAGGGCTAAACAAACCTTGTGTGAGGAGAAGCTCTTTATGGAGCTCTTTATATTTTTAATAGTTAAAAGATGGGGATTTTGTCTCCTTCTTTATACATGAGGCTTTTCCAGTAATATTAATATTAATATTTTACTATTGAAGCTTCTTGCTGATAAATGAAGATCTCAAGTAATAAATGAGGTCTCAAGAAATGAGACTTTTAAACCCATCAGCTGAGGAGCACTTAATGTGGTTAGGCTTTCAGGGAAGTCCTCATGGGTGATAGAACCCAAGGAGAATCTGTCTGAAAATGCAGCAAGCTGAGTGAAAAGAAGTGGGAGCAGATTCCTCCTTCAGTGGGGATCACATTGTGCTGCCTGCCCTACCTCAGCCACTCAGCAAAGTTCTATTCAAAATGAATATGAAAGGTAATAACTTCTGTCCCTTGTTTTGCTTGCCTGATCTCTTCTGAAGTGCTTATTAAAAAATCTCTTTTGTAGTTGAACCACTGAGTGTGTATGGGGGAAGTTTTGTGGTTTGGGTTTTTTTTTTTTTTTTTCCTGAGGTACCTTTATTTTCTAAAATTTTTTTCTTGGGTACAGAAAAAAAAATCTGTGTAGGAACAGCTAGATTTCTTTCCCTGTTTGTAAAGAACACAGTTTGGCAACTCAAGAGCACAGGTTTCCTTAGTGATGCTAACAGTTGTTGGGTAGACTCAAACTGGAAGCATTTGTATGAACTTCTTGATGTCTTTGGCAGAAAAGAGGCTTGGATGTAAAATAGCCTCAGTTTGGTGAAAACTAAATGTCCTCTGGCTTTTGTTTGTTGTTTATCTGTAACTCCTCTAATATTTCAAAAAAAGCCATAAAGAATAGACAGATTACAAGTTGCATGAAATATCAAAGTAATTACTCACACTTTCATGCTTCTTTGTGCAGACATGAAACAATAAATACCCAGAATGTCTCAGAAGTGACACTCACACAGCAGAGGGATTCACAGATTCTTATGTGCTTATGTTTCTCCTGCTAGTAACTTTATGCTAATATGTGATATTCCTGCATGTGATTTTAAGTAAGCTTAACTGTGTCTTGTAAAGCAGCATTTTCTGGAAGGCAAACTTCAGTGAGATGCTGCATCTCATGTGCCTGGAGCTGACTGGAGCATCAGGAAGAGATTTTTCTTGCAGGAATTGGGTGATGGTTGAATTTTGGTGGTGGGCTTGGCTGCCTTTCTGGGTGACTCGTGAAGAGCAAAGCTTCTGCTCTCTAAACTCCTGGGTTATCTCATTCTAGTGATGTGGTTTTCTTCCCTGGCCTGTCCTGGATAATTGTGACAATCACTGCTTATCACTCCAGGCAGTTGTCAGGCACAAATGGTTTGTTCCCTTCCTTTTGTGTTTTGTGGAGAGCTGAGCTTATTGTGCAATCATGAAACACTTGGGCTTAAATCCTGGAGTCCCTCTCACTCTCAGATAAGCTTCAAACACCTTGTTTCTTAAAATGGAGAATTGTATTGCTGTGATAGTAGAACAGACCTAGTGTGTTATGGTTATTTCTTTTAACATTTACTGTCCTAAATTACTTGTAGGGTTAGTGTCTGCTGGGAAGAGAGATGAAATGCAGGGTTACACAAATGCAAGAATTCAGTTTTAAGTTTAGCAGATCCATGGCTGAACTGTATCAGAGTTTAAGTTGTGATGCTTGAGTCTAAACCTTTGTAATTTGCTGTCTTTACACAGAGAGAACATGAGCTGCAGGATGGTGATGTTGGAATGAGTTTGACCCGAGACAACACTGGGAGGAAGGAGCAAGGTGGAAAGAGAGAGATGATCACCCCTGCTCTGAGAGAAGCACTTACAAAACAAGGTGAGGTTCTGCTAAGACCAGGTGGGGGACCAGACTTTGAAGTCTCAGTGGTAGATTTTTAATAAAGCAAGTGAAAGATGGTGGTGTTTGGCAAAGATGCTGCCCTGAGCCCTCGGTCATGGCAGAGTTTAGGCAGGGGCTGTTTGATTGCTGCAGGAGAAGAAGCAAAAGTTTGGTGATGCTCAGTGTGATGCACACTACAACAAGAGGTGAGCTTATTGGAGCTCCCAGGGTTCAATGTATCTTCTTGGGCAGCTTGAGAGAGAAGATGATGATCCACATGCCTCTAGTTCCCAAAGTGTAGGTTTCTCAAAGAATATTTAAAGATCAGCTTTGCATCTCTGTTTTGCATCTTAATCTCCTGCTTTTATTTCAGGTTCAAACTCCCATTTTGTTGCTGAAACTTTGTTTTCAGAAAAGGTAGATGAATAGGTAGGTAGATGATTTCATCAGTAGTTCTCCTGTCAGCTGTAGAGATCAGTTTTAATTAATTTAATGCCTTTTCTAAAGCAAATGGCAAGCATGGGAAGAGCCAGGTTGCCAGCCCTGCAGTTCAGAAGCCTTGGTTCTAAGTGGCTGAGCCAGGAGAAAGGTGAAGTGACCTCCCCTGTGCTGCTCAGGGGGAGACTGAGGGGAATTTAGACTTACCTCTTGTCTGCTAAGTGGACAGGATCTTTCTGATGCTTCTGAGAAGGCCCTTTGGTTATTGCAGAGGAGGCACCTAGCTACAGAGCTGGGCTCTGAAATTCCAACATCATTCTGTGTGGATCCAACAGCTGTGGGATCCTCACACCTTTGTTCCCCAGGATCTCAGCTGCTCTTTGGCCAAAGCTTTTGTAGGTGGCTGGTGGTGTGTTCTGCCTGTCAAGCATCTGACATATTTGGTTGCTTGTTTGGTTTTTTTTTTTTTTTTTTCTTTTCATTAACCTTGGCATGACTACAAAATAAAGAACCATCCTTTAAATTTGTAGGATGAAGGAATAAAGCAAAGGCTTAGTAAGGAGCAGCACTTTCTGTCCTTCTCGTCCATCGTGGTGCTGCTGCTGGCTGGGACCAGGGGAGGGATTTTAGGAGGCTGCTTCAATCCATCTTTTCAGCTTCAATTCTGAAGGCTGAATGTGATGGCAGTTACACTGCATGCTGCAGAGCAGCTGGAGCACTGTTTGAGCCTTTCATTAATGCATTTATTTAGTTACTACTGGCTGTGTTTGATCTGGAAATCTTAACTGCTTTGTCTACCTGCACGGAAGTTCAGGGGATGGGTGGGTTTGGCTGGAGCTGGGAAGAGAGGAGGTGAGCACAGATCTGCTGCAGAGCCCCTGTTTGGAGAGGTTGGAGGGGCCACTGCCTGTATGGAAGGGAGCACCATGTCCCCCAGGCAGCTCTATCTGTTTTGGAACACAGGAACCCTCCATGTGCTGTGCAGACTCCCTGTGGTTCTGATGCTGAGAGGGGAGGAGTGGGGGCTTCCAGCACACACAGGCTTTTTTGTGGTGCAGGAGTGTTTCATGCTGGTTCACCTTCAGACCCAGTCTGTATTGCTTCAGATCTGGGGTGAGGATGGAATGGTGCTTTTCTAAGAGTGAAGAAAAAGTGGTCATCTGAAAAACCAAAACAGTGCTGGAGGGAGGGTCACCTTCCTACCATTTTTTTTTTTTTTTTTGACTCAAGGGCAAGCACCCCAGAGAACTCACGATTGCCTTGGGATGTTCCAGGGACAGGAATTCAGAATCCACATAACCAGGGATGTATTTCTTGTTGGATCATCTAGTAGGATCTACTTAGATAAATATGCAGTTTCAAAGACTTCTGTGTCTGTATCCTTACAGTTACAGCTGTTTCTCACTGACACAACCCTCCCCTCTTTTGCTCTGCTACTCATGTAATTCTTTAATGTTAACTCAACAGTGAAAAAGAGAAGCCACCTTTCTTGTGGCTTGTGTTTATACGTGTCATGGTAACATTTTTTTCTCCAGATAACACACCAAGATAGGCTTACTTGGCTCTAAGAAATAAAACAGCTCCCTCCTCCTCTCAGAACTATTTCCACCCAAACTAAACAAGTGCAGTGTAGTAGAAAAATAATCCGATTTATTTAGCAACAACTGGCTGCTTTGAGTGGAGCTTCAGTGTCTTTTTAAATTATCCTTGAGGGCATAATTAGCATTCGAGAAGGAAAAATCAGTACTAGTGATGCAGGAGAAAGCTATTCTTTTAAATTGTAATTGCATAACAGAGGTTTGCCTTTGAACAGCATCTCTTCAGACTATCATAATACTCTATTTTGATTCACCTTCAGACAAATTTCCTGTAGGTAAACTGAAAATTACTTAAATGATGGTTTTATTTTAGCAATGGCATTGAATTTCAGCTAAATACAGCCTCACCTATTGAGTTGTGTAAATGTTAACCCTTGTAGTTGCCTGGTTGCCAATACCTTTATCAAAGATGCTCTGTAACAGTTGATTTTTAAAGTCATAGACAATCTCCTGTTCTGAGAAAATGCTAATTCCCTTCCCATCAGTGTTCAGCCTTGTGTGAAATACAAATACAGCACAAGCTATTTATTGCCTCCAAGTAACCAATATAGCTGAAGAGAGGGAGAGTGGCTGACAGCTGAAGTATTTGGCTGTGTTATAGTTGCAGTGGTACCATTTTGCTGTGATAATGGTTTAATAATTTCATCTGTAAGTAGATGTCAAAAAATAATATGAAAAGCTTGCTTCTATTTTCAGTTTAATGATTCCTGTGGTGATTAGTGAATACTAACTTGTTTGCACTTGATTTTTCTGCAGTTGACTGTAGATTCTTAAAACAATCCCTGTGGGGCTGAAAGTTTGGGATTTTTCTGCTTGGCCCTGGGCACCAGGAGGATTTTGTACCTGGGGAAGGTTTCCAGAGCTCCTGATTTTCCAGCAAGTGCATGTGAATCCTTCAGCTTTAGAGGGAGGGTCAAGCTGCTGTTTTAAGAGGCAGGGTGACTCTAAAAACCCCAGTCTGACTCCATGGTGATTCCTTCAGTTTCTCCTTTAGCAGCTGTGCTTTTTTTACTGGCTGCAGAGTATTGCCTGTTTCTGCATTTTCCTGCTGCTGTGAAGTCAGTGCAAGACCTGTGCTCTGTTTGGGTTGTTCACCATCACTGCTCTTAACTGCTCTTTGGTTTGCCAAATGTTTTATTGATAGTGATGGTCAGACTGAAAGCCAGACAAATCATCTTGCAGGATACGAGGTCAAACAGAATGACAAACACACCCCTCTCAAGTTACAGATGTTCTTGAGCAGTGCTTCAGGGCCTCTTGGATCTGCTTCTCTTAAAAGTGAGGGAATAACATGGAGAAAAACCAAGTTCAAAGCCCTGAAGGGCTGATCATTTACTTAGGAGCTTCATAGCTTCCCATTGTGCTCTTTGCTTTTTTTCTGTAGTGCTGCTAAATACAACTCTGCTTTCTGTGCTCAGCAACACAGCAGGGATGGAGTGATGGTCCCCAAAGACTGATCCCACAGCCAATGTATAAATGATTCTGTTGGGTTCCTGCTAGCACAGGTACAGGTTTGCTGCCATCCAGTTGGATCATTCTGTCTCTGCTGGTTAAGAGAGCCTGCAATGAGCCCCAGCATGTTCAGGATATCTCTGCTTGTGCCAAAGTCAAATGGGAATAGGAGACAGCTTGGATCTGCTGTGGTGTGGGCTGTTCAGTAGCTGCTTGTTTTCAGACTTTGACTCAGTGGTTGGTAGAAAGATATACTGGGATCAGTGTATCCTCAGTGTGTTTGGGTGAGCAAGAGGCTGACTTCTGAAAACATTTGGAGCCTGGGATGTTTCAAGTGCTTACTGAGCTTGGTTGAGATCAGGTTTTTAGAAGTAGTTGGTGGGTTTTGCAGCCCATTCTTGAACTGAGGTTTACAGTGCCTCTGAGCTCTTCTCACCACCTCAGTTTCATAGAATCACAGAATGCTTTGGGTTTCAAGTTCTAGATCCAACCTTCCTGCCATGGGCAGGAACACCTCCCGTTGGATCAGGTTGCTCCAAGCCCCATCCAACCTGGCCTTGGACGCTGCCAGGGATGGGGCAGCCGCAGCTTTCCTGGGCTGTCTGCTCCTGCTGAGCTTTTTCAGTGTTCAGACTCTGGAGTTGAGCTCCCCTGTGCAGAGGGATCAGAGGGATCAGTGCTGCTCTGTGTCTGCTTTTGCCTGCCATGCCCTGAAAGGTTTGCAGACACAGCTCTGGGTTTGGTGTTCCTCATGTACAGCTGAGCTGTTAAACTCCAGGTGGCACCAGCAGCTCGGAGCTGGTTCAGGGATCAGTGCAGAGCCTGAAACAGATCACAGAATCCAGAGACTGGTCATGGGATGATTAAAAATTAATTTGTAAATAAGAAAATCATTCGTAGTAAGCAGAGTAAATAACGATGACCCAAACGAGGCAAAATGAATCATATTAAACTTTCTTGCAGTTCCTTGGCAAATGTCTAAGTAACCAATACTCAGCTAAAGGGGAAGAATCCAGGAAGCAGAAGATGCTGAAGTCCCACAGTGTGGAAGCTGCTGAGAGCTGCTGGGGAGCTGACTGCAATACTAATCTGCTGGTGCAGATGTAGCAGCTTATCCAGGAGCAGAGGAGATGGTTAAAGTGTGGGTTTTGTGGGCCTGTTTTTTCACTCACAGTTACTGGAGCTGCTGAAAATACGCCATGTGTAAGAGGAAAATAAGCATAATTGCATTTGTACTGGAACTGCATCCATTTGTAGATTTTTCTAGGCTTTGGAAGGGCTTTGAAATTAAGTCTATTAAGCAGGAACAAAATAAAAGATACTCGGGCAAGGCTAAATTTTCCTGTCCTGTCATTATATCATGACACCTTCCACAACCATGGGGACAGTTCATACAAATGGAAATGTGGAGAAAGAAATGTGCCTAGAATGACTGAAAAAGAGATGCAATAAAAACCACACGCACACACAAAAGATCTTGTCTGTAGCAAGCTGTGGTTCTGCCTCTTACGTATTTATTCTGGGTACTCAAGAAGGACACTTGAGAAAGCTGTCTGCATTCTTCCATTAGAAACTCTTCAACCAAAGTTGACACTGCTGTGCAGTTCTTAAAGACTTTCTCTTGGATTTCTTGAGAATTTTCTTGAGTACAGAAGAGTGACCCAGGCTGTCAGACCCCTCCTGAAGAGTCAGCTGCTTACTGCCCTTTGCTGAGGGTGAGATCTGAGGCTGGACATGGATCTGCTCTCTGCTGCCCAGCCAAAAGAGGCAGAAGATGCAAGGGGAGCTGGAGATCCAAGGCAGGGGACACGGAGGTCCTGGTCCTGATGGTGGAGCTGCTGCTCTGGCCCTAGCAGGGAGCTGTAGGCAGGGAATGTGTTTGGGGGAGTCTGGTACTTCAGTGGGAAAGCCTCTCCAAGAATCATCATGTCTCCAGTTTTGGTTTTTTTCCATTTGCTTTACAGTCTGAATGTGACTTGCATTTGCTCTTCTCTTCAGTGGAATTTGACTTCCCAACCTCCCAGAGGTGTAGGGAACGTTTGAGGAACGTTTGAGGGACTTGTATCTTGCAGGTCTTTGTCTTGGATCCAGTTGAAAAGGTGACTTCTGAAGACAGCTGCTCAGTTCTGTTTTCTTAGGGTTGTTTTAGTGAATGATGGTAGATGTTTGCCTGCTGAGCCCTAAGGATCCCTTTTTGGGAATAGGGGAGCAGCTGTTCTCCCCTGGGGGTGGCAAAGCTAACATGGAAATGGTGAACCTGCTTGGGCTGAGGAATGGATGTATTTTCCCCATCTCACCTTCTGTGAGAGGAGGTCTCAAGAATTGCAGTTGATTTGGGGGATGGATTAAAATGGGATGTGCTGCCAAGTTGTTGATGCCCATGGCCTCACTTGGGTGAGACATGATACGGGAGATCACCACTATGAGTTTTTGGCAATGGTTGGGCAAATGGCTTGGCATACCCCACTGCTCTGCTGTTTGTCAAAGAAGGTGCCAAACAATGAAGGCTTTTCTTTTTTTTTTTTTTTTTTTTTGTCTTTTCCATTTGGCCTGCAGCTCTCTGTCCTCTCTTCACAGACCTCTGTTGTGTTGGAAGACCTAAAACTCAGTTTGAAACTCATCCCAAGGCTCACTTTATGTACACCTGAAGGTCTCCCTGCTTTGGTTGCTACTACAGGCTTTGTGTGCTGGGGAGCTGTGCCAGGTCAGGTTAATGTAGTGTAGGAAAAGGAAACTTCTGTAGCCCCTTTCCTCCCTACCAGTTGCATGTCAGCACAGCTCACAAACCAGTTAGAACTATCTCTGTCTCTTTTTTGTTTGTTTTGGTGTTTTGTTTTGTTTTTTTTGCAGAACTGGTTGATGTGAGTGAAAATATCCATGGTCTCTGTTTTTGTCAAAGGCATAGTTTGTCAAGAAACCACTCACTGGAGTGTTGGAGGTTTTATATTTCTGCTGCCCAGGCAGTTCTGTGCTGCAAAGGTGCTCTTGGAATAAAATGAACATCTGGGTTTAAGTAAATAGCCAGATTTTAAGATTTTTTTATTGTCTTTTATGATGAGCTGTATTGAGGCTCGAATTTGTTATAACTACTGGCATTCTCACTCTTGAACTTTGCCAGTCTCATTTTCCTGATACTAGGTTAGGTTTGGCTTGCCTGCAGAAGCAGCTGTATTTCTTTCACTAATCCTAGTTGGCTTTTACTATGTGCTAAAAGTGTTCAAGATGTTCTTTGTGCACAATGAGAAAGATCTGAGGCAGTGTTTCAGCAGCTTCACTAAAAGACCAAACTTTCCATCCATTTTGGAACAACAGTGGTTTTGCATATAAGGTACATCCCTGTAATCCCTTCTCGTGTCCTCCGTGCTGCTTTGAGCTCATGGAGGGCAGTCCTTCCACAAATCACAAGCCTTTTCTACTTTTGAAGAGTACTTCTTTTCAAAAAAAGAGAAATTTGATGGGCTTGGTATGGGTTTCCTGGAGGTGGAGCAATGCCAGAAGGAAAACTGGAGATGTCTCCTAATGTGCTTGGGTAGTCTGAAAAAATTCCAGTGCTCAGATTCCACTTTTTATTTTAGTATAAAATGCTGATTTAATCTGAACAGGTTCCATTCACCAGAGGTATGTCTTGTTCTGACTAAGGCTAGAAAATGAATAAGAAAAAAAACCAAAACAAAACATAATCTTTTGGCTTCCTATAACTTTCAGTGGGTCCTTACTGGTGGTGATGGATTACTGCTGTGTTGCTGGCCTTTTTAAACTGCACTCTTAAAAAGCAGCAGGAAATTGGAAACTTTTTTTCCCTGTAAACATTCTCCTAGTGGGAAGTTACCATTTCTGCACTGAGTTTCAGCTTTAATAGATAATTGCTTCAAACCTGAGGGCTTTTATTTAAGGAGGCTGCTTGAAAGCACCATAGTGATTTACCAGCTGTATATTCCTCTTGGAAGAAAAGCCTTCTGAAAGTAATTTGAGTTTGTGAAGCACAATGTGACATTTGAGTGACTTTTACTGAGGTTACAGTGACTGCAGTCTCAGAGGAAGATAGTTAACTCTTTCTTTTGAGGATTTTCCAGCCACTGATCTACTTCATTCTTTCATAATTAAATACTCTTGCTTTGTGCTTTCAAGGTCTTCTATTGAATCAAGCTTTGGGTGGTGTAGAGATCAGTACTGGAAGGTGCTTTTGGGTTTTCTTCTGGACATTTTGCCACGCTGGGATAGGCAGCAACCTTTGAAATCTGTTCTGTGTGACTATCTTACAGATCCATATTTTCTTTTAGACTGTGAAGATACCATTCTACAACTTCTGCTGTGGACAGCTGTACTTGCAGGAATTTGATTTATCCTGGTTCTGTCTGTAGTAACACAATTGCTCCCATGCACACAATCCATCCAGATTCAGGAGTTTGTTATTTGTGTTTGTAGCACATTACTGAACCAGCAAAACCCCAACTTGAACACCTTGAATCCTGGAATGTGACCTGGAGATCTAGATAGCAGTGTTCTGTCTCAGTGGCTGGGGGCTCAGGGGGGCCCTTGATGACCTGAGTTGGAGAATGGGCTTTGAAAGCTTTTATTTACCTGACAGAGCTGAAATGCTGCAGTGAAGTCTTACCTGGGGCTGCAGAATTGTTTTGCCTCAGGCAGTGCCCATCTCTTGGTTCAAAGTCTGCCTGTGGTGTGCTGGACTCCAGTTGGGTTGTTAGGGCAAGCAATGACCAAATGCTTATCAGCCCAGTGTTACTGCCTGATAATACTCATTTCACCCCAAAGCTTATTTAGAAGATTAATTCACATTTTATTATAGTTAAAATGACAATTTTGGTGAGGCTTGGCAGGCTTCTGGATCATTCAGTATTTATCACCTAGAGCAGGATCAAGTAAGACACAGACTTCTGATTAGCTCTTCTTCTGCCTTTAGTCAGGAGTTGAGCAGATTGCTTTGAGCCTGCTTATTATTTAAGGAAATCTTTTAGTATTAATCTGCAGAAATAATAAATGAATTTGTTTTATTAAGCCATACTGCCTAAAGTTACACAGGGACTGAGTGGAGTTCCCACCAGGACAGCACTGGATTGTTTGCAAGGTGTTGTATCCAAATATTCTGTTGAAGTTACTGCTCTCAAGAAATACATTTTGAGAACATGATGTGAGTGTGCAGATTTCTGGGCCATGAAGAGGATTTGGTTCAACCGAGCACTTGGCAGGGCCACAGTGAAGTTGTGGAAGAAATGAGTGAGCTGGGGCTTCCAGAAGGGTTGCTGAGCGGGAGCTGTGATCTGGAAACAGAACTCAGAAGACCCTCAGTCTGGTTCTTGAGGATGTTTTCTCCCATGTTTGATTTCAGGTTGAGTGTTGCTTGGTTTTTGCTCAAGCCTTTGTGCTTTCCTTTGGTTTGCTGCCTGTGTTACCAGCCAGGAGTAAAGCAACACTTGAAGAAAGAGCTTTAGAGGGCTGGGAGGGTTCTGCTCACCTGGAGTTGGTGTGTGAGGAGTGTTTGCTCCTGGTCTCCCATATTTTATCTAATTTCCCAGTCTGAAAAAGCACAGCACAGCCAGTGCTCACTCTGGTGGCTTAGCAGGGTAACCACATTTTCTACCAAAGTTACCCAGGTGCTGAAGGCCTGATTCTTACCATGCTTTTAACAAAGTTCTGCAAATAGATTCTGTTTCTTCCTTGAGCTGTAGCAGTGACTCCTGACAGCAGCAAACAAGATGAGCAAACCACATCACTAAAGCTGCCTGAAGTTTGTAAGGCTCTGTTTTGGTGTTGAACATGTACAATTTTCTTGGTCTTTAGTAAGCTGTGGGTGCTCCATGTGGTGGAAGTTGGTTTAAGTAAATTAAGAGGAAATGCTGCAGCTTGGCACCTCCCTCTGTTCAGCTGCTTCTTCTCTCAAACAGCTCTGGATCTGGGCAAGCATGTCCTATTTCCAATTTAATTTCAATCTTTTAAAGCATTTTAAAACAGTCATATTACTTCCTCTGACAAGTGATCTGTGAGAGAATAATCTTACCTGAATGCTGTGCCTGGATTCTGAAAAATGGAAGAACTATGAGTAGGGCTGTGCTGGCTGACACTCCTGGCTTGGAGGAGGAATGTACCCCCCCCCTTTTCCATGTTTATGAAGAAATCCTGCTAAGGACACACGTTCTATCAGCACGGGGAGGTCTTTGGTTGAGAACAGACCTTCCTGGACAAGGCTGTTTGCCAAGAAGTGCAGAAATAGGCAGGACGGACCCCAGGGTGGGAGGGGGTGATGTGATGCTGCCAAATGCAGCTCTGTGGGTTTGGCTGTGCCTCTGACAAGTGACAGTCAGAAGGTGCCACAAAATTGTCCAGGTCCCATCCAGTCCTTGATCAAGGTGTCCCCAAATACTGCATGTGACTTTGGAGGTGATAGTTGTGTGTCACAAGTGCTGATCAGGGGGACAGTGATGATGTTCCCCAGGAAGGGACTGGATGAGCTGTGATGTGCAATACCAAGGCTTTTTGGGTTACAGCAGTTTGTTCCTCCTTGCTGGATTGGCTTAACATCAAAAATGCACGTGAGGCTTGGAGTTACTCATTTAGGGAGGAAAAGGTTGAAATAGTGTCCACTGAGTTGGAGGAGAAGGAGTTGAGGATGTGGGAGCAGCCTGGCACTGAATTTGCCAAAGCCTCACTTGATCTGGCAATTGGCTCATCAGGTTTAAAATCCCCAATGTCCTGATCCTGAGGAAGGTCAGAGCCAGCACGGGAAGGCAGGGATGAACATCAGGTCAGGAAGAAAGAGGAGACTGGGCAGCTCTCTGCTGGGTGTCAGTGGCAGAGGAACTAGAGCAGTGTTCTCTGGGTGCTGAGAATTCCCTGTTAGCTATGTCTGTGTTCACAGGGTTTGGTTTTTAGCTGCTGCAGCTGCTGTGGCATCTTCTGTCACTGCAGTTCCCAGCTGGCTCAGCCTCCTTGGAGGCAGAGGGGACTTTGGGTACAGTGGCAATCCCTGGGGATCTTGCTGTGCAGTGACAAATGATCAGGGCAGGGTAATTGTGCCACCTTCTGTTACAGGAGGCAAAGGCCAGTTCTGCTGAACAGAAGGCTTTTTTTCCCTGCTAAGTTCATGCTGGTTGGCAGGAAGGAGACTTAATTCCAAAAATGTGATTTGCCTTGAAATTTTAACATACATATCAGCCTCAATCTGGTGTTTTGGGGACAGCCAGGTCACTGACATGCAGACACTGCTGTGTGAATGGCACATTGAGGCTTCTCAAATCCCTCTTATCTTTATGCTGATTTTGCGGTGACTTTTAATCCTTCAGACATACTGGTCCCTAAGCATTTTTTTTTTTTTGAGAGGAAAATAACCTATCTCAAGTGCTTAACAGAAGTGGTTGAATTAATTCTCCTGGACCAACAAATGGAAATGTGTTGATGTTGGCTGGGGAACAGAGAAGTGATGTGAATCCCAGAGGAGCAGCTCCACCATGGCCAGTGGGGATGGCATTGGTGAACCTGGGAAGTTTGGGTTCAGACTGAGCCATTCATTTCACTTCTCTGGTCAGAGAAGTCAGATGGTGATCTCCAGGTTTCATCAGCCCTGCTGGGAAGGGGTGGGAATGTTTCTCCTTGGTCCTGGGGAAGAGGCAACCCTGGCTTGGCTGCTTAAGGCCAGGGAGATGCTGCTGCTTCCCTGTCCTGCTCCCTCCCCTGAGCTGTCCCTTGTGGTCCCTGGGTTAGACCTGTTAGTTTCCCATCCTGTGATATGGAGGAGTCTTGGGGACACCTCCTGTTGCTGATTCAAACAAGACAGAGGACTAGAAATAAATCCCTCATTAATGAAATGTATTCATACAATCATAGAATGGTTTGGGTTGGAAGGGACCCTAAAGTTCATCCAGTGCCAACCTCTTGCCATGGTCAGGGACCCCTCCCCCAGCCCAGGGTGCTCCAAGCCCCATCCAACCTTCAACACTGCCAGGGATGGGGCAGCCACAGCTTCTCTGGGAAACCTGGGACAGGGGCTCAGCACCCTCAAAGAATTTCTTCCTAATATCTAACCTTAATCTCCCCTCTTCAAGTTTTAACCCATTTCCCTTGTCCTCTCCCTACCCCCCGGTGTCCAAAGCCCCCCCCCAGCTTTCTTGCAGCCCCTTCAAATATTGGAAGGTTGCTCTGAGCTCACCTGGGAGCCTCCTCCCAGGGAAGATGAGGCCAAAGACATCTTGCTGGTAGTGGAACCTTTGGGCCAGGAGGGAAGTGCAGTGTTAAGGAGGTGACAATGATATTGTGAACCAGTTGATATGCTTTGTGTAGCAATGATGTAAAGTTAAAATTGATTTGATTTCTTTCTTGTTTTCAGGCTATAAGCTGATTGGAAGCCATTCTGGAGTGAAGCTCTGCCGATGGACAAAGGTATGCTCTGTTTTCTCTAAGCTAGAGACTTATTCAGGTGTAACAATTTCCAGATGAAATGTCCTTTCAAAATGTGATCTTACTTGCACAAGAAACAAACTTCATCTTCCAGGCTGTATTTTTGCATTTCAAGCTATTACAGTCCTGCTGCAAAGACTGAGAACATAACCATGGCAAAGAGCTGGGAACATCATTTTCTGTTGTTTTTCCTGTTATTCTGCTGTCTGCTAAAATATCTCCTGCCTACTGAAATCTCTGGCAGGAGCAGAACACCACAGAGAAAAGTGGGAAGGTTGCATCACCTGGAGCCTGGTGTGTGACTGATAAAGCTGCCTTGTGACAGTCACTGCTCCTCTGCTGCCTTTCTGCAGTAAGAATGAGATAGGGAGGAGCCTGGTGCTTGTTAGTGCTGGGACTTAAAAAATTATCCTGTGGGAATGTGTGTGCATTGCATATAGCTGTGGGCACCTTGTTGCTCTCCACAGCTACTGGGAAGGATGTTGTAGGGAGGTGGGTGCTGGCCTCTTTGTTCAAGTTAATAATGATGGGGCCAAAGGAAATGGCCTGGAGTTGCACCAGGGGAGGTTTAGACTGAGAATTTGGAAGATTTTCTTACCCAAAATAGTAGTGAGGCACTGGAACAGGCTGCCCAGAGAGGTGGTGGAGTCACCATGCCTGGAGGGATTTAAAAACTGTGTTGATGAGGCACTTCAGGACATGCTCTGGTAGCATGGTGTGGTTTTGTTGGTTGGTTGGTTGGTTGTTTTTTTTTTTTTTGTTGTTGTTGGTTTTTTGTTTGTTTGTTTTTGGGGTGGTTTTTTTGGTTTTTTTGTGGGGTGCCAGCTGGATGTGATCTAAGAGGTCTTTTCTAACTGTGACAATTCTGTGATATGTCTGTGTGTGTACACACACATATATATGAAAAAAAAGCCATCCTCCTAGCCCTGCAGTTGTGGACTGTAGGTTGTGTAAGTTGGTAGCTTTTCAAGCTGTTTGCAAACTTAAAAACACTCCCAGCAGAAGCACAGAGCCCTGTGGAACAAACTGCAGCTGCTTCAGGATGTTGGTGGCTTCTGCTGTTGTTTGCAAGGTCCCTGAGAAGCTCAGAAGCCCAAAGCTGTTCTGTAATATTCTGCTTTTGGGGAGTTATGTTGCTATAACACATTCATGCCTTCAGCATTCCTGGGATGATAAACCATGGGAATCATCACCTCTGACACCTCCGCACACCCCTGATCCTTGTTCTGGAGCAGTGAGCAGTTCCTTGGTCTCTCAGCTCTCTTTTGCTGCATGAATTTGTTTATTTTTGAGGAGAGCTCTTGGAATGCCAATGACCAGAGTGGGTGCTGCAGGAAGGAAAAGCCCTGGTATCAATGAACTCTTTTGTGAAAAGACTTGTGCTGGGAAGAGTTTAAGGAGCCCACCCTGGATTGTCGTGACTGGGAGATGCACTGACCCTGCTGAGGCTTCTGCTGTTTACTCTTGCAAATATTTCTCTCTTCTGTCACTTTTAGTGCCAAAGAAGGCTGTGAAATGTTTAAAGAAAAACTTGTCAAACTTCATCAGTGCTGTGACTGAGGGAGAAAGCCAGAGGACCTCTTTTTATTAAAGAAGCAGAATTTAATGCAGCACTGTAAAGCCATTTCACAAAATAAATAGCAGCTCTGTGTGCTTAGATAGGGCCATACTATTTTTAGCTTAAGCAGGAGGTGAATGTAAAGTGTTCTAATAAATTGAGCTGAAATTGGTTACAGGCAGTGTCTTTGACTCAGATTTGCACCAATATGTGAGCATCTTCAGAAGGCTTGCCTGAGATTTGTATCAGAGGGAAGCAGGAGCAGGGCTGAAATTCTGAGTATTAAGCTGAGTTTCACAGTGATATTTCAAGATTGAACTTGCTGTGTTCTGTCATATTCTGGAAAAAAATAACAGCACAAAACCTGCAAATTTTAGGAATACTCTGATTTGCCTGTCCTACAACTTGCTTTCCTAGAATTTGTGAATCTCCTGAAATCTCTCTTATCTGAGGAATGGATGAATAAACAGCATTTTCCATTTTGTTTAATCCTTCATCTGTATACCAAGGCTGTGCATATATTATGGGTTATGTGTGTTCCTGCCCTGATGTTCAGGGGAGGTTTTCTCTTGGATCACCAGGACTCCTCAGGTAGAGGAAGACAGATTAAAAGTTACTATGTCATATTTAATTTTTTTTCTTGAGGATAGGAAAGCTGCTTTCTCATTTATTATAATTTAACTGAGGTAATGAAAAGCAGTCTTTGCTCCAAGGAGCTTGCATGCTGAATAGGAGCTCTGTCCTGGTGGGAAGGCAGCTGTGGCTCTGCTAGGAAGGGAAGTGCAGCATCCTGCTGGAGCCACTCTCTGGGGTGAGTGAGAGTTTATAAGGGCAGGGTATTTATTTAATGTAGTGCTGGAAGAAATACTCTACCAGACAAATGAAAATAATTGAGTGTCGGGTAGTGCAGCCTTGAAATTCATCCTTAAGTGAGCCTTTACAATAATATTTCTTGCATCTTAAGTGGCTTCTCCTGTTTTCTTTTGTTGGCTGATGCAGTTAAAAGCTTCAGTAAAGCACATTGTCTGCTCTGGTGTTGCCAGTGAGAAGTTATTGATTCCATCGAAGTTTCTCTCCTCTGAAACAGTTTTAAATTTAACATAACAAATGCCTGTTTTCTGTAAGGGGTGTTTGTAAGCAGTCACTTTATGTTCTGATCTGCATGTCTGAATTCCTAAGCCAGAGTCCATCTGTCCCCTCAGCCCTGACGCGGTTGACTTGGGACACCCAGTACCTGGTGACTGAACACCTCAGCTAAGCCCAGGGAGCAGATTTGCTTACCTTGGCACTCAGCTGGGTTACAGATGGTGTGTTTTAACTTTCTTGGCATTTGTTTGTGTCCTCCTTTGCCATCAGTCTATGCTCCGAGGCCGGGGAGGCTGCTACAAGCACAGCTTCTATGGGATCGAGAGTCACCGCTGCATGGAGGCCACACCGAGCCTGGCCTGTGCCAACAAGTGTGTCTTCTGCTGGAGGTAAAGTTCTGATGCAGCTTGACTGGGGTGGGGGCTCTGTGCCATTCTGCCCTTCTCCTGCTACTCAAACCTAGGGTCGTGCTTCTTGTGCACCCTTTTCACTTGGAAGCTGAGGGAGGAAGCGTTTGGAAGGGAGCAGTGTTGTTCCCCTTCCCACCTCTGTTCCTCCCCTTGGGAGAGCTCAGGGCTCAGGAGCTGAGCTACCTGGGTGGGTTTCTCAGGATCTGAGGGGTCCCCAGGGTCACCTCCCCCAGAATGTCTCCTGTGCACCCAAATCTTGGGTGCCAGCAAGATCCAAGCAGCTGGGGACCAGTGGAAGGAGCAGGAGGGAGGTAGGAGATGGTCACCACTGCCCTGCCGGTCCCACCACTGCCTGTGCCCAGCACCTGGTAGAGCTTTGGTTCCCTCTGGAAATCCCTGGGCCTCCTGCTGGTGCCTGGTGCTCTGGAGAAACACAGGGTGGTTTGTGGTGTGGGAAGCCACCAAGGTGCTAAGCAATGTGTGTATCTTTGTTTGGAAATTGGACCATTTTTCTTATTTAGAGAACCTTCACCTGCACCAATTCAATTGCATTCTCAGTGAGTGGAAAGTGATGACTTAGAACTGTTGCTTTCCTAAATCAGTAGCTAATAAATGACTTAGTATTTTAGTCAGTAAAGTGACTGCTTTCCTTGGAGGAATTATTTGTTATTAACTCTCTACAGTGAGCTGTGCCTGGATCTGAAGGGAGATGCTCCAGCACCGCTTACTCACCAGGGTGGAAATTTTGCTCAGCTGGGGGGAGTGCAGGATGGGATCAGCAAGAGGGAGACCGAGAGGCTCATCAGAAATAAAAGCAGTGACTTGAAAGTGGGAGGATGTGGAGGTTCTTCCTGGAGCTCTTTTGTCTTCTACCTTGTTAGATAGTTCAACCCCTGGGGGCTGTGCTTCCTTTGGTATTTATGCCTACCCCAGGGACCTTGCTGCCCATAGCACCCATTCCATCCCCAAGCCTGGATGTCCAACATCCCAATGTTTCCATGCAAAACCAGTCCAATTCCTCAGAATACCACTTTCTGCCTTTCATAGTCTCCAGGCTCTAGTGATGCAGATATTTCATGAGAATATTTAAATGATGGCACCAGTGTAAAAGGACTGCTATAATTCTGAGAGCACTTGCAGCTGTCTCCCCTGTTAGTGTTAAGGATCAGCATTAGACACTGGTCATCCTGTTGGGTTTACATTTGGGAGTCTATTCCAGAATGTTAATTGGTGCTCTTGAGGGGCTTTCATCATCCCCTGTCTTGAAAGGACACAGCAAATGGCACATTTAATGTGCAAATTTTGCTGCTTTTCTTCGGAGCAATTTAAAGGCTGGGAAGAAAAATGTGCTGTTCATTCCTTTTGCAAGGGGATCAAGTAGCAGCAGTGCATTGAATTCTGCAGTGGTGACTGTGCTGTAGGAAGATTGCCATGCATATTATCCCTCTGTCCCTACACAGCAGGTACATAAACAGCAAATAGAAAGCAGTAATGTCCCCAGAATGAGACATTTTGTTCCTAGGATTGCACTGCAGACCCTTTAACACTGTTCCCCTTCAGAATGACCCAACTCAGTATTTCTTGGCATCAGCAGCCTGTGTCTGGAGTGTGGGACTGAATTGGGGGAAGTCAAGCAAGTGTAAATTGAAAAATAGTAATTGGGATAAATTACCATGTGAGAAGCTTTCCATGTGCCTCTAACTCATCATCCTGTAGCTATCATTAGTCACCTCTAAGAGAAATCCTGGGAACAGTAGCCCTAATGATAAAGAATGCTAGAATGCTTATTTTACTAATGGCAACAACTTGAATGCAAAGAAACAGCTTTTCAAGGGACTGTGCTGAAAACTGTTCTTATTTACTTACCTTCTGTGGGGGAAATGGATTGCAGTTGTTGGGCTTTTCCATGTGGTCTGCAGCTCTCTGTCCTCTCTTCACAGACCCCTCTACTGTGTTGCAAGACCTAAAGCTTAGTTTGAGACTCATCCCAAGGCTCACTTTATGAACACCTGAAGCTTGATGTAACTGCAAGCAGCTCTTCCTGCTTATTTCAGACCTTGTGCTTGGGCTGCTGCAGCCTTTGTGTGTTTTTTTTTTTTGTTTGTTTGTTTTTTTTTTTGTTTTTTTTTTGGTTTGGTTTTGCTGCTTTGTTTTGGTTTTTTTTACTTTATTTTAAACCCATCATGCCTTGCAGATTCTTAATCATGGGAGACTAAATGTGGACTCTGAAGCAGCAGTGGCTGGGGAGGACAAGCATGTTACCTGCTGATTAGCAGCTCCCATCTGTGCTGTTGGAGACATACAAAGTGATAGTTCTGATCTCCTGGTGGCAGAATGTTTTAATACAGGTTTTACGCCTTGCTGCTCTCCTCGTGCAGCTCTGCACATGAAGTTGCAGATAACACTGCTGTGATTTTTTTTTTTTTTTTTTTCCTTTTTTTCCCCCTTGATCTCTCCTTTCACAATTTTGACACTTGCAGAGTCTGCCAATGTTTCCAACTGCATAACCACTGCAGATTTCTTAGGATTGCTGAGGAAAGGGCCAAGGAGCCTGTTTGTTTTCTTTTCCACATTTTGGCAAGAAATGCTGCAGTTCAGCTGCTCTCCCTGGGAACCAGATGTCATCAGAGTTACCTGGTTGGGACACATTTTGTCCCCAAACCAGGAGACCTGCATCAAGCCAGCATCCAAACACACTCAAAGCTTCATTTTTTTTGTAAAAGACACAGCTTGACTCTGGAGACCTTGCTTCTCCTTGTCCCAGGCAGTGGTGAATCCCTGGAGATGCTCAAGGTGAGGCTTGAGGAGGCTCTGAGCACCCTGATGGAGTTGTGGGTGTCCCTGCTGACTGCAGAGGGGTTGGACTGGAGGAGCTTTCAAGGTCCCTTCCAACCCCTGGCATCCTGTGACTCTGTGTGACACCAGTCCTGTCCCTGGCTGGGGACATGAGGATGCAGGGTTTAGAAGGAAGCAGCTTCTTTGGAGAGCAGGAAAAGCAGAGCCTTCTTTTGTCTGGTTTTCCCCCTGCAAGGCAGCAAAGGTGCTGTGTTGATCTTAGTGGAGTTTCCAGAGCCTGGAAGGATGGGAGGAGGGGGGTAAAAACACCACCTTAATTACTGCAACATCCCTAAGCCCTAATTCTCCCTACAGAACCAACGTGTCACTATCCAGTATTGCTCTGGGCTGGTCTTGCTGTGTTTGTAATGTCTCTTTAGCTTAATTGTCTAAATGGAAATGTGCAGGTGACCAAATCTTTTAATCAATTAGAGCAAGTGTGGGTCTGAGCTTTCTGACACTGGACTGTGGCACAATCACCAGACAAATGGGATTTGATTATTTTCTGGCAGAGTGTCTAAAGCCCAGTCAATTATTGGGGAGAGACAGAACAGCTAAATAAGGTTTAAATTAATAGGGTTTATTATTTTTGCATCTAAGGAGGAGGCAAACCAGACAGAGTGAAGAATCCTGTAAAAACAAACAAACAAAAAAAGGTTCATGTTTCTTCTGCTGTAATTTATGATGTTTGTACCTGTACTTTAAGGTTTCAGCTTGAGCTTGAACCAGAGACAGCAGCTGATCCTCCATTCAGACAATCTAAAGAAATGTGTGGCCAAAAGCCAGAGATCACAGCAAAGCCTACAAAATGAGATTAAAAATTAATAATCACTTGTAGGAGAGGTACTTAGTAAGGTCATTAAAAATTAAAAAGAAACTGAAAAGATATATTAAAACAAAAGCTTCCTCTCTTTAACTTTACCCCAGAGGCTACATTCTGCAGGGCAATGTGCAATATTCTGATACTGAAGGAGCTGACCCTGCAGGTTTGTAAAACTTGGAAGCTGAGCCTCAAAGCTCAGAGTTTCTGCATCTGCAGCCCCCTGTCCCTGTTCTGCTCAGTTATTACTGTCCTCTCCCTGTACTTTTATTTGGTTACTTTGGTTTACAGAATTAATATATCGTGCCCCAAGGTTCAGTGTATTTCTCAGATGTGATTTCTCAGTGCTGTGCTGACCTCTGGGCCTGTCTGCCATTCAGGAGCTCTGGAAGTAGCCATGTTACCTGGAGGTGGGGAGGACATGAGAGCTGATGCCCATGTCGTGGATGAAGAAAAAGTCTTGTTGCCTTTATGTGCTCCTTTGTAATAATCCGAGGCATTTCTAGAAGAAAATGTTGGTGAGATGGGAGCAGATCCTGGTGACTGAGAGTGGTGCTGGAGGTTTATGGAGGGTGGAATTCCACCCATCACTCAGTGCTCTGCAGAGGAATGAGCTGCTCAGACTGCTTAGATGTGGGTTTGCCAGATCAGGGGCAGAAGTGTGGGGGTAAATCATGGTAAATCCCCAAAGCAGTATCTGCTGTGTTGGAATTCCCAGTTTACACTGCACATCCTCATCTGCAGCCTGGTTCTGAAGTGACCTTTGGGACTGTGCTGAGCACGGCTTGGTGGGAAGGAATGAAATGTGTTGGTACCAGCACAGGGCAGACTGCTGGCAGGTACTCAGCACTGTCTGCTTCCTGGAAACTGTGCTCTGTTTTTTTTCCATAGCTTTCCCATAGGAGGCATCTTCCATCCTTACTATTTCAGAAGTGTGAGAAAGGGATCATACAATTGTGTGAAAGCTGAAAGTGGCAAAAGCCCCTTCAGCTCATCAGGTCCAACCCTTCCCCCATCCCTGCCCAGGCCACCCCCACCCCATGTCCCTCATCCCCACATCTCCAGGGCTCTGAAACCCCTCCAGGGATGATGGGGACTCCAGCCCTGCCCTGGGCAGCCTGGGACAGGCCCTGACAACCCTTTCCAGGGAGAAATTCTTCCCCAGCTCCAACCTAAACCTCCCCTGGCACAACTTGAGTTGTGCCAAAAGTTCCTCTTGTCCCATCCCTTGTTCCTTGGGAGCAGAGCCCGACCCCCCCTGGCTCCAACCTCCTCTCAGGGGGTTGCAGAGAGCCAGAAGGTCTCCCCTCAGCCTCCTCTGCTCCAGATCAACACCCCCAGGGCCCTCAGCTGCTCCTGGGCAGACTTGTGCTCCAGACCCTTCCCCAGCTCCATTCCCTTCTCTGGACACACTCCAACCCCTCAATGTCCTTCTGGTTGTGAGGGGCCCAGAACTGAGCCCAGGACTGGAGCTGCAGCCTCAGCAGTGCAAGTACTGGAATGGATTCTTCTAAAATAATTCTGAAGGATATTCTGAAATACTGTGGATATTCTGGAAGTTGAGGGGCTGGTGCAGAAGTCTTTGTTTCCTGCTAAAGGGTGCTGTGCATTTGGATTTTTCTGGTGCAGTGACCATGAAAGGACACCTTTATATGCTTTATCCTTTAAATCACCTTTATATGCTCCTGACAAGCTTTTGGCTTGTTCCTGGCAATTCCGATATTGTCAGCCAACTCATCCAATGTGTTCTAGCGTGAGTTTAACCATCCTAGTGAAAACATTTAATTTAGATTAAGTATCTCTAACCTGTTGTCTTCTTAGTCCAGTCTGGATTCTCCTTATTGCCATCAGGAGGAACCAGAAGAAAAGTTACAAACAGGGTTTTTTGTCATCACAGAGAAACATTAAGCATTTTGCTGTGAACTGGACAAGCTTTTTCCTTGATCTTCCTTTGGCTTCTCAGACATTGTTAGACTGTCTGTATGGGCTGTCCTGCCTGTGTCTGATTATGACCCTGTGTTACTGTGCTCTTCCTTTTATTTTCACTGGAGGATCCCAAGGTTGCAGAAGAACCTGGGATTCTCACAGATTGGTTTCTTGCTGCTCTTCATATCTTTTTTTTTTATTGCTGCAGTTTGAGCTTATGCTTTAATAGGGTTTAAAAACCTGCCAGTTCCCCTCAACCCCTTTGCCCTTAAACTCTTTTCCTCTGGGATATCACCTGATGGTTCTCAGGGTTCACTGAAGGCTGATTCTTCAGCTCTTGTTATTATTCTGCTCTTTCCCTCCTGTCCCTTCCTAGGAGCCATGTGCTCTGTCCTTCCATGCTCACTGCACCAGCATTTCTGTACCTATCTCTTCCCCAGCAGGTACCAACATCAATCAGCTGCTGGGTGATGGTATAAAGGATACTTTATACCTGTGTTGCATTTTCCAACCATTTTGAGAGGTACAAACTAAAAGCTGATTTGTCAAAGCAATGACAAGTGATTGAAAAAGGGAGATACAAAGCCCCTCTGGGGAAATAAAACCCAAAAGAGTCATCACAGACTGATAGACTGGTGTCACTGCTGGTGACACTCTGGTAATGCTGGCAAATAATCCTGGTAGGACACAGGTCTGATGGGAATACAAATTGGGCTGGGGGGAGGCAGGTTTGTCAGGCAGGGGAGAGCAGGAGCAAGCTGGGAGCTTCCCCTCATGTTTTGTGCAGTCTCACATTGCTCCATCATGATGGGGGCTCTGGCAGTGCTGCTTGGTTTGGAAATACCAAATCCAACCTGTTTGACACCTGCAGCATCAATCAAATGAAGGGTTTTCTGGTGTATGTGAGTTTTGGGTGAGATTTTTTTTGTTGTGTTATTTTCAGCAGAGAGGGAGCAGCATGCACAGCAGCCTGGGCACAGCTCAGGTGGGTGGGGGGTGGCTGCTGGGGGTCTCAGGGCCTGCAGGCAGTGAACAGGGACTCTGAAACTGGCTCCTCAGCTGGAGGACATTGCTTACCCATCCCCTTTGAAAGAAAATCTGCTTTTTTGCCTAATAATCTGCTTTGTAGACATTACTTGGTGTGTTTATCAAACAGTTAGAAAGGGATAAAAATTCAAGGACTGTTAGACACTAATAATTAATAGCTGTCCAGTGTGCAGCGAGAGCCTATTGATTTTTTTGCCAACTTGCCCTATTAAATACACAAGGTACAAGTTATGTAGTTAAACATGCAAGAGATTTTTAAATGCCTTTTTGTACTTGGCAGTCAGAAAATTTTCCATGTTGGCAGGGAGAAAAAAAAAGAAAAGGAAATTTAAAACAAAAAAAATCAAAGCTATTTTAGCTGAAAGGATCTTTGAGTTGGTAAAATAGTTTGAGACCAGCATTTCAATCTTTGTTCTTGAAGTGGATGATGAAGTATTTGGGGCAAGGGCTGTTATTACTGATGCCAGGTCTGGAATTTGTTGGTTTAGCACTGTCAAAGTGTGGAGCTGCAGGTCTTGCTCACTTGGAAGAAGTCAGTGGAGGCTCCTGGTTGCCTTCCACAGGCACTGCTCCAGCCACTTCCCCAGAGGGTGTTTCCTTCTGCCTTTTAGGTTCTGTTTAAGTGCTGGGTGCCAGGTCCTCCTGCCCATGCAGCTGGAAAGTTGGATGTGGCATCCTTGGGCATCCCTGTGGCTCACCTCCAGGGATGATGGAGGAGGAAAAGGAGATCAGCTGCTCAGGAAGCAATTTCAGGAGCATAAATTACTTGATCTTGTTGTCCAGAGCTATGCTAATCCAATAGTGCTGCTTTGAAAGGTACTGCAAAAAATATGCTATGTTATAAAATATTATTTATATATAAAATATGTAATATGAAATGCACTATATAAAATATAGTCAACATTACTAACAGTGCATTTTATTTATAATACATATATTCATCCTCACTAGAATATATTTACATATGATATGTTTATATACAATATAAAATAATGTGTGTGCTTATAAATAAATACAATATATTTCCATATATAATGTAAGTATTATGATATTTTGGTAAGGAAACATAAAATATGATCAATTATTCAATAAGCTGCATTAGAATTGGAAGGGGAAAGTGGAGAAACTTTATTAGTGTGTTTTGGAAAAAACCAAGAAGAAGGAGGTGAAAGCACAGAAATCTGTGGATTTTCTTAGGGTGCTACTTAAAGGCTGAAGTATCCCTGTTTGCTGCTAAGGTTTAGTGGAGCAAGGTTGGTGGGGGTGGCTGTCCCCAGGGAGAGGAGGGTGCCCTGCTCCAGACTCTGTGTGGGGGAGAGCATGAGGGTTCCACACCACTGGTTTGTAATATTTCATCTGCTGGTCAGGGTGGAGTTTTTTCCAGATCAGTTGCAGTGACCCTGCAGTCCTGGTGAAGAAGGGGATGGAGAGAACTTCCCTAGGTATTTTCTCGCTGCTTGGGTGGAAGCCTTTTACCTGCCTTCCAAAATCAGTGTTGTTACTGTAATACAAACTGCAAAGCCCACTCCTTCTGGGGAGACCAGAGCCTGCAAGGAGAGGGTTATGAAAATGGTGTTGAGAGGTGACATCTGAAAGCTGTGTTGGAAGCAGGATCCTGCTGAGAATTTCATGGTGCTTTTGGTATCCTTAAACAAAGGCCAAGTGCCACGGGCAGCTGATGGGTTCCTCCATGTGTGTTACAAATAATAGTTGAATAACTCTTTTTCCTTCAGACATCATACAAACCCAGTGGGCACAGAGTGGCAATGGAAGATGGACCAGCCTGAAATGATCTTGCAGGAGGCTATTGAGAACCATCAGAATATGATCAAGCAGTTCAGAGGTAACTTCTCTCCCACTTCTTCCCTGTAAATGATGGTTTTGGAAGATAACCAGCAGCAGCATCTTCAAAACATAGATGAAAACGTTCTGATCACCTGTGAAATGCTGGGAAGGAGGCAGGAGATTTATAACAACAGAAAGATGGGTGGGAACAAACTTCTGTGGCACTTTTACTGCTACCTGAGATGTTCTGCCTTGCTTTTGATGTTGAACACGAGTCAGCCATTGGGTGCCTACTGCTGCCTTAGGGAGCAGAGTGAAATTGTCTCTTGTGCAGCTTGGTGCTCATCAAATCCTTTTCCTCTTTGTGCACGGGGGCTTCCACGGTGGTTAAAGCTGATCTGGATGATTGGGAATCTTGATTCTTATGTAAAAGTAATGGCAGACAAAAGGCAAAAGGAATACACATCTAACCTGGTAGGAAGTAGACTACCCAGCTTTAATCCTTTGGGAGCTCTTCTGCTAGCTCTGAAACTTCTAGATGGCATTTTTCTCATTACTGAGTAGCATTCAGGGTATTACTATTTTCAGGAATTATTTTAGTACATCTGTCTGACTGAAACTGCATTTCCACAGCACCTCCTAAAAGTACTGTTTTGCTTCCCATAGGAACTCCTTGTGAGTTTCTTAGTTACTCATAGTGTATCCATATATAAATATAGTTGAGTTTTTTCTTTTTTTCCCAAATGTGATAATCTTGGTTACTCTGCCAAGGTCAGCTTTGTGTGCTGACAGGGCTGGCCAGCTTGGCAGGACAGGTCTAGGACTCTGTTCTTCCTATCTGACAGCTCCATGGGCAGCAGGAATGGAATGAAACATCCATAAAAATGTGCAAAATGAACCTTGGTCTTGGCTATTGTTATGGGAACCCATTTGTTTGTGTTGGCTGTGCACAGAGAGAACCCAATGGATTAAAAATGACAGGCAAAAAGAAAAAAAAATCTTCTGTTAGCAGAGTTGCTCTCTCTTATTCACTGGAGTTATATAGGAAAGGCAGAAAAATAACTCATGTTCTGGCCTCGGGAGCTTTGTTTTCATCAAGTGGCTGCTTTGAATCATCTCTCATTCTCCCACCAGCAGCTCCAGGGAAACTTTTTCCCTGGGAGCTCTGGAGCTGAACTGGATGGGGAGCAATCAGAAGAACCTGGCCAGAGGCTGCCTGCTGAATCCATGGGATCTGGTGGATTGAGTTGCAACTCTAGAGCTCATCCAGGGAAAGCACTGAAGGTGGGAAAGTGGGATAGGAAAAGGATGTTAATTTGGTAGGGGAAGCAGTGCTTAGGGAAGAGGTGAGGAGTTGGTGGTGTCAGTGCATCTTCCCTCAGTCTAAGCAGAGCCCCTCTGGCGGTGCCCAAGACAGGGCAGGCTGTAAGGATGTGGAGATGTCACTCCCTCTCTGTGCTTGGTGTTTCTCCTCCACTGCAGCCATTTGAGCAGCACAGGGAGGGTGCTGAGTGAAGGCAGGTGCCAGGTCCTGCCTGCAGCAGTGCTGCCTGCCAGGGCTGCTGCTGGGTTTCATGGCTACTTGGTCACTCAGCTGGTGGGATGCAGTTGCCAGCACCTTAGGAGTTGAGGAACTGGGTGGTTTGCATGACTGAAGAGCATCTAGGATGTAAAATTTTGTCCTGTAACAACTGTAGAAGACATGTAGCTCTAGACAAGAGCTTAAGGCATTGAGAATTTCTGACGTTCTGCTCTTTTATTCAGTCTGTTCTGGATAGCCAGGCACATAGATGAGTCGAATGTGGCTGAGCATGCTGAAAGGACTGGGATTAATAGCCCAAGGGCAGTTTGGTGGCTGATATCAAGTAGGGTACTCCAGGACTTGATCCAGGAACCTTTTATGTTATACAATATCTCCATCAACAGATGATGGGGATGATGAGACTGAGTACACTCTCAGCAACTGCAGGTGGTACTAATTTAGGGGAGGTGGCAGGCACACTCAATGGCAGAGCTTTATTTTGGTGAGAAACTTGATTATTTGGCCAATAGGTGCATGTGGAATTGAGCAAGAAGTCCTCAAGTGTATGGTGATGTTAAACCCCACATTGGCCCACAAAGGGAGACCCACTTGCCATGGTAGAACAAGGGACTTGGGTTTCTGTTTGAGATGTTCAGGTTAGACATCAAAATAAGATTGTTTGGCCAAGGTGGTGTCCAGAGAGGTGAGGGACCCTCCAGCCCTAGAAGTTTTCAGGCATTTTCTAGAAGACCATTACAGGTCTGGTCCAGTGTTGGCACTGGGCTGGAGACCTGCCAGAGCTCCTGCTGACTGGGAGTTCTGTCACTGTTAGTGTAACTCTGAAAGTTCTAAAACCATTAACAGCCTCTCTCCTTTTTTAGGAGGCAGGAGTTGAGGCAATATAATCCTGTTTATTTGCTTACAAAGAAGCTACCTGGTGTTTAAAGCCATGCCTAGACTTACCTGCAGTTGCTGATGAAGAGTTGAGGATTTATTTGTGGAGGCAGTGATTGCCCTCCAGCTGTGCAGTGCTTACACAGTGTGATGGAAGCTTTGCCCCTGCATGGCAGAAATGTGTAGTGTTTGCACTAAGGAAAGGTGAAAAACAGAAGTGATTTTGCAGACAGATGCTTGAAAGCTGAGCCATCTCCTGCAAGCTGAGTGCAGAAATCCAACATCAGAGTCTGGAATAACCCTCTCCATCCCTTACCCCTTGGTGTCTTCCCAGAAAGAGTTCAGGAGGGGGAATTATTATCGATGTACTTGGCAGCCCTGAAATTTTTTTTCAAAGTTGAGAGGCCTGTAAGGGCAATTCCCTCCTTTGGAGCTTATTTTTCCATTTAAAAATCCTAAATATTCTTTGAAACTTGTGTGTATGTCTTTGGCAGTTACCCCTGACCTGGATCTGGGAAAGGAGAAATAAAAAAAAACCCAAAAGCTCTGGAATTAGAACTGTGCTGCAAAGTGAAAAAAGAAAGGGTTGTGTTACTTTTTCAGGGTGATAGATGGCAACATGCTGCCTGTCTTGGGAACCTGGAAGCAAAAGATTTATTAAGAAGAAAAAGCAGTAAGAAAAAACCAGTAACTTGTTGTTATATTTTGTGAATTTTGTGTTGTCCCTTCCCTGAGGTACATGTGAAAATATTGTTACAGTAGGATCAGTGAAAGCAAAATTGAGTTGAAACACTGCAATAAGCTGAAGGCAGGAGTGTTAAAAGATGTGCAGTGTCCAGGGTCCCTTTTGTGCCCTGCCAGAGCCATACTCTGTCCAGGCTGGAAGTGCCTCAGGCAGAAAAAAGGTACTTCCAGCTAACTTAGCTCTCCACAAATAATAGATCAGATTTTATTAGGATAGGTACTAAAAGAAAAAAAAACAAAACCCACCCAAACCTCACAGACTACCCCAAGGCTCGAGGGCTGGGACAGCCCAGGGTGCTTGGTTGCATGGGGAGCTCAGGTTGCAGCTGGGCAGTCCCAGGGCTCCAGAGCTGATCCCAGCAGGATGCTGAACAGCTCTGCCAAGGTGTTTGGACACTGTCCCCCAGCATGGAAAGGTAAGATTATCTGGAGAAGAAAAGCTTGGGGAAAATGTGTTAGCTAGAGAGTTCTCGAGGCTCTGGAGCTTCTGGTAATGGTGCTTAGACAATACCCAAAGTTATTTGAATTGAATCAGGGGTCTTTCTAGTACCAGTATTACACCTCTGCATTCAGGGTCACACCTACAGACATCTCCAAAGGAAATGGTGAGCTAATCTGATGCTTTATTAATTCCACATGTTATAGCTAAAATGAGATGATTTTTGAAGGAGCAGAAGAACTCTTGGGGACCCTCTATCCTAGAGCCCTCTGTCCTGTAGGAGTCCTTATGACTGCTTCTAAAGATCTGTCATCTGTTTTACTGATGCTATAGTTTGTACTGGTTTTGAAGACGTTAGACAATAATTAATGTCACATAATTCTCTTAGGGTAACTGTTGGAGAGACATCTTACTGATGGGGAGCTAAGGTAGGAAGGTGTGAAGTTTGATGGATGCATTTTCTAGGTAGTGATGAGTAAATCTCTGCCCTTGTGAAGGGCACACAGAGAATGGAAACATAAATCAAAAATAGGAGAGTGGGAGCCTGGTAATACAGCCCTGGTTCAACTTGGGAAAAAAAAACCCCGAACACCACCAGCAAAACAAAACAACAAGCAAAAAGGCATGAGCTGAACTAGGAAATCCTAAAACTACCTCTGTATCTTGTGGGTGGACAGAACAGGTTTTTTGTCTCCCAGACACTCTTGGTTGCTGGTGTACAAATGTTTGCAGGGGTACCTGGAGTCAACATCCAACCTCTCTAGGGCAATGTACTGAATGATGCTTTTCTTTCCCAAGTGAAAGTGTACTGGTAGAAGATCTGGAATCAGCTTTTCAAAGGAGCTGTGCTATGGTCAGCTTGGCTGCACGCTCTGGTGATGTGTGAGCTGGAAGCTGCACTGCACTGCTTCTTGCCAAGGCTTCTCATGTTCCTATGCCTCCAGTCTCCTGTCCTGCACTTACTCCATGCTGTACCAAATCTGCCCAAGTTCTGGCTTTGCTGAAGTTCATTGACTGAAGACACAGGAGGAGGCTCAGCTCCAGGGGCACAGGTTGAGTGCTGTAGCTGTTTGGCAGCCAAAGTGCCCGAGAGTTCCTTTGTCTCCTGGAGTGCTCCCTAATCCTGTTTAGTTTATCCCATCCAGCTTGTGATTTATGTGGGCAAATGATTGCATGCAAAACCTCTACCCTCCTCTGGAGTGTGTTTACTATAGGTCAGATTTTCTGTAAACTGGTTTGAGAAAGTGACTTTCAAACTTTTTGGTGGCTGTTGGGATTTTTTTCTGTCTGCTTATAAATCTGGCATGGTAATTACAATAGTCCAGCTGCAAAATGCTGAGAAAAAGAAATTAATTCCAAAAATGACTTACAGTAGCTTAAAGAACATGAAAGTTAGTCCTTTAATCTCAGTGTGTGGTTGAGATGCTTCTTTCTTTTTATTTGAAAATAATGTTTTCATTTAGACCTGTCAGGTTTCTGCAGAATAAGTGTTAGTTCTGTCACTTATACAGGACCATGCCTGCCTTGTTTAAAATGCACTAAGCTTCCCTCTGATCACAAACCAGCTTTTCTATGTGAGGCTGAAGCAATAACCATGAACACCTTTTTATCTTTGCTTTGCAGCATAGCATGTAATTTTCTGTACTGCTTGAGCTCCAGCATCTAGGCAACAAGAGGTGAGATGGGGACCTGGTTTCAAACTCAAGTCTTTGTTTTTCTTTTTCCTTATTTTTTTTCTTCTTTTTTTTAAAAAAAAAGACCAACCCCATGTCTAAAACCTCAGATATTATTCTAGTACATCAAGGCATGTCAAGGAAATGTGAAGTGACATATATGGAACAAAAGCCTGTTTGTAGTCAGATGATTTCATATCAGCTCCTGAGCACTGAGCTGGATGTTGATGGGCTAGAGAAGTGTTTGCCTCTCCCCTGGGTATGATAAATGTGACTCAGATTGGTTAAACCTCCAGACAACATTTTCACGTGGATGCTGCAGTTGCTCTTTGTTCTGCAATATCTCTTGCTGAAATGTTCAGGACAGTGTCATGTGTTGGAGTTTCTTTTTGAACTCATCCCCTGTGAATTTCTGTTGCGTGTAGCTGCCGGGATGGATTCAAACCTGGTGGTTGGTGCTCTGCTTGGTCACCCAAGAAGGGAAAGCTTGACTCAAATGTGACTAGAGAACTGTTTTCATTAGTTAAGGAGGCACACCAAGCTCCCTGTGTCTGTGCATGTGTAGCTTCGTGGATTCATGCAGAGCTGGCTTGATGGGCACTGGCCTGGGCCTGTTGTCCCCTCTGGTCTGGAAAGTCTCCAGCTGGTTTTGCTCAGCTTTCCGTGTGCCAAGGGGTATTTTAGATCCAGATGCCTGGTTTGGGCTGGGGTTGTAGTTGATTTAATCCTGTTTTCCCTCTTTCTGCAGGTGTGTCAGGGGTGAGAGCGGACCGGCTGGAAGCAGCAATGACAGCCAAGCACTGCGCGCTCTCGCTGGTGGGAGAGCCCATCATGTACCCACAGATCAATCGCTTTGTGAAGCTCCTGCACCAGCGTGGCATCTCCAGCTTCCTGGTTACAAATGCACAGTTCCCAGATGAGATTAGGTAAGAGCTGGACAAAATACCTCCCTGCCAAAACATTTGAGTGTTGACTTCTGTTTTCATTCCATTTTATCGTCCATCACCAGCAGCTCTGAGTGAGCACTGACAAGGAAAAGCCCACTCAGCATCTCTTAGTTTTTAGCTTCAGTCTCCCCTGTGCTTTTTCTCATCTCTTTCTCTTCTCTAGTTTGATTTTCTTTTCAGTATCTCTTGAAGTGTGATTACGTCTGAAAGTGAAGAGAATGTAATAAAGTATCTCCTGGAGGTGCAAGGGAAGGAGAGCAGCAAGCGAGCTGTGTTTCGTGCTTGGGGACACAAGTGACTGGTGGGAGTGTTTCTGACAGCTGGGGCAGGAGCAAACTCATAAATTGCTTTTCTGGTTTGTGTGCTTCCCTTGCAGTCTGATCTTTGCTCTAAATCCGTAAGACCAGCTGTAATGGCTCAAACTAAAGATCTATACAGCCCAGCATCTCCAGCAGGACCTGGAGTTCAGTGTAACACCAGGTGAAAAGGACACACATCTGCAAAAGTAGTTTTGAACCTCCTTCTTGGAGGAACTTGAGCTTAAAACATTTTGATGACCTTACAAATGGTTTATGAAGGCAAAATGTTTCTGGTGGTCTTGAACATCCAGGCTGCTTTTACCAAAACCTGAAGCAATGCAGCAAGGAAAGGCAGCATGGGGGGTGGCTGGGAACCATCAGAGCATTGTCAGCAGCTGACAGAAAGCTGACAAAGTCCAGCCCTGGAGATGGTGACCAAGCAGCAGGGCTGTGTGCAGGGTAGGGCTGGGATGTCATTTCAGCTCAGTGCCTTTCTGATAGCACTTTCTGGTAAAGCTTCCTTTTCACTTCCTTCTTGTGGTCCGAATATGGCAGGAAAAGGGGGAGGGCATGCAATTTTTGAGTGAGTAATTATACACTACAAAGGCATTCCAAATGATTGAATAATTGTGTAATCAAGTTACTTTAAGTCATGTATTATGTGCCTGGTAGACAGAAATTGCTCTTTCCTAAAAATAGCATTTTAAAAAGAGAGATGTATTTTGGAGCCCCATCTCTTAGGATCTGCTGAATGTTTTTAAAAAGAAACAAAAAAGAAAGTGATGAAATGCTAGTCTTGCTGTCTTAAAAATTGCAACTGATCTTTGGCTCATCAAAGCAAATGAGTTGCTTAATATGGGAACTGAAGTGTGCAGCAAGCTCACTTTTCCCTTGTCAGCAGAGGGGTGTCAGAGTCTCAAAGTTATTCCTAAAATAATCAGCACACCCTCTGGCACTCAGTGTGCAGCCAGGGAGTGTGGCCTGGGGTGTTCATTGGGTTTAGGACCCCCTGGCTGGGTCTCCAGCTTGGTGCTGCCTGTGCTTTCCTCCCTCCTCTCCTCCTCTTCTCTTTGGGCTGCAGCTTTGTCCTCCTCCAGGCACATCCATGTTCTCACCAGGTGAAGGAGGTTTCATGGCACATGAACTTGTGTTGAGTGGTTACCTGGCTCGTGTTTCATCCTCCTCTGCTGTCTGATTAGTGGCTGTGAACAATACCATTATGTGTGTGTTTGCATTTATGAACATCAATAATGAGCAGTTGCTTGTCATTGCTTATAAAAATGGGCATTTTCTTATTATATTGATGTTTCTCATTGTATGAGTGACCAGGCAGCATCCTGGCTGGCTGGGGAAACCACCTCATGGCTGGTGGCCTGGAGTCAGTTTATTGCTCTGGTTTTGTGCTATGCTACACATCATAATTCCTGCCCAAGTGGTAAGAACTGTGAACTTGATCTTCTGGATCAGAACTCTGCTGTCTAAGCCAGTTTGAAAATTACAACCAAAAAATTGAGGAACATTAAAAAAAATCCATCCTACCATGCAACTAAATTTCCTCTTAATGATGAAATGTAGCTGTGCTCTGGGAGCATCAATTCTGCTTTTCCCTGGTGCTGTCTGGACCCATCACTGCCCTGTCTCCTTGTTCCCTCTAGCAGAGGTCATCCTGGCTCTAGTCCTGGCCATGGCAGGGCCCTGTGGATCACTCTGTTTTGGAGCAGTGTGGGGCAGAAATCCCTCATTGGTTTGTCCTCTAATTCTTTAATTTTCTCTGGTATGACTGCACTGAGTCTGCCTGTCCTGATGACAGATCCTCAGAGAGGAGATGATTTTTCTCAGCTAATGTTTTGAAAAACAATCACTTCATCTTCACTAGGCCCCCTTTTAATTAGGCAAATGCAGCATTAAGTGAAGAAAAGAGTGTTTTGGCTATGTTCCTTGAAACTGAATACTTCAATCCACTTAGAACATTTGGTCATTCTTGGAGATTGTGGCTTTGGGCTGCCAGTCCAGACAAACTTGTTTACAAAATAGCTTTATTTAACCTAAAATATTAAATTTGTTCTGGGCTTTTTCATTCTTCTGTCTAAATACATAGAGGGACAGTAAATTTAGGTGAACTGTTTGTGTTCATGTCAAGTAAATAGATTTTTCTGGACACTAAGAGCTCTGCTCTGTCTCATTCTGGATAGTTTTTGGCACTTTATCACCTTGGGGGGTTTGGTGTATTTTAGGTGGCACTGTTTGGCAGCTGAACAATAGTTCCTAATTTCTTCTCATCTTCTAAAGAAGCAAATCAAGCTGGGACTATAGCCTGCTCATTAACAGCCTTCACAAAAGATGCTTGCAAAGTGGTGCCCTTAAAACTGTTACGTGGTGCAGTTGGGAGGTGGAAATTTCATCTCACAGACACCAGGGTGGCAGATCCCAGAGATGGGAACCTGTGTTACACTCCCTCAGACTCAGCCCAGACTCTTCCCACAGCAGAGGAGGGTTAATCCTTGTACAAGTTATGGGGCTGGGTTTGCAGGTGCTGTTTTCACTGGCCTTATGTGACAAGAAAGACTTTACTGCAGGATTTGTAAGAAATAAGAGACTTGAAAGAGGAAGGAGAACACACTTGAGCAGTTGTGCTTGGGTTTATTTTTCTAAACAGCTTTGATTTCCTTTCTGAAAATTATTTGAGTGATAGCAGCTGTAGGTCAGGTAAGTTCAACGAGTCCAGCAGTAGAAGCTGACTGGATTTCTGCTGTATTTCTGTTAAATGAAGTTATTTTTCCATCGGAACGGACAAATAGAGCCTGAGGAAGGGGCTGAGCTCTGTGGGGTTTAACCATGGGGGCTGGAGTGAGAGGCAGAGCTTTTCAGTGCCTCATATGAAGCCCTGGCAGCTGCTTTGGGGAGCCTTTCTGACTGTGTTACAGCTCCACTGGAGTGAAAAATATTCCAGTTCAGTGAGGAGAAGATAATTAAAATGTCAGCCAATACCTATATATGTGATGCTCTTTGCTTTCAGGAAGTATTATTTGTTGAAAGTAGGTTGCAATGTCTTGCTATTAATATGATGGTCACTTGGCAGAGATGAACCACTGTGCTGGACAGTTTTCCCTGTAAATGCTGTGTAGTTGCTACTGGACCAGCAGAGCAGCTTGTTCACAGATACTGTATTTTATGGGTGCTTTGGTAGGGAAACAAAAATTCAGTCAGCAGTGGTGTCTGAAAACAGCTATTCCCTTCTTTTTATTTCCAAGGAACCTTGAGCCAGTAACACAGCTGTATGTCAGTGTGGATGCCAGCACCAAAGACAGCCTGAAGAGAATCGACCGACCCCTCTTCAAGGATTTCTGGCAGAGGTTTCTGGACAGTTTAAAGGCTTTGTCTGAAAAGGTACCCACTTAGGAATAGTTTTAATTTTTTTTTTTCCCCTTTTCTTCTGTATCTTGCCTGCTCAGGGCAAAAGTAGAAGACAGTGGGGCTTGAGATGAGTGGAGCAGTGCAGTGCATTTTGGATTGTTGGGAGCTTGTTTACTTGTTTTGTACATTAAGGTCTATGAAGTCCAGCAAGGTCAATTAGTTTTCCATTTAGGAAGAAATTTAGTGACAAAAGGGGAATGTGTGTGTGTCGACTGGGACACAAACCTTTGCTGTGAATGTAAGACACTATGAGAGATGAAGAGATTATAAAATAATACAAGATTTCTTAATGAGAAACAGAACAGGCTGTTGAAGGAAAACTGGAAATTCAGGGAAGCCTGGGAAGAGCCACGCGTCTCCATCTGGCTCTTAGCACTGGTTCTGAAAGTGTCCCTTGAAATTGCAGAACATAAAGGACATTAAAACATGTGTGCTGTAGTTTACTGACTTTACCTGCCCTCCTGCTACATAGAAATCTGCTTCCTTCTGGAAGATTGAGCCAAAACAGTAGATTTGAGGGAAACAGCAAGGCTGACCCCTGACACTGCCAGTGGTTTGTAGGACTTTGTCTGTCTGAGGCAGCTCAGTAGTGACCTTGAAAGGCCCCTGGGATCCTGTCTGCTGCTGTCAGCTTGGAGCTCAGTCTCCCATGTAACAGTTTCTGTAGTAATTAATGAAGCACTCCTGGTCCTGGCATCACATGAATTAATAGGAAGAACTCTTTGTGAGTGTGGCTTCCCTCTTTTGCTCTGATGGGAGCAAGTGCTTCTGTTTACTGATTTGGCAGGAGGTGACATGTTACCTGCTGAGATGAACAGACAAGAGAGACTGTTGCATTTGAATAATGAGCTTTCCTCTCTTCTGAGATGACAATGTTGGCCCATTTTCTGCCAAATGCAGTTATATTAGTAGATTTGGGAGACTTTGTGTAATTGAGTGATGTTTTCTTTTGCAAAGGCAGATCCAGCTCTTTGCATGGGAGTGTGCTGGCTGATGCTGTTAAGCACAATTCATCCTGAGCTCTGAGCCCACTGAAATCAGATGCTAACTCAGTAACATCTCTGTGCCAGTAGAGGAGGCTGTGGAAAAAAGGGAAGTTAAAATATTGAAGGCAAAAATTATGAAAGAGCCTTTTTGGGAGCTTGCTTTTGCCCATCATTTCTTGCTTTCTAGCTCTGCCCCTGAATGGATATGGATCATTCTTTGCTGTGTGTTGTCAGAAATTCCCTTGCAAAGAATCGAAGGTGAAAGTATTGGCAAGTCTGTCCATACAGCTAAAAATACCCTGGTCAAGGTGAAGAGGAGAGGAAAAAAAACCTCAACTAGCAGGTGCATTTTCTCCTCAAAGCAACTGCTCTTTGAAGGGTCCTTGAAACACTGATATCACAAGAGTCAATTAAAAGTTGCTGCAGTTGGTAATAATCCACTGTTCTGCCAGCCCCTCTCTGCTGCAGATTGCATCATTGCACATGGGGGACAGCAAGAAGTCTTGGGGAAGCTGCTGTTTGTTCTGTTTTTTTCTCTTAATGTAATACATGGTTCTGGTACCCAAAAATTCTCTTGAACTGCTTCTAGGCAGTAGCACCTTTCTGTTTTCCTGCTTGGTGTCTTGTGTGATGTTAAGTACCCTCCTCTAGGACTCTGAATGAAAGGTGGTGAAAGCAAATGGATCTGCTGCTGGGGAAGTGCTGATGTGTTGTGTTGGGAATGTGATGCTAATATATCCAGAAACAGAATACAAGTCCCATATTTTCACACTGCCTGACAAACCATCCTGGCTTATTCATTTCTCCTGAGGCTGAAACAAGCTGGCATTATTGCAGCTGATATGAGTCACTGCTAATAAGAATCATGGGGAGGTTTGATTTCTGCATGGTTTAAAAAATAAACACCAGTGGGAGAAGGGAGTTTTTTACAACATAAGCTGTACCTGGCTGTGGTGTGGTTTGGCAAGGGCTGCCCATCACCTCCCCACTGTGCCAGCCTGGCTGCCCCTGGTGCTGCAGGGATGGATGCTCAGAGACAGCTCCTGCTGGAATGTGTTGAGAATCCAAAGAGACAAGTGGGAGGAAAGGAGAGAACACAGTCCAAGGTGAGAAGGGAGGGAGGGTGAACTTCTTGCCTGTTTTCTTTCCTGCCACCAAAAAGCAGGAAAAAATGGAAATGGAAGGGCCGAGGCCCAGGTGGGTTTCAGATCTATTGTCTTTGTGAAGCAGTTACACAGATAATAGATTTAGTGATTTTAATGGGTGTTTTCCACAAAGTTCTGAAGCCTTTAAGAAAGGAGTGCATTTAATAATGATTTTTCCCAGTATGGTTTGACAGCATCATGCAGCACGTTGGTGAGTCGTTCAAGAATAAAAATTAAAATTTTGTGCTGCTTCTTTCTGAAGCAAACAGCAAGAAACTCTTTGTCCACTGCTGTTTGGAGCAAGGTTTACCATTTCTGGGGTGATTCTCACTGAGATGATCTTGGTGTTTGAATTTTCTCTGCTGAGAAACGGTTTTTTAGGGGGGTTCATGTTGAGCAGCAGGTGGACTCTCACTCAGCTCTCTTTGTTCCTTGTCATTTGTCTTTTACCCTCCAAATAAAATTGAGAAGAAAATAAACCAGACCATTTAGTATGGCCCCTTTCCAAATCCAATCTCTAACCTTGAGTTCATCAGGACAACTGAGAGGTGACTTGGCTTGAAGGAAGCACTGAAGTTGTCACCAGGTGTTCTCCCAGGTGACAGGGATGTTGACTGGGACAAATGGGAATCTCCTACTGAGATGCTGATGCATGAAGTGGGGATGCAGTGACCCAGGCTGGCAAAAGTCCTGACAGATTTCTATCCAATCACTTTGGCAATAACTGGACAAAAGATGGTGAGGGACTTAACCAGCAGAACAAACCCTATTTGATATTTATTCAACATTACATTGCAACATTCAGAGCATGCTCTCTTTTTTCCAGCTGTTTGAGAGTAAGACAACTCTTGAAGCAAGGAGATGCTCCTCTGTGGATGTCCCTGGGCTAGAGGAGCACTGGGAAAAAGGTCCCTGGTGTTACTCATGTGCTCTGAGGAGCACTGATACAACCTTGTCATGGTGTCACCTCTTCTGTCTGTGTCTTAACTTCATCATGATAAATCCTGCCCAATCTGCTCACTCCACTCTACCCCTTGCAGTACTTGCTGTGCTGCCAGACACCAAGTAGGCACTGCTGAGCTGCTTTAACTTTCAGAGGACAGGTGCCAATGTTCTCTTAAACAGATTGGAGTCACACACAAAGCAAATGAGCAAAAACCCCTTTAGGTTAATAGATATTGTGGCACTGCAGGAGCTGATGATGAAGGGGAACATTATCCTTCCTGTCCTTCCAGGAGGGTCACAAAAAAGGAAAAGAAACAGCTCACTGTCACTTTCTGGAGTTCATGTCTTTAGACATCACACTCAACTCTTGCTTTTGATTGCAGGTAAAGCTTTGCCCTTGATTTTATTTTATTTTTTTTTCTTTCCCTACTCCAAGGAAATTAAGATTTTGTTGAGAAACAGGGTCACGGGGCTAAGGGCAAGGTACAGCAAATGTCTTGGTTCTGTTTTTTTTTTTTCCTTCCTGCTATTACAAAAGGAGCATAAAGGAAATTTCTTAGCTCTGCTTGTCCTAGGATATCATGTATTTGACAGTGTGTGGATTTGGTGCCTGTGTATTCCTTGCTGGAAGGTGAGATATAAGATGGTTTCTCCAGTGAAATACAGAAGCATCTCCTATTACCATCTCCAGTTCTGCATTTGCACACTCCTTACAGGTAGCTTATTTTACATTTCTGGATGATAAAGATGCCAGCTTGCACATTTAAACATTTTCAGGCTTGCATCTGCTGCTGTTTATTTTTTTTTCCCAATGTGATCCTTTCTTCTCTGTATGATTACAAACATAGTGTAAATACATTGTTACATCTTGAGCACCTTTTAGTTCTAATTATATAATGCATGACAGTAACAATTGCTTTTATGAAAAGAACACATTTAATTTGCATGGAGTTTATGTGGCTACTGGAGGAGGGGAACTGGTTTTGTAGTCTAGTCTGATGCTTCTGAGCCAAATGACTTTTAAAGGAGAATTTGAATGTAAAATTTGCAACAGATGTTAGAATCAGTAATCAATTTTGCTGCTATAAATTTAGTAGAATTTGACTCTTCTGCACAGCAAATGCTCTCCACCAGCTGTGTGCTTGTTTTAATGGTTTTGCTAATGAGACTTCTGGCATGAGCTGTTTGAAATGCAATATGATGAGTGTTACAAAGGTACAGTGTTAATATTAAATTAGTGTCTCTGAAAGACATCTCCTTTCAGCTCAGCCTCCAGCCAGCAGCAATCCAACTGAGGCTTCAGCACGGGATTCTTGGCTGCACAGAGAGTGAAATCTTCTTTCTTCTGTCTGTTTCAGTACCTCTTAGTTTGCTTGCAGGCAAGAAAAGGGGAAAAATGTTCATAAACACACCTGACAATTGAAAGGATCTGTTCTTCCAAGCTGGGGGCTGTTCTGGGGTCTCCTGCAGGCAGGCTGGTGAGGGTGGGGGGAGGCAGCCTCTGTCTGCTCAGTGAGGATAGAAGGGAGAATAAAATTCCCCTTGTCTCTGTCCTTGTTCACTGCTTTGTGTTAACCCACATCACTTCCCTCCTCCTTGTTACTGCCTGGGGCTTTGGGCATTAGCCCATGGGCTAATGATTTAATGCTGCTTCTTGCCAGGGGAGCAGGCAGAGCTGCAGAGGGGCTGCCCAGCTGCCCTCCTCTCACTTCACCCCTTCCTGGGGCATTCAGGAATGGGTCTGACCTGGCAAGTGGAAATGGGACAACCAGAGAGTCCCCCTCCTCCTCTATCAAGTTCACTCTTTTCTTTTGCTCCCTAACTATAATGTGTTCTTTACCTTGCCTGGCTTTCCTGCTGCTTAGCATTTAAGAGGAATTTGCTATTCTTACCCTTTATTAAACATGATCTGTCCTTTGCCTTCAGCTCTTCCTTAGAGACTGCATAAGAGATGCCAGACTTGGCTTTTAGAGAACTTGATTCAAACCAGTCCCCGTTCCCCCTCCCAGTCCCCATTCCCCCTCCCAGTCCCTGTTCCCCCTTCCAGCCCTTCTATTATTTATTAACCCAGTCTCTAGCAAAGGGTTGCTCTGGGGCTTGGCTTTGTGAGCCAGGACTCCCAGCTCCTCTGTCAGACTTTGTGGTCTTGGGGATGTGTTCTCACTTTTTCTTTCTTTAGTTGTGAAACAGGGGAGTAGTCTTCATGTGAAAGCACCCTGAGAAGACAGAGCATGTGTGTGTTTTTATGTGAGCTCTTAAAATGGGAAGAGTGAGCCTAAAGTTTTGCTTGTGGCGACCAGGCAAAGGAAACTTGTAGCTGCACTTAAAAACATGGTTTTATTTAAGCCTATAAAGTTGAAGTAACTGGGCCAAATGCCATAGATTGGGGTTGTGCAGAGCATTGCATAATATTCCATTCTTCTAACTGCATTAGCTGTTGGATTGCTTTACTCACTGACCAATTATCAATGGCTCTGGCATGATGGATCTGGTAAGAAGCATTTATTGGGTTCATTGAATCTATTAATTTGACATTTCAGAAAAGATGAGCTGACAAAGCTGCAAGAATGATCAATTTTCTCTTTTTTGGATGGTGAGTGTGTAGCTGAGGCAAAGCCACTGCAAGCAAGTAAACTGATTTTTATGGGAGTGTGATAACATGTGTGCTGGTTCTCCTCCCAAGACTTTCTGGTTTTATTTTAGGGGTGAGAAATCCTCTCATGAGGGATTAGCAGTGGTGGACTGAGTAGTGCAGGTCTGTTTGGATGACAAAGGTCCAGGCTGGCAGAAGCAGCTGGAGAGACACATGGAATTGGGGCCTGTTGAGTGCTGCATGTTTTCTGTTGGGATGGGGTTTGGGAAGGCTTTCCTCTGCTTCAGGATGATTTGACCTAGTTTAGTGGGTTTGGGGCTGAAGTAGTTGAGAAGTATGTGGTCTATTCCTCTGCTCTTCCTTTGGGGGGAAAGATCCTGCAGCAGGTGGGTGGAATAGAGCTGAGGGCACAGCTGTGATTTCAGTGCTCTGCTGGTCAGTAATCTGCTTCCTCAGCTCCCAGTTCATCTGCTTGGAGTTACCTGTGTGCCAGCAAGAGCCAAATCTGACCCTAAATTTTCTTTGTCAGGTTGCTTTTTAGCAACAAACCATCTGTTTGCTTTGTTGCATGTGGAAGGTTGTGCCTTGGCCTCTTCCTTTGTGCCACTCTCCACCCTGAAAATTCCAAAGGGAGCTGGTGGTGTGTGCTGAGCACTTGTAACTTTGGGCACTTGCTGGTGGGTGTAAGTGATGGATGTGATCCCTGGGGTGGTCTGTGACCTCCCAAACCATGTGGCTGATCCCATAGGTGCTGAAGGAACCCATTTGGAGCCTTTGTTGACTTCCCAGTTAAGTGTTGGAGTGCCAAGTCCTGCATTTTCTCTCTGGATGAAAGTGCTGTTAGATTTTACAATGTAAAAAATACAGGAACTATGAAATGGGGATTTAGATTCTGCTTTGAAGTGCTAAATTGCTGAAGCATCTTTTATAAAAATTTGTGGAGTTTATCTCATACATACTTGAATACAGGGAGTTGGGAACTAGTAACAGTGACAAAAACAAAATGGAAAATGGAAGACTTTTAAAAATTATTTTTATTTATTAATTTAATTTTTTTTAAACACAATTAAGGCCTATGTGGTGGATGGACTCAGATTCTCTCAAATTTGTTCAGCCATTTCTAAGTGCAATAGTTGGGTGCAGTCACTGTGCTGACTGTTTTGGGGATCTCCAGAAGAGCTCTTGGCTGCTCATTAATCTCTTTGGTGGAGGAATTGATATTAGGTACAATGTAAATGGTCTCCTCTAACTACTTAGTTAGCCCTGGGTGATGATCCACAGTGCTAATGCAGCTGTGTACAGATCTGTGCAAATCCATCTGCTTCCTTGCATGGATTTCATGCTGGAATTTCGTGTTGAAATTTGCTTAACTATCTTGGAGCCTCACCACCCTGTAGGTCTCTTCTGAAGAGTCCAGTTTTCTGTGAAAGTAGGAGGATCTGAAGGCTTTTTGTGGAGTCTAGGTCTCTAGAAGAATACTTTAGTGCAAGATTTGGGAGTTTCAGGTGATGTGCAAGTGATGTGTGCCCTGGGAGCTGCCAGGATGGTGCGACCTGGCTGGAGTGACAGGGGGGGAACGTGCTGGGTTCAGGTATTGCTGCCTGCTCTGAAGTGGTGATGCTCTACAAACCTTCTCAGAGTAGATCTGTAGAAAGTGATCCTGTAAACTGGTGGGAACTGGAGGGAGTTCCTCTGGTTAAAGCTCAGAGGGCAACTGCTAGAAGAAAAGACCCAGGTACAAAGCTTGCAGGGGCTGCTGAACCCTCCTGGTGTACCTGGGAGAAGCATTTGGAGGAGGTTTAGTGAACAGCAGCCCCTGGCAAATGTCTGTTTTGTAGCAGATTGATCTCCAGACCCCAAGTTCAGGGTTCAGGGGCTGTTCAGGGGCTGCTTGCACAAATCTGCCCATGTGGAGCATCCATCCCACATGTGCTTGGCTGAGGAGTGTCCCCTCCTGGCACATCTTGCTCTGCCCAGTACCATACAGGAATGCTCCCAGTCCCCAACTCAAGCTGGAGCTTGGCTGTTTAATAGGATGGGCAGTCAAAAAGTTTAAAGCCTTATTTACCTTTCTATAATGTTTGTTGTTTTAGAGCTTGACTCTTGAGTCAAGGCTTTACAAGAGCAGTGGTCTTGCAAGGATTGTTTAATCAATAGGAAATTTATTTCAGACTCCTTGTTGATGTTGTTCTTTGTTAAATGAAGTGGGTTTCAGCAAATTGTGATGGGGCTTCCAGCTGTATTTTTAGATGATATGGTCAAAACCCAGAAGAAAAAGTAATAAAAATCCTTTGCTCTGCAGACTGAGTGTGCTTTCTGACAAGGTAATTATGGTTTTATGAGCAGATTGATCTTTGTTTTCAGGGTTTGAGTCTTGAAGTAGCACTGCTGGTTTCTTGCTCCTTGAACAAGTGTCAGTTCATTCTCTTAACTACAGCAGCCCCTTCCCTGGGGTGCCTTGTGCTTCCCCCCTCCCTCCTCTCTGCAGCCCTGGCTCTTGCCCTCTGAGTTACACCTGTGGAGGTGCTGGCATGGATTCTCTTTTTACCTTAAAGATGTAATGCCTCTCCACATTTCATTATCCCACAATTGCTCACTTAAACCATTATTATTTCCAGGTGATTTAAATTGCAGGTTTTTCTTTCTCCCTGTATCTTCCACTGCTGAGCAGAAAGCACTGATTTTTGAGGAATATTCTTCTGGAGCCTAAAATTTCAGTGGGATGCTGTTTTCCTGGCTGAGATTTCCAGCTCCAGAGGTCTGTAAGGAAGCATCCAAGTCTCTGACTGGATGTATAAATAACTACTGGGATGGCTTAAAAATACTGAACACCTGGCAGCTGATGTGAGGAAGATTGGGCTCCTCTGTAGGATCCGAAAAGGCTTTGGTGAATGTTCAGTTCATTCTTTAGCCAGAAACATTTGCCTAAGGTGGGACTCAGTTCTTGAGCTGCTTTCACCCCTCACTTTCTCTTTTTTGCACAAATGAATAGCATTCAGGTTTTTCTTTCAGTCCCCTTATCTGTGTTGTAGGGCACCCACAAGGAAGCTGGGTCTTGTCATAAGGATATGTAGTGATGGGACAAGGGGTGATGGGTTTAAACTGGAAGAGATTGAGATGAGGTCAGAGGAAGGAATCCTTTGGTGTGAGGGTGCTGAGCCCCTGTCCCAGGTTTCCCAGAGAAGCTGTGGCTGCCCCATCCCTGGCAGTGTTGAAGGTTGGATGGGGCTTGGAGCACCCTGGGCTGTGGGAGGTGTCCCTGACCATGGCAGGGATTGGGACTGGATGAGCTTTAAGGTTCCTTCCATCCCAAACCATTCCATGATTGTGATTTTTGCACGCTACTGTTTGATGAGGGCTTCTCTCCTTATTCTCCCCTCCCCTGTCTCTTTGGGGCTCCCCTCATCTGTAGTTTGTTCTTAATATTGTCCTTCCCATGGCTTCCTTGCACTGCCAGGAGTACAGCTGTGAATGAGATGTTTGCAGTGGGGCCTCTCTAGAGCCACCCCACCCCAGGCCAGGCAGCAGACATTGGGTCGTGGAGCCTGAGGGAGATGGCAGCATGGAGCTGTAGGGACATGTGTAGGGACATGTGTCCCTTCTGGGAAATGTGGAAGGAAAGGAGCCTGTGGGAAGTTCCAAGGGGTTGTTTCAGCTCTTCTCCATCATAGATGCTGGATGCTGCTTCCCTTCCCAGGTGCATGTGTGCACCTCACTGTGACCTTGTACACTCAGATGGAGGTGGAGCTGCCTCCTCCCATCAGTAGAAATAATTTCCAGGGTCAGATCAAACCAAGGCTGTCATCCTCCTGGGTTTTGCCCCTCCTTGGTGAAGGGGTTGTTTTGCAGATGGGCTGGAGCCAAGGCCCCCAGGGGGTTGGCTGCTGGCTGAGCTCCTGTGCTCACCCTCCCTATGTCCTGCAGAGCAGCAGCTGGGGCTGGACAGAGTCCTTGTCACTTGGTACCTGTGTGGCAGGTCCTGCTGCTGTGCCAGCTGCTGCTCTCACCCAGGAGACCTCTGCCATGCTTCATTGGAAGACACACACAGAAAAGGTCCTGATCTTCCCTATATTTCAGAGTCTTCTCCAGAACATCCCCTGTCAAGCTTTTTGCTCTGAGTCCTTTCAAAGTCAGCGGGGTCTGAGCAGTGCCTTGAGGTGCTGCTGAGGGTGCTTCTCTTGGTGAAAGGGTCTGCCACTTTCAGGAGTTCATTTCTTCTCGGGTTTGAGCCCCTCTTTGCTTTTTAACAAGTCTGTGGTGCAGGGTTGGGTGGGAGCACTCCCCAGGCTCGTGCTGATACTTTTTCTGGCTGCCTGGTGTTAAACACACTCTGGTTCCCCATGAAATGAAATATTGTCAGGCTGTGTGGTCTGTTGTCGGGCTGTTTAACAGCAAGCTTGAAGTGGGTTTTTTGCTGATGATTTGATATATGTTTGAACACTGCTATTCTATTTTAAGTCACATTGCCTTGGATTTTTTTTTTCCCCACAGTATAAATTTTACATGATAATTCCTTGACACTACCCTAGAAATACTGAAAAGAAAGAAACAATAACTGGACAGCTGATTTATGAGAGGAAGTGTCTTAAAAAAAAAAAGAGTCCAAAGCAAATGGGTAAGGAGCTGTCATGGTTCTGGATTTACTTAAGAAAAGCACTTTTAGGTTTCAGAACAATGCTATTGTACTTTTTATTTTTTGAGATGTTTATCTAAATAAACTGATTAATTTCTACTGAAGCGTAAAGTAATAAAGTAGATTACAAGCAATAGGTGGTGAGTAAAGGATGAATGATTATGGAGGGGAATGGGACTTAAGATGGCAGCTTAGGAAGGGAAGATAATGAAATTTGATTTATTTTCTCCTTTTTTCCCCAGTCTGGATCACTTATTCTTGTGCTTCGTACAGCAGAGCTGCTCACAGGCTGAGGGGCTCTTCTCATTTAAAATTCTGGCTCAGGAATTAGTGCTGGTGTGCTTGTCTCACTCCAGGATTTTCTTTGAATTTTGAGACAATTTCAAAGCTGGTCAATACAAACTGATGTTGTATGACACAAGAACAGTTCTAATGATTGATTTCTATCTTTAAAAAAATAGTAGTACACTCATATATTAAAACTGGAAGAATTAGAGTCTGCTTTGCTCTTTGGCCTTTGTCTGAGGGGTCTGACTTGGATCCAGGTGTCCAGATGAGATGTAGGAGCAGCCCATCCTTTGGATGTGAGCACCTTGTATCTGGTTTTGTTACCTGGTTCTCTCACAAAGAACAGGAATCGCTTTTGCATGAAAAGATAGTACCAGGTCTGTGGGGGTCTTATAATTTTTAATTTTTTTTTAAACATCTTACCTCTTAAGTTTCTTTGGCATTAGAACTTGAATATTGAGCTGGAGCCAGTGCAGAGTCTTTGCTTGCTGTTTTTGAAAGAAATTGGTGGTGATGAGGTTGGTTTTCTTCTCTCTCCTTGGGATGACATGGGGACAACTGTTGTGCTTGGAGGTCCTGGGTGAAGACCAAGGGCTTGGGTGCTGATCTGTATGCAGGCAGATGCTGAGATTGAGCATTCTCACTTTTTTAGCAGTGAAATCAAAGTTCTGAGCTTTGCTCTGGTTTTACAGGAGAGTAGCTGATGTGTTAATTATCCTATGGTAATATGCCCTTTTTTTAGCAATGAAGACAAAGCCTCAACTGGCTTTAAACAGATGTATTAATAGCAAATGCTTGAACAATGTATGTTTTTAGTAGATACCTAGGCAGCACAGCCTATTCAGGTTTTTTCCTTGAATGACTCTTGAATTAGCCAGGAGAAAGGAAGCTGAAAACTTTTGTGCTCTGTGCTGACTTAATCTTCAAAGGAAAAAACCAAACCAAACCCTCCTCTGCTGTGCTGTCCAGTCAGATGTTTTCAGGTATTTGCAATGTGACTTTTAGGAGAAAGTCATCTCCCCAGTGCCTGTGTTCAGGGCTGGATGCATAGTGATAGATGAGCCTGAATGGAGTGATGAGCCCTTTATTTAAGGGGAAGGTCCTGGTTGCCAAAAGAACAGATTAATCTGTTGTCTTTTCAAGGGCACAGACCTTCCCTGATGATGTTCTCCTGGGTCATGATGGGTGCCACAGCTCATCTGGGAGCCTGGAGGCTCAGCAGAGCTGGATTTGGGAGAGGCAGAACCAATCTCCAGTCCTCTTCCAGAGACTCCCTCCAGGCTGAGCTGAAAGGGTTTGGAAAGCTGTGAAATTTGGGGGTGTGTTGGCATTTGAGATTGCCTTTTGCTGTGTTTTGGATCTTTTATCCTTGGTGGGGTTTTGTGCATAGAGATGGGTCTTAATGAATATGGTGAACAGCTACTTGGCTGCAGGGATTTTTTATTTTTTTTTTTCCTTTTCTGATCACATCCCCGTGACAAGTAATTTCCAAGTGTGAAATTTGCTTTGATATCTTTATTCAGGACTTGCTCACTCAGTGGGGTGTTGCATAACCTGAACAAGGGAACCAAACTGGGTCTTTGCAGAGGATGTCTTCTCCCTGGCTCTCAGAAAGGCAGCTTGCCCACTGCTGGAGATGAGAGCCCCAGGGCTGTGCCAGGCTCTGGGGTTGTGCCTGCATTTCAGTTTTTGGGCTGTTTTGTGCTGTGATCAGAGCAGGTCCTTGCCAGCTGGGAGGCTCTGAAAATGTGCCATGAAGTCAGTTTGCAGGGTGAGCCTTTCATTGGAGGGAATTAAAAATAGGAAATAAAAAGCTGGCTTTTGAAGTGGCTTCCTGTTCCTCATCTAATGACCTGCAAAGGGTCTGTGAAGTTGTGTGAAAGTGAGAAGGATTTCTCTTTAGAATCTGCACCATAATTTCTTCTCCCCCAGGAGAGCTTTTTCTGTTTTCAGCAAAGCAGTGTTTCTTCTGAGAGTATCTGGTTTGTTACTTGAGTTTAATTAGTGCCTGTGTTTGAATCTGCAAAATACAGATTCATTTAGTCTGTGAGTGAGATGTAACTTTCTAGCAATAAAATTATTTTAGCTCTGTCTCAGGAAGGTGTACAAGTGTTCAGAATATCTGGCTTTCAGCTCATGGGTAAAAATCTGTTTTTTTGTTGTGTTTATTTCCAAACAATAGATCACTGTTACTCTGCCTTATAAAAAGAACAAGGTTATATGACTCAGGGCAAGGTAAGGGTATTGCAGGACCTCAGGAATGGTTTGAAGGAGGTTTTTCTGCTCTTTGCCCTTCCTCCCATACTTCTGCAGTCCCATGAGGTCCAGTCCTGCTCCAGACACCTCCCTGCCCCAACTGGAGAAGGAAGATTCTCCCCTGCCCCATCCAAACTCAACCCAGCAAACTGCTTCTTCCAGTGCAGCTGATGTGTTCATTCCCCCACCCCTTCATCCTGAGGTGAGACCTTTTGTGAAGAGTAATTATATTTGATGTATGAAAAGATGAATGCTGAGGAGGAGGGAATTAAAAAAAAAAGACACATTAAAAAAAAAAAACAAAACATCCCCAATCCCTCTGGTTTATTGAAGCAAGAAGGGAGTAGTTTGTCAAGCTGACATTTGAGTCCTTTGTTTTAACATCCTCTAGGCCAGTGGATGCTGGGAACAGGGTCACCTCAGCAGCTGTGAGGGGTGGGGAAATCTGTGGATTTCCAGCAAGATTTTCAGCAAGAGTTGCCTAGAGGGAAAATGCTACTTTTCCCCAGTTTAGTGGATTTTTTTTTGGTTGTGCCTTTGTCCTCAGGTGTTTGGGGCTGGCCCCTGTTGAGTTGCATTTTTGGGATCCTGTTAGAGAAGGTTTTCAGAATGCAGTGGAAGATCTCCATGTTGGCAACATGTTCAAAACAGATGTGGTTTGTATGTCCTCCAAAGAGAGAAAGACTTGGGGCAACAAGTCCCAGTGAGTTACGTGCCAAAGTGGTTGCCTGTGTTTTTTCTTCTTTTAAGACACTTCTTGGACAGCATTCTGTATTGAGGTGCCTTTAATGGACCAACTACTGCACACACTCCCAAAGAAACCACGTGTTGTGTTTTAGAGAACTCTGCTATGATAAGCTGAGCAAAAGTTTGGCAAGGGCTATTTGGGTAGAAACCGAACAATTTTATACACGTGCCTCAGTGTCCTGTGTGGGCACAAGCAGCTCATCAACTGTTTTCCATACCTGAGGCTGTGGGTGGAGAGTTCAAGTTCATCCAAATGGGACAGGATGACAGCAACAGATTGTTCCTTTGCCTGAAGGAACATCTCCCAGCAGGAAGGACTCAGTTCCAGGTGCTGACTGCCCTTAAGGAGCAGCACAGCCATTCCTGGTGCTGTTTGGATATCTGATTTGGGGCTGTTTGGCTATTAAGGATGAGCTTTGTGCTTCTAGCCTGTGTTGTTGCTGTTCCAGTGATGTGCTCTGTCAGTCACATCTTCTCTGGAGTCAACTGATTGACCAAGGCCAGGAGTAAAATTTAGCACTGCTGACCCCTGAGCTTTGGGACAGAGAGGAGATTTTTGGCAGGGAAGGAAGGCTGGTGCTGTAGGGATGCTTCTTTCTGGGACACGGAGCAAGTGTGGGTGCCTGGAGGAATGATGCTGCTTAAGCTCTTGGGAGGCTGCTGGGATTTTTGGCGGGGCTGGATTCCTCCATTCTTACACTGAATGATCTGTGGTCTGCAGCCATGCAGCAGTTTTGTTGGGTGCCTTGCAGAGAAACAGGGATGGGGTGGTCTCTCCTCCACTGCTCAGCTGCAGAACAGAGCAGAATTATCAATGTTCAGCAAAATGTTCTGCTGTGACCCTGTTGGGCCTGGAATACAGCCAAGGAGGCTTCATGTGGCTTTCAAGCATTCAGAGAAGAAAAAATAACCCTTGAATAGTCACTTATTTTGTTCCTGAGATCTGTTCTTGGTGGGGTGTGCTCTTCAGCCACAATCTCTATCAGGAAAAGGCTGAAGATGCTGAATGCTCTCCTCTGCCTGGGCTGGACTTGGATTCTTGGTCCTCAGGGTGGTGTTGGGGTGAGGATGGCTCCTGCTTTCCATGCAGACCTGCAGGCACCCTGCTGGGAACTTCTTGGTTTTCATGGGTTTACTTCAAAAGTTACTCAGACTGCCCCAACCTTGACTCAGTTTGCTCCCATATACTCAACTGCTCTTCTCCTCCCTGCTCCCAGTTCTTCACTGAGATCTGAATTGCTGGTGATTAAATCTGCCCTGATTATACCCTGATGGTGGTTGGGCTCCCACTCCAGCTGTGATCAGGCTGCTGTTGCCTCTCAAATTCTTGTTTTGAGCTGATGCTTGCCCAGCCTAAGGGAACCTTCTCTTAACAGCTGCTGTTTGTAATCCTTCCCCGTGGAGATGGTCTGCATGCTGCCCTTGGTTTGGTTCTTTTCCTGAAAGGCCCTTGAGAAGTCTGCAACTCTTGGCTGGGAGCTCTGGTGGGAAGGCACCTCTGGAGAGTTTCTGGTTCATCCTGCTCAGAGCAGGATCAGCTTGGAGGGCTGGGTGGGAATATCTCCAAGCATGGAGACTCCCTAGTCTCTCCAGACAACCCCTCCTGGTGTTCGATCACTTTCCTTGTAGAAATTTCACTTAAAAATGTGATTTTGCTGTTCTTCAGCCTGTGCCCATTGCCTCTGGTCCTTTCTCTGGGTGTTGCTGGGAAGACTACAGCTCCATCACTTTTCTCCCCCCACCAGGTGTTTATTTACAAGCAAATATTCTGTAGTGTTCTTTCCCATCTCTCATGTTCCTTTGCTACCCCATGGACACACCTGGTCCTGCTGGGTCCCAGGGCTGCCCCTTCCTGCCAGGCTGATGGGTTGCAGAAAGTTTTTGGCATACAGTAGATGCTGTTTCATGCCCTCAACTTTCACCCCTTCAAAGGCTCATAGCCATATCAACTTTTTCTTTTCCACTAGTGTTACTCTGACAGCTGTCTGAGATGAGGTCATGGTTGCTTTGCCTGGAAACATGGGGTGGGAGGCAGCCTGATGCTTTAGGTCATTATATTCTTGTGGCTTAAGCTCTTATTTCTTGTTTGTTTGTTTGTTTCAGTGCTTAGAACAGGATCTCCTGCGGCTTTGTTGTACTACCAGATACAAACAATACATTAATAAAACAGGATTGTGTATTTGTACTTGCAGCAGCCTGTAAGGATTACTTGTATATAGCATTTTGCAGGCCCTAAGTCATTTTGATGCCCCCAGTCCCACTTTTCTAAAGAGGCTTTTGTCTCTACTCTGACAGTGCTTGAGAGATGGTGCCCTCTGGAAAGTGGATTTTTTACAGTCGCAATATTAATTTCTGATTTTTCTGCTTTTTTTCTCTATCCCTTTGGCAGCATTTTTGTTTCTTTACCTGCTTCTTTCACCACTGGTTCTGATTAGTTAATGCAGTTTTGTGATAGCTCCCTTTTTGAAGTGATGGATAACACACAGGGGCTGCAGTTATTACTTGTCAGTTAGTGGTGCCCTAAGGGAGGAACAGCCCTTTTAATGTGCTTGTAGCACTTTTAGTTTTATGAAGTACTTGAACTTTAAAGTTAAACTTCTAAAATGGTGAGGATGTATACTGGAAGGTATTAAAAATCAGATTTAAATGGGAGGGGAAAAAACCTCTCCTTCATGCAGGCCTTTGTTGGTGTAAGAAAGCAGCACTTGCTGGGGTGTTGTACTTCATCTGTGTTGAAAAGATGCTGTGATAAAAGTAAACTGGTACAGGTTCATCCTATGCACACACCTGCTCTGCAGTCTCCTGTTTCCTTGGTGCTGGCACCATCCCTCCTGTGCTCAATGCCTTGCCCTCAGCTTCCAACCATTTCTTGGTGGTGTTTGTGTTTCTCACAGAATGGGTTAGGTCAGAAGGGAGCTCAGAGCTCATCCCCTCCATCCCCCTGCCATGCCCAGGGGCACCCCTCACCCAGCCCAGGATGCTCAGAGCCTCCTCCAACCTGGCCCTGAACACCTCCAGGGAGGGGGCAGCCACAGCTTCTCAGGACAATCTGTTCCAGAGTCTCACCACCCTGGTACTAAAGTTCTGCTTTTTAATACCCAGTCTAAACCTCTTCTCCTTCAGTTTAAAACCATTTCCCCCTGTCCTCTTGCTGGACACTCCAAAGTCCCTCTCCGGCCCTCCTGCACGTTCCCACCTCTAAGGTCCCCCTCCCCCAGAGCCTTCTCCTCTCCAGGCTGAACAATCCCAGCTCCTCAGCCTCTCCTCTCACAGCAGAGGGGCTGCAGCCCCAGGATCATCTTTGTGGCCTCCTCTGGACTCTTTCCAACAGATCTGGGTCCTTCCCATGGTGGGGACACCAGAACTGAAGCAGTATCCAAGGTGGGCTCTCAGGCTGGCCACACTCCTCCTGCTGCATCCCAGGCTGGGCTTTGGGCTCTTTGGGCTGCATGAGCCCAGTGCTGGCTCCTGCTGAGCTCCTCATCCATCACCACCCCCAGGGATTCTCCTCAGGGCACCTCCCAACCCACTCTGTACACACTGTTTAGTCCCTGTGCACAACCAGTGTAAAAGGAATAAAGGAATGTGTAGATTTTTTTTTTTTTTTTTTCCAGAAAAAGTGTTCTTGTGGCTTGGCCCAGTTACAAAGTGAGAGAAAGAACAAAGTGGTGTTCTGAGAACGATGTGTGGAAAGGGATCAGGGACTCATCCCTGCCGACATTCCTCAGATTACAGAGGGCAGAAGTGAGGTGGTCTGAGCAGCTGCAGGCTCCAAGGTGCTGGGCAGGGGGTGTCCCTGCTCACCCTGGACTTGGGGTGCTGCAGGAAGGGCTGGCTTGCTGCTTGGTGGTGCTAATTGCAATTGTGTGGCCTTTGCCAACAAAATATTTATTGCCAGTGTTTGTATTTTTGCAAAAAAAAAAATCTTAAAGAATATTTTTAGAATATTTTATATTCTAAAAAATAAATATAAACAAAGTACATAAAATATAAATATATATCCTAAATGTAAACAATATAAATACGTAAATAATATAAATATATAATTTTATATGACATATGATATGACATGACATATATGATAGATATGATATATACTTATATTTATATGAAATAAAATAAATATATAAATATAAATGTAATGTAATTTATAAACATATATATTTAAAATATATATTTATGTTTGTATATATTTGTGTTTATATACATTTATATAATATAATTTAATACCCTATTAAATTATATATAAATATACAGTTTATATATTTATGCGTAATATAGATATAAATTATAATTAATATTATATTTATATACTGTGATTCTATATAAATAAAATATTCTAAATATAAAATATTTTTATAATATTTTATAGGATATTTTTGCTGGTCTGGTTGGGTTTTGGTCATGCCTGCCTGGGTGTGTGTGTCCCTACTCCAGCTGGTGGTGTCTCTGTGCCTGATGTCACATTCCCCCTTGATGGGTGCCAGGCCCTGGGAAGCAGGGCAGCTCCTCCAGGGGCTCTCAGTATTTTGTGGCCTTCCCTGAACCTGCTCCCTCTGCTCTGGAGCTGCAGGGACCATTTAGGAAACAGCCAGGCGTGGATAAAAGAAGGTGACAGTGCTGGAGGCTGCTCTGTCAGGCCAGGGGAAGGAGGGCTCTGGGGGGGCAGCTCCCTGTGTCTGAACCCCAGCAGAGGGTTGAGCCCCAGGGCTTAGAGCAGACAAGAAACTTTCTCTGTGCTGCCTCCTGGGGAGCAATCCCAGGGGGAGACATCCTGGTGGTGGCCACCAGTGCAGTGCTGAGGGCTGCCAAATGACAGCCAAGCATTTGTTTCCTCTTGCATAACCATTGATATTCATCTTTTCAATCAGATTTTATCCACTTTTAGTAGAGTAGATCTTTTTTCTTTAAATACTCTGCATCCACTGGATTTTGGCAGGACAGAGGAGGTGCAGGGAGTTGTCTCCAGTGCCAGGTCCCAGGACTGGGTGTGCATTTGGCTCATCCCTCAGCCAGCAGAGATGGAGGGGGGAACCTCGAAATCTCAGCATGGTTCTGAAGTGACCCTGTGACAGTCCCAGAGTCATCTCCATTCAACTAATAGCCTTCAATTTTTGCTGCCAACAAAGATGCTGCCATCTTTTTTTTTTCCATTGCTGCAAGTGGTCCTTTCAGCCCCTAGACACATCTGCTGCATCTTCTACATTTGGAGAGCTGGGACAGGAACTGAGCCCTGGGGGCAGGACTGGTTTCATTTTCTAAGCTTGCTCCAAGCAGTGTGGTGGTTCTGTAAGTGACACTTGTCACTTGTGTCTCCTTCAGGGGAGCAGATGCCCTCCTGCCCAAGGTCTTGCCCTTGCTGCTCAGCAGAGGTGCCATACAAAGCTCTGCTGGGTCCACTTCACTCCTGGCCTTGTTATAATATAAATCAGCAGCCTGGAGGAGCTTTGCACACATCTGAGATTGTTCATTACCCTTAATTCCAGCACTTGAGACTGTTTTCTTTCTGAGTCCAGTTTCCCATTGTCTGCTTGTTTTTCCCCAAACAGCAGATACCTGTTGTCTGAAGATAAAGTGGCTTTTCTAAGACTTTCATCCCACTTTTTGTCCTGTGTTTTGTTTCACTCACAGAGAATTGTCACAGTTAGAAAAGACCCCTGAGATCACCACGTCCAACTCTCAACATCATCCTCCCCCACCAAAATACTTAACTTAGTATCTGTGTCACCCCCCAGAGCACATCCTGAAGTGCTTCACCTCCACGTTATTTAATTCACCTCCAGTGATGGTGACTCCACCACCTCCCTGGGCATCTTGCTCCAATGCCTGACTACTCTCTCAGGAATAAAATTCTTCCTCAAATCCAGTCTAAACCTCTCGTGGTGCAACTCCAGGCCCTTTCCTTGAGCCCTGGTGGTTATCTGAAGGTTGGGAGTTTTCCTGCACTCAGCCAGCAGTGGGGCTGGGTCCCACAGGATGCTCTGTTCCACTCACTGCCAAGCTGCCTTTTCTCTGCCTCACACAGACATCTAGAAATTTGCTCTTAATTTTAGTACAAAAAAAAAAAAAAACAACAAAAAAAAACAAAAAAAAAAAAAACAAAAAAAAAACCCAAGCAAACCCCCAACAAAAACAACAAAGAAAAAACAAAACAAGCAAAAAACCAAGCAAAAAGCAAACAAGCAACAAACAAACCCAAAAAACACCCAAACCTAAAAACAGACTCCTAAAAGCTTCCCATCATGATGGTCTCCCCATTCCAATGCCAGCAATGGGAACCTGAGCTCCCAGCTTGAGGTCTGGGTCTGGATCAGCAGCCCTGGGTCAGGGCTGATATTAAAATATGGGATTTATTTACTTTTGCTGAGAAGCTGCCTGCATTTGTTTACTGCTGTGAGCTGACCTTTGGGGAGACATTTCTCGATTAATTGGGTATCTAATCACTTCAGCCAGTTGGCAGCCATGTGTGTATTGGAGTTTTTCTTCTTGTTAGACATTTTCCCTCTGGTTTCTTCATTCCCTGTTATACGGCAAATGATGCGTTTATTTTTTTTTATTAGTTCCTTCTTTGTTTTTCTCTTCAGTAATTAACTGTTGATTTCATACTTGCCTGTGGTCCTTTGGCGCAAACCTTTCTTTTGCCAATCCATTTGAATCTTGTTCTTGTATATATGTGGTTATATTCTACAGATAAAGTAGAGGCCAGATATTTAATTCTTGTAATATTTGATCTTCAACTATTATTAGCTCAATCATTCTTTAAAGTTACTCTCCACAGTTTTTTGGTTTTTTTTTTTTTTTTTCAATTAAAAAATAAGCTCTACCTTTACATTTTCTCTCAAGTCACTGGCTCCTTGTAGCCATTGAATATTCACTTGTGTTTATTTCCCACTGTATGTTCCCATTTACCTGGTGCTTTAGGTCCCTGAGATAAGAGTGCACTCGGACATTTTTTTATTTGTTTGTTCCCTAATTGTTTGTTAGTAAATTATCTGGAATGTTTCCACACCAAATTGGTGTAGAAAACGTTTGGATTTTTTTCCTATGGCAAACACAGAAATGTGTTTTAATAAGTGATGTTGGATTTTTATACAGAAGGCAAAATTTGCTTGTGTGCTGTGTAGCTCAAGAGGTTCTGAAGGAGTAAAATGTGGGTAGATTGGGGCTTGGTGTTGGGAAATAGTGATTTTTCTCTTGGGAAGGGGTGATACCATGGGCTTCTTACTAACCCAGCCCTGGAACTCAGGGTCCTGGGATCCATCCCTGTTTGCCCCTGGCTCGTGGGTGCTGTCAGAGGCATCAGTGTGGGAAATGGTCTCAGGTTTATGATGCAGAATTCAGTTGCAGATCTCTTTCTTAACTTTTTCTGGATTGAAAATTGTCATAAATGGAATAGTGTGCATGCTTGCCACACGTGGCACTGAAGTTCAGGTGACCTTGTGCCCTGGGAATGTCTGAGACCTGACTTCCTGGAGCTGGAGAATTGGATTCCAGCCCTGGGATACAGCCCTGGAGCCTTGGGTGATGTGGATTTGTTATTGTCCTCTCACTCTGCCTAAACTGATGCTTTTATTGTCTTTTTCAGTCTCCAGGGTGCCAAGGAAGGAAAGTGAGTTAGTTCAAAAAACAATTTTGCTGGCAGATTGCTCTATAAATAAACTCCAGAGATAACTGAAAGAGAACAGTGGGAGATGAAGGGAAGGAGCAGATATAAGCACTGAGCCTGAATTTGTCCTATTTTTCACCCAGAACTTCTTTGGTGAGCAGCCCTTTGAGGGCAAATCAAATCAGCTCCAAGGAAAGAAGTTCTTGGAGTGCTGGCAGCTGCTGGGCACTGAAATCAGTCAGGTTTGGTGGGGTGAGGAGCTGTGGGATGGAGGGGAAAGCTCCTGCAGGGATGGTGCCAGGCAGGAACTGGTTGCAGAGGGTGGGGAGGGCTGGAGGCTGCTCTGGTTGTCCCCAGTGCTGCTCCTGTGTTCCTTCCAAAGTCTGCACCATGCTTTTGGTAAGGCTTGGGGGGTTTCAGTGGTCCTGGGTGTGATTTGAATTGTCAGTTTGTGCTTCCAATAAAATGTTCTGCATAACCAATCCCAGGAGAGCCTTTACTCTGCAATATTGTGCCTAATGTGCTGGAAGAGTTTGAGGACAGGGGCAGCCAATGCTCTGTCTGTTCTTGTGTGGCTTGTCCAAAAGTCACTGGTGCCAAATGATCCAGATGGAGGAAATAAAGGTATCTGTGTAGCAACTGATGGTGAGATTTTATGCCTGGGGAAGCAAATCAAAGAGTGATGAATTTCCTGGTTATTTTCCCATTAAGTTAAAGCTCCTGTAAAAGCAAAGTGCTTGGAATATCTAGAGGGAAGGTAAATCTTTGTATTGTGAAAAGCAGCTCAGCTCATAGGTGCTCTGGAGTAGCTTCCTTGCAAGAACAAGTGAGGTGATTCCTGGTTGGGATCCAGTTTGTTTTAGCCCCTGAGTTCTGGGAATAAATTAATGACTTTTTTTTTTTTTTTTTCCCAGTTTGAGGGTGTCTGGGAAGCTGGAGCCTCCCTGTCAGGATGTTACTGATGCAGTGATTCCTGTGTTTCAGCACCAGCGCACTGTCTACAGACTGACACTGGTGAAGGCTTGGAACGTGGATGAACTCAGAGCCTATGCTGACCTGATATCCCTTGGTAAACCTGACTTCATCGAGGTCAAGGTGAGCTGCACAGAGCTTCTGTTTGGTTTTTTTCCATCAGTATTTTACCTTTTTTGCCTCTCCATTCTCCCCCACCCCCTGGTCTAAACTTGTACGAGTAAATTCAGTTCTTCCAAATATTTCAGTGATGCTTAAATCTTTTGCTTTTAACATTAGGCAGCCAGGTTTCTCATCTTTTATGTGTGCATTTGGAATAGTCTTCAGTGTTATGCAAGACTAGCTCTGTGCCAGCCAGCATCCACTTCTGCTGAAAAGAATTACAAGCCTCTGGTCTTTTTTGTACTTCTCCTGTAAGCAGAGACTGATAAATAAATATTTCTCTTTTATGTCAACTAGCATTTGAAACAAAATATTCTAGGACAAGTTGGGTGGTTTGTGCTGGGATCCTTCCCATCATGGTCTTGAATTTTGCAGGGGAAGAAGGTGACAGCATCTGGTTTACTGATGTGTGGTACTCATCAGGCTGTGAAAAGGGGAAATATCACCCTCTGGGACTGGAAGAGCTATTAACAGGAGAATGTGAGCTACAGCAGGGCAGAACATGCTTTATCTTGAAATTAATCTATTTAGTGTGTAGAGTATGTAAAAGCTGCATGTAACAAAATGCTCTGTAAGGAATCACCATCAGTACATTCATCTGGCAGCTCCCCTGCAAACCAGGACATTAACCTCTGCTCTGGGTTTCTGCAGCTCTATTACTTCTGGACATTTTCTTTCCTTTCTCTTTTTTCTTTTCTTTCTCTCTTCCCTTTTTTAAAAGTCTTTATTTACTGCTGATTTGAAGGAAAAAAACCTGGAGTTTGCTGCAATTTTCTTACAAAACCAACCCTGAAGGTCTTGATGTTATCTGTAGTGAGTGCTCTTTTGCTCTCAAAGTTCTGCTGAAGTTGATAGCTTAATACAGAGTAAGATTCTGTGTGTGGTTTGGGGAAAAAGCCTCAGTTTTTAATGGGTATCAGCCTCTTGTATATTCCTCAGGTAAAACCTGGCAGAATGGGTACTTTTGTGATGCCCTTCCTACCTTGCATCTCCCAACTCCTCTCCTGCAGCCTGGCAGTAGAAGATTCTTTCTTCCATTGTGTGAGGAGGGCAGAGATGACTGTGCACAGCAGCCTGGAGCACTGGGACAGCACTGCTCCATCATGTGTAGCAACTTTAATTAATAAAATGAATCAGATGAAAGTTAATCAATGGTTCTGAGCGTAGATTCCCCTGAACACTCTCCAGGGCCAGCATCTGTCTCCTCCAAGGCTGCTGCTCCCTTTATCTGGGGAAGGATTCAGCCTCGCAGCCCTGGGTTCCCAGCAGTGTGGAGCTCAGCTTTCCCAGTGGCTCTTCCCTGGCAAAATCATTCCTCAGAGTGCCAGGGAAATAGATGAAAAAAAAGAAGTGATCATAGAGTTATTACCAAGGTGCTTGCAGATGTACTCCTGACACTTTTTTTTTTCAGCTGGGACAGGTTTCTGCCCATGCTGCTTCCAGCAAAAATTTCATCTTTGCAAAAATTCAAATTTGTAAATTTCATCTTTTCCTTCAAAGTGCTTTTCCAGATCCCAGCCAGTGAGGACTTTCTCTGACGAGGGTGTATATAGGTTTGGAAAAGTGTGAACTGAGGCAGAGAAGGGCTGCAGGGGATGTTCCCAAGCCCTCATGGTGGTGTAGCTGCCAACACCAGCATCCAGGGGGGCTCTGAGGGGCTGCAGGACAAGGAAGGCAGAGGAGTGCAGCTGGCACTGGATGTGCTGATGGGTGATTTGGCTCTTTTGTGGACTTCTCTGAGTGTCAGTTTGCATCCCACTTGCACATCTGATTGGTTAACAGGAAGCAGCACAAAAGCAAAAACGTTTTTTTGTTTGTGTGGTTACAAAAGTTGTGTTCTGCTTCATGCTAATCAATTACATTGCCAAGTGGGATGCTTTGATCTAAATGGCATTTTTTCAGAAATATTCCAGCAGGTAGGTGAAATTCTGCCACGTGCTGGTGGACAGAAGAGTCTTACCAGAGTGCTGGTCCTTACCAGATCACAGTGTCTTCAAGCTAAGGGCTTTACACATCTCATGCCTTGGCTTCTTCTTCCATGAATGGTGTAGCCTCGTGCCTAAACCCTGTCCACAAAACATTGTAGGTGGCCTGTGGAAAGTCTCTTCTCTTTCCAGTCCCAACAACAGTTGTCAGGGACACAGGGAAACTCAGGTTTGAGCCTTTTTAAAGGATGCAGCATCTCTCTCCCTTGTCTCTGCTCATGGCTGTACTTAGGCTGGGAGTGGTGGGGAAGTTCCCCCTTCCCTGGTCACAGCTCTCACTACAGACCTCATCAGTGCCTTTCAGAGCTTCACTGCCATCTGTGTGCTCAGAGCCCAAAAATCATCTATGCTTTGCTCTTTCTTTCCAGCCTTGTGGAGGGAGGAAGAGTTTCCAAACCTTCCCAAAACCATGCAGGAAGTCTGACAGCAGAGAGTGAGCAGCAGAGTACAAGGAAACACACTCGTTCCTTTTCAGCTTCAGCACCAAGAATGAAGTCTCAGGGCACTGCTCCATCTCATTCATGCCTCTGAAATAGTCTCTGGGGTTTTTTTTCTCTTTAATTGAGCTTTTAAATAGAGCCATGCTGTCCTGTTACCTTGATTTTGGAGACAGGAAAGCAAAGTTCATGCTCTTGACAGATGCCTTCAGGAGCAGCCTTGCTGGCAGTGCCCACCTGCAGCTGATGTTATCACTGCCTGAAAGCAGCTCTGTGCTGGCACAACATTTGGGGTCTGCTTGTCATTTCCATCCTTCCATCCACGACATTTTGTGATGGCTTTCCTGGAGCAGTGGATTTGCTTGGTTGTAGTTCAGTAGACCCCTAAGTTGGATGAAAGGTCTTGCTCACAGTATTTCTGCAGGATGTTTTTATGGGAGAACAAGGGTTCTTTGCCTTTCTTCCTTTCTCCGGTGGAGCAAATGGGATGTTCCAGAAGGTGGGCACTTGGGGCTCTGCAGAGGGGAAGTTGCTCACAATAAATACAATATTAGCCCAGCTGGTGGCCTCCCTTGTACATAGTTTCATTTGTTGGCTCCTGCTGAACATCAGTGCTCCTAAACTGTGGAAGATTTGGCTCAGTGGGGGAGTCACAGTGGCTTTCTGTTGCTGCCTCTCTGTGACTTTGGAACCTGAGGGGATGACAGAGTTTCTCATCTCAACCATGGAACCCATTTTACCCTTTTCTTGGCCATAAGGAGCAAGCCACGTGTTTGGCGTGGCTGATGAACAATGAGTGAGTTGTGTTGCTGCAGGGCAGAGACAGTCCAGGCAAGTATCACAAGAGAGGCTGACAAGGGGGATGTCATCTTCTTAAGGATGTCTTCCTTACCTCTTTGTCCTTGGATGGCTGGTGGGGTGGGGTGGGGTGTGGACACCTTCCTGTGGCTGCTGTGCCTGCACTCAGACCTCACCCCAGACTCTGACCTCACTTCATTAGGGGGTCACCCTCCTTCGCATTCAGCTCTGCACTCCCCAGACACTGTGTTTTTATCTCCTCATCTTTAATCCTGACTGGCAAGACTCTTGTCCAGCTCCCTCCCCATGAGATCACCTCCTCCTGCAGCAGGATCCCTGCTGGGGGGCTTCCTGCACTGGGGTGGGGAAGGTTTCAGGGTGCTTCATGGCTTCTGCCTGTGCACCCACAGGGTGAAGCAGAGGGCCAGGGGCTCTGTCCCTGCAATGTTTGACTGCTCTGGAATGAAAGGTGAGCAGAGCAACAGCAGAGGGGCTGCATCATCTCCATCCTACCCCCCAGGGAGTGCTCACATGAGGGAATCCCACAGCACTCAAAGTGATGCTTGATGCAGAAGTGTGTAAAGTTGGGATTTAAATACTGACCCAAAGGAAGATGGCTTGGGTTGAGGTGTGTTCAAATCTAACACTCCTTGTTGCTGTCACTCGTCCCTTTCATTCACTCTGTGTTGATCTCCACTTGGACACAAACTCCTGCCAGTGTGTCACTGCCCTTTAGTCCAGCCCCACAGTTGTGGTCACAGCTGTGTTTGTCACCTGGGAGCTTCCCTAAAAGACTTGATATTATTGATTAAAAGTAACTTCTTGTATTCCTTTGAGAATGAAGCAGATTGAAAAATCTATTTGGCATATGGATTTCGCTTAGGGTTGGGTTTTTTTTTTTCTTTTTTTTTTTTGTTTGGTTGGGGTTTTTTTGTTTTGTTTTTGTTTTCCAAAACTCTAGCTTGATAGGTTAAAAAGGCAAAGACCAGGTCCTACTGAAAGCAAATAAACAAAAAAAATATTACAAGCTACTGCAAAGCAGCTACCAGAATATGAGCTCCACTCAGCAGGATTTCCTGGTTAAATACTTGAGATAAATGACGTTCATTTAAAATGAATGTAACTAATCCCCTGTTGCTCTGGAGAGGCTCATGGGGTGGTGTGGATAGAGATTTAGATTCTTGCAGGGCTTAACACTTGTTCTCATTTACATGAGTATCTTACAGGAGCATAACTCTGTGGGACTCTCTTTCTCTTCTTCAAGCCAATAGAAATTAGCCTTGATTACCCTTGTGTGAAACACAAGCAAAGAAGAATCAGTCATGGGGGTATTAATACACATCACTTTTATTCCTTGCCCTGGTCTGGTTTAGTGTCACAGTGTCACTGTCACACCTGTACAAGGCTGATTGTTAGATGCACAACCCAGAACGTGCCACTCACCTTTCTGCAAGGTTGCCCTCCTGGTGTTTCACAAGCCAGAGGCTTGTGCTGCCATGCCGTAGGTGACCATTTATATTGCTGCTTAAAGAAAAGGGACAAAAGGATTTTCCTATGAAATGTGGATGGGTCCCAAGGGTCCCCTTGCAGGGCCAGGCTGCTGTGAGGCCAGGAAAGCCCCTGGACACCCAGAGTGGAGCTTTGGGCACTGCAGACACTTCCACATTTGCCTGCAGCTGTACCCCCTGCACTGCCTGTAGCTATAGGATTGTTGTGTGGAAAGGTGCAGATCAAGCCAGGGCTTTTGATCCCAGAGCTGTTTCTGCAGTGGTGAAGGAGATCAGAGCCAGAGGTGAAATGGCATCTCCAGCTCTGCATTTGCTGAACTGAAGCTTTCATCTTGCAGCTTTTGCAGCGAGAGCAGAGTGTGCTGCTTGTCTCCATTCATTTTAATTTCAGGGGAAAAAAACCCCAACCCAAACCAACCAAATAAACAAGGCTGCCCAGCTCAGGCTTTGTTTGAGGGCTCTTCATCCCACGGGCATGACTTGGGCAGAGTTGTGGCACTGCACAGAATTTCCTCAAGCCTTGGTGAAATCAGTTTTTAGCCACTTGAAAGCACTTGTCCCCAGTGATTTTTCTGCAGCTCTAGCACAGCACCCTCACAACCAGCTCAGTGATGGGTTTGGTGTCCAGCAGAGCTGAGGATGATGTTCTGGGACTTCAGCTCCTGCTCCTGGCATCTGAGGCTTTGCTGCAGGATTAAAATGACCAAGTAAATCTTTGGAAGGAGGGACCAGAGGGAAGTATCTGTCCCTATCTGCTCAGTCTTGTCATATTAAACAGTAAAGATTATTTAAGTGCTTAAAATAATGAGGAAAATGAGCTCTGCCTTAATGAGTTTTTAATTGCATGCAGTAAGAGGCAGTTGCCCCCACCTGTCAAAAAGCCATTCAGAGACTTGCTGCTGTTCCAGTCTGCATTTAGATAGAGGGAAGGTGAAGTTTCAAAATGTCCTGTCCTAGCTGCCTGTTGTAAAATAAATCCACTCAATTGTTCATTTCCAGACCTGAAAAGAAAACCCCTGACCACTTAATGTCCTCTCCACTGATGGGCCCAAGGCCAAGCCATGAGCTGTGGAACATCAGAGGTGGGCAGGGGGAGGGCTGCACCACCCCCTCCTTGTGCTGGAGCTGCTGGGTCCAGGCTGCCCTGGGAGAGGATGGGTTAAAAAATACTGAACACCTGGCAGCTGATGTGAGGGAGATTGGGCTCCTCTGTAGGATCCAAAGAGGCTTTGGTGAATGTTCAGTTCATTCTTTAGCCAGAAGCATTTGCCTAAGGTTGGACTCAGTTCTTGAGCTGCTTTAACCCCTCACTTTCTGTTTTTTTGCACAAATGAATAGCATTCAAGATTTAATTTCAGTTCCCCAATCTGTGTTGTAAGGCACCTATGAGAAAGCCTATAAGGGTATGAAGTGATAGGACAAGGGGTGGTGGGTTTAAACTGGAAGAGGGGAGATTGAGATGAGGTCAGAGGAAGGAATCCTTTGGTGTGAGGGTGCTGAGCCCCTGTCCCAGGTTTCCCAGAGAAGCTGTGGCTGCCCCATCCCTGGCAGTGTTGAAGGTTGGATGGGGCTTGGAGCACCCTGGGCTGGGGGAGGGGTCCCTGACCATGGCAGAGGGGTTGGGACTGGATGAGCTTTAAGGTCATCCCAAACCAACCCAAACCAGTCTGGGATCCTATACCAGATGCCCTGGTCTGCAATAAAAACTGCTCCAGGTGGTTCCTGATCAGCATCTGCTGGAAGCTGCCCCTTTCCTTGTTAGCAGCTGGGGGTGACAGAGGCAGGGACCCTGCTGTGGATCCAGGTAAGGGTTACAAGTTACTCACAGGTATTCCTGAGGAGTTCAGCTTGACATCGGTGTCATTTTCATGCTGTAAGTACACAGTGAGGCTCTAGAACAAGCTTAATTGCAATCATTAGGTGGATGACTGAATTTTGAATTTTCAGGTGACCCTGCCCTACAGTTCCATTGAAAAGCCAGGATTTAGTCCCAGCCTGTGGTTTGATACAAATGCATTTCTGAAATTGTTTTTGTAGTCTTGGGCTTGGGTGCAAACTGAAGCCTGGTGAAAAAGCTACAGTGGACTGTCCTCATATATTTTTTTCTGTTCCAATAAAGGTTGGTATCCAAAGTAAGGGGGAAACACGAGGCATAGAAATTGCCATAAGCTTGTAAGGTTTTTAGATATGACCAAAGGAAGCTGTAGAACATGAAGGAGGTTTGTTCTGTGATGGCCCAGCACTGGGGTGCTCAGTTGTCTCTGATGCACTCAGAGCCATGGGCAGAAATGTTTGTATTACAGCTGGGGAAACTGAGGCAGGGTAGGAGTGGGCTGTAGCAAAGGAGGTCACTGGCTGAAAATTCCCCTCCTGCCTTTCAGTCTGTGTCTTTCTGCTCCCCCCCACCCCCCTGGGCAGTTGCTCCTTATCAGGGGGTGAGCAATATCCCAGGGGCTGTTTCTCTGTCAGTACCTATGTGGTGGATGTTGAAGACCTGGAATGAGAGGCTGTGTCCAGCATTTTGGAATTCAGCTTTCACAGGAGGAGTTCTGTTGACTTCAAGGCAGTCACTGAAGATTTCTGTGCTGCTGTAGGGCCAAATCTGCATCCAGTGTGGTGCATCTGGAGAGCTGGGGTGAAATCTTGGGGTTAGACTGCAGAATTAACCAGTTCTATCCCTGCTTTCTGATTTAACTGACACAAATAAACCAGTGTCCGTTGTTCAGTCAACTTGGAAGTGGTTATTAAAAGCAACCAGAGAGCCCAAATCCACTCCAGCAAGGAGCCAGACGTGCATGGGTGCTTGTATATATAATTTGGACAGTGCTGGTGCTCAGCTCATAAGCATTTTTATTGCAGAGTACAATCTATCAACATGTAATTTGAGGCTTTTTACATTTGTCTTGGGTCAGGGCTGCTCCAATTTTTAAACAGAGGCTCTGTCACTCAGCAGCTTGGCTGGTGCTTTGTTCTTCTGTTAGTTCACATGAGCCTCAATTAAACAAATTCATAATTTGTGGGCTAGGAGTAAAGAAAATTCTTTTGTTCTGTAATTAAGTTGGGAAGCCTGGAGTTTCAGAGTAGAGACACAAAACTGTCATATTTAGTTCCCTGGTACTCTTTCCTTCTTAGCTTTGTGGATTAAAACACTTGTTAGCTCTCAAGATCTCCAGCAAGGACACAGATCTTCCAGCAGTGGAAGAAACTTTCTCCTTGCCACAGCAATAATCACCTGGACACAAGACTTTGCTTAAATGCAGCTGTGCACATCCAGCTCCAATCCAGCAGTGTGGAAACCCAGAGCCCACCCAGCCCCTTGCTCTGGATTCCTATTCCTGGCATAACCAGGAGTAGCTGAGATGCTTTTCAAAAGGCTTCTGCATTTCAAGGTATCTGGCCAAAGCTGCGTGGCCTAATTAGGATGCTAAAAGCACCCTTATTAAATACTAATTAAGAAGCAGCATCCTTGATGTTGCTGCTGCTGGAAAGCTGGGGGTAAGGGTGTGCAATAGAATGGTCTCCTTTTTCAAAACTTGCTGTCTTAATAACCACCTTCATGTATTACAGAAAAATATGCCAGGCCCGCCCTAATCAACTGCTCACAGTTTTCAAGTGGTATCAGCACTGTTAATTAACTCAAGTTTGAAGAAGTTGGGGGAAGTTGAAAGCTGATGTGCTTTCATTCCGTGTGCTGCTAAGCTGATTTTCATTGATTTGTGCCTGTGAATTAATCAGCCACCCGAGCACTTAGTTATTCCATTTGCCTCTGTGCTTTCTTTCCTTGTAAAAGATATCTTTGAAGTTTATTAAAGGAATGAGTCATGTTGTAGTTTCCCCTCTGCAGGCATACATTTTTCATGCTGCTCAAATTATAATCTGTATAATGAACGAGGGGGAAATATTGCTGTATGGAGCTGCATCTGTACAGCTGAACTGGGGAGATATATAGCCTATTATTTGCATGGATGGCTGCTCTAATGTAAGAACATTTAAAAATCTTTTTTAGGCTTTCAGAGCCAGGCTAAAAAAATGAATGTACTTCCCTGTTTAACACTCCCCCAACTTGTCTGCTGTTGTGCACTCAACCTGTTTCCACCCTGGCTCTGAGCTATGGTGTGTGGCCCTAATGTCCTTTACTGGGGCAGATTGATATTGGACATCCCTCATAAATTTACCAGTGAGAAACTAATTGCTTCCAAAACTTGTACAGTTTCTAATTAGCAGGAGTCTGTTTCTTCTGCATAGCTCACCTTGTCCTCACTTTAAATGTTTGCATTTTAAATCTGTCTCTGTTTATTGCTGGACTTGACATGTGGAACTTGGATGTGGCTGGGTGAGGTCCAGATGCTGTAAACACCCTGGATGCAAATGCCATTTCAAAGAAGTAAAAATATCCTTCACTGAAATAAAACATGGGAACACAAACCATAAGCATCCATAAGCGTGTGTGTGCTCTGCTTTAAAGACCTGTGCTCAATGGGTTTGTGTGACTGGAATAAAATAGCTCAGCCAAAGAGCAAAGGTGATGACACCTCCACAAGAAGTACAGAGGAGCTGTTTGGTCAAGAAGAAAAACCAAGCTTCTCATGTGAGTTGTCCTTCTTGGGTGCTGGTATGTTTGTGAGCTATGATAGCACAGGTTAAACCAGTTGGATGAGCCTTTAATGGATTTTATCTGGAAAGAAAGAAAGAAGGAAAAATAGATCTCAGCCAAGCCACATGCTGCTGAGCTAATTTATGAGAATTTTACCAATGTAATTAAAGATGGATCAAGGCAGTAGTGAAATTGAGGCCATGGCTAAGACTGAAGTAGTAATTCGGAAGGTCCAAGTGGTGAAATCCCCAAATTAAGAGCATCTGATGTCAAAATGCTGAGGCCGAAGTTGGGTGGAGCGAAGTGTAGGCAGGAGAACTTGAGAGGCTGCAGGGATGGCTGCTGCTCAAGGGCTTCCAGGGACCCAGAGAACCTCAGCTTCTCTTACAAGTAAATCTCTCAAGCCAGCAGTGCTTGTGTCTTGGATTTGTCTAGGGCACAACAGGACCATCTGCCCCACTCCAAACCTCTCCTTTGGTCTGATTACTCTATGGGGTGGTGGGGAAGGGAGCTGGAGCCAGAACCCAATATTTCTCCTGACTTTATCCAGTGAAATGTGAGATGAAGGTCTCTCTTGAGCCAAGCCCCTTCTAAATCAGCACCTAGTTTTGAGTGTGGTTCTGAAGGCCACCAGAGAAGCTGTTTCCCCACAGTTCCCATTCACACCTCTGTGAGCTGCAGAGCTCTGCAGGGCCGTGGCTGGTGTAAAACTTCTTTCTATCTGCTACCCAAGGATGCTCATGGTGCTCATCCCATCAGCACAACCTGGGTATTTCCCACCCCATGAATTAGCTTTTTTTTTTTTTTGGGTGCAGATACACTGTGCCAGCACTGCATGACCTTTACTTCTGCCAAGGGCTGCTTGAGGAGCAATGAGTGAGGAGGTGATGAGGAGTGATGGGGCTGTGGGTGCAGGAATGATGGGGTTGGCCTTTCAGCTGGCAGATGGCATCAGGTGGGAGAAACACCATCAGCCCGGATCAATCTTAGTCAAAAAATCCCTTGCTGCTCCCTCCTTATGGGCTCTCTGGCGTGATGGCTTCAGCTCTTGGTGTTTCTCACACAAAGCAGGGTGGACTTCTCCTGGAGTGGGAAGATTATAGAAATTCCTTGATTGTTCTGATGGCCTTTGCCCAGAACAACACAAGCTGCTTTTCAATGTCTTCAATTCAGTTCTGTGCATCAGAAAACAGTAAGAGGTTCTAGAGCAGCAGCTTAGGTCTGGACTTTCACCCTCCCCCCCCAAGCACGTGCAGGAGATGTGGGCAGAGGTCGACTTTTTTTTTTTTTTAAACATTTCTCAGTATTTACTGAATTAATTTAAGCAGAAGATAGTGAGACTGAGATGAGCTGGAGTTTTAGAAACACTTTTATATTTTCAGGTGTTTGCTCATGTACTCAGCCCTGAAAAATAATCTGTGTGCTTACTGCCTGTGTTTGCACTGGCATTACTGTGCCAATGTTGGGTTTAGATCTAACTCATGGCCCTTGGTATCTTGGGGGGTGCATATTAAGCACTCTGGACACGTGCTCCCAATCCCTATTTATTTTTAATGAGGGTCTGGAGTGCAGGGTGTCCAGCAGTTGCTGGAGCTGCCTTCTCCTGTAGTCTGGGGGGATAAAGAAGGGAGGAGCACGCTCAAGGTCATCTAAAATTTTACCAATTTCCCTGGCAGGCACTCAAAGAGCAGAACTTAGAAACAGAGCTGCTGCCACCAAACCAGAGAAATGCAGAATAATCATGGAAACTGGTGGCTTGTGTTTGTTTAGCTGGATGGAGGAGGTTGAGCAGATTTCTCCACTTGGTTTCTTACCATGTGAGGCCAATTTGTTCATCCCTTCACATCAGGGCTTGGTGGAACCTTGCTGGAGGTAGCAGCAAACCAACTCTCATGGTCTGCACTGTGGTCACCTCTAAACTGCAAGCTCCTTGCTGAGTTTTTGAGGTCCTTCTGCCCCCCGAGCTGTGAACAACAAAGAGCAGCACTTCCCCTGAGCCTTGGCATTTTCTTACAGCTTTTTAAGTCCTGTCCTAATTGGAGTTCAGAGGAATGGTGCAGAGGAGAGGAGAGGCACAACCAGAGGACAAGCAGTCTGGGTTAGGAAGATGAGGTTTTGGCAGTGCCATGATGCTGTCCTGGGTGGCCATGCATCCTCCCTCCCCCCCTGGGGTCCTGTCCCAGAGGGGTGCACTTGGTGGCTTCATGAAGGATCTCCAGGTGCTTGGCTTCTGCAGCAAAGCATCTGAGATGAGGACAGAGCCAGAAACAAAGCCTTGTTTCTTCTGGGGGAACTCAGTTGTTGTCTCCAGTGAAGACACTTCCATCCCCGTGGGGTTGTTTCTGGTTTAGCAAAGGTCTTAAAGAAGGGAATGGGTGATGTGGGTCTCAACCAAGCAAACTCACAGTTTCTCCACCTTGAAAGCCCAGTTCCATCCCTCCAGTTTGATCCTAAAATTAGCATTTGTCTTCAGGAGACCTCAAGGTTCACAGACATCCTCTATGTTGTTCCAGTTTAGTGCTTTTTAATTTTTTTTTTTTAAGTGATTTTGTTCTTTGGGCTCTCAGGAGCCATACACTTTGTGCATGCAGAGAAGGGTGGTTTGTGTGCTTGCAGATATTTCCCCCTCCCCCTTTTCTGTGGAAGGAAAGGTTAAAAAAAAATTATCTGCTTTTTCTCTGGGCTCAAGCTGCTGTTGTCCTGCCAGCATTGGCATCTCCATCTCTCTCCCAGTGTCTCTGCCATTGCTCAGTCTGGGTACCGCTGCCCCCCCTGTGGGGCTCTGCTCAGCCCATCTGTCCCTGGCTGCCTCACACTTTTCAAATGCCCATTTCTTACACGAAAACTGGGAGTACCTTAAGTTTTCTATTCAAAAATAAATTCCAGTAGATGGAAAAAAACTTGAGATGTCAAGATCCAAATAATCATGTGATTAAAATGGACTTCTACACCAAATCTCCTGTGTATGTATTCCTAGAGCCCCAGGTTGTGGTTGTCAGGTTCTCATGGTGTGGACACCAGGGGACAGGCAGACAATGGGAGCTGGAGTGCAGGCACTGTCTTCTCATCTCAGCTTCCAGAAGTTACAGGAACTGTCTGCAGGTGAAATAGGTGGGAATAATTCTCTTGTAATGAAACTGATGAGCTGGAAGCAGGGAGAGCCCAGGACCAGCCATGGAGGATGGTTTTACAAGAGGCTTGAGTGAGATTTGTGTGGATACAAGGGGCTGGTGGCACTTCAGGACATGCTCCAGTGGGCATGGTGATATAGATCTAGATATTATATTTTACTTTATTTAGGGAAGGATGTTGGTGGTTGGCTGTGGTGATCTTAGAGGTCTTTTCCAACCATGACAATTCTGTGATTCTGTGATATGGCAGCCTTGGCTTTGAAAGGGGGAAGTGGCACATGGGACATTTATCTCCAGAAATGTCACACTGACTTGTTGCATTGGTTGTTCATGAAACTTTCTTCCAGACATCTCATGTGTCAAAACCAGGTGACCTTGAGGTCCCTTGGTAGCTCAGAGAAGGGCAAGCAGCTTCTATGTGAATGCTTTTCAAGCTACATTCCAGGATAAAGTCTAACCTGTGTTTTACTGCTGGGGAGGCCTGGGCACACAGGGGTTTGTTGATGTCTCACTGAGAGACCTGATTTTTGACGCCATCTCCAGATTTCATAGCATCACAGAATGTCAGGTTGGAAGGGACCTCATGGATTATCTGCTCCAACCCTTCTATATTATTGTTTATCTGAGATGTCTCAGCACCATCTCAAGCTGAGACTTAAAACTTTCCAAAGTGGGGGAATCCACCCCTTCCCCTGGGAGACCATTCCAAGGTCTGACTGTCCTCCTGGGGAAAACTTTTCCTCTTGTGTCCCATCAGAATCTCCCCAGGAGCACCTTGTGCCCATTGCCCTTTGTCTTATTCATGGGATTCCTTGTAAATCAGGAGTCTCCATCTTTGTAGCCCCCTTCAAGCACTGGATGTAGTGTGTCTGGCCCCTGCATGCCTGATGTTCTGTTGGATAGATGATTACACTTATTGCACATATTTGTAACTTGTCCACAGGACTCCTTGTAAATCAGGAATCTCCATCTGATTTCTAGCCCCCTTTAAGCATTTAAACATTGTCATAAGGTCTCTCCTAAGTTTTTTCTTCTCAAGGCTGAACAAACTGAGTTTTCTCAGCCTCCTTTGTTACCTTTCCCCAGGTAACAGTGTCAGGGAGGGACAAACCAGACCATTTTCGGGGTTTGCTGTGCCAGCACTACCTGGCAGGGGTTAAGGTGACAAGTGACTGTTTCCATGTTTCTTTGCAGGGTGTCACCTACTGCGGTGAAAGCTCAGCCAGCACCCTCACCATGGCCAATGTCCCGTGGCACCAGGAGGTGGTACACTTTGTCCAGGACTTGGCCAACCTCATCCCTGACTACGAAATCGCGTGTGAGCATGAACACTCCAACTGTCTTCTGATAGCTCACAAGAAGGTGAGGCTGTGCCTCCAGGTGACACCTGGCACTCTGCTTTCTCCACAATCACCTTGGTCCAACACTTTTTCTCTCTAGAGTTAGCTGGATGTTTTCTTCTTTTTTTTTTTTTTTTTTGTTTTTTTTGCAAGGGGTGGGAAACAAATTGCAGATGTAGCAAAAACAGATGTAGCACAAATTGCAGAGAGAGCTGGGGAAGTCCCGAGTCCTGTGAGGAGCTGAGGAGCTGGAGGTGTTGGGTCTGGAGAAGAGGAGGCTGAGAGGAGACCTAATGGCTCTCTTTAACCACCTTGAGGGAGGTGGGAGCAAGGAGGGAAACAGCTGCTTCTCCTTGGTGAACCAGAGGAAACAGTTGGAAGCTGTGCCAGGGGAGGTTCAGGCTGGATGTTAGGGAATATTTTTTCACTAGGAGGGCTGTCAGGCATTGGGATGGCCCAAGGCAGGGGTGGAGTCACCATCCCTGGAGGCATTTAAAAGGCATTTGGAGCTGGTCCCTAAGGACAGGTTTTAGTAGCTGACTGTGGTGTTAGTCAAAGGTTGGACTGGGATGATGGAGGTCTCTTCCAACCTGAACACTCTGTGATTCTGTGGAAGAATTACTAAAGATGCTGCAGGTTGCAGTTGTGTTAACTCACAGAAATCCAGGCAAGAGGCATTGAATGGCTCCAGGAGGGGTTCAGTGCAGGATCTCCTGTGTTTTGTGACATGGGATTTGTGTTTTCAGAAATGCAAGAACAAATCTTGCTGAGGTGGGGGAGCTGGCTTTATTTCTGTATTTTCATGGTGTTTTTCAATGGTTCTAAGAAGTTCCACCAGGATAAGCTGGACTTGTGTTTTATCTCTTCTGCATTTTTGTGATAGCTGCCAGAACTGCAGACCTCCCCTTCCTTCCAACCAGAGTTAAGGTTACATTTTTTGTTCCTCTGGAGAAATAATTTTGGCAAAAGATACGAGTACATGCACATCAACAGAGAATGCTGCAGCTGCTTTTCTTATCAACAGTGCTGAATGTGAGCCAGCATGTGCCCAAAAAGGGCATCAAGGCACCAGCATCCTGGCTGTGGGCAGCAGGAGCAGGGCAGGGATCATCCCCCTGTGCTGGGCACTGCTGAGGCTGCAGCTCCAGTCCTGGGCTCAGTTCTGGGCCCCTCACAACCAGAAGGACATTGAGGGGTTGGAGTGTGTCCAGAGAAGGGAATGGAGCTGGGGAAGGGTCTGGAGCACAAGTCTGCCCAGGAGCAGCTGAGGGCCCTGGGGGTGTTGGAGCAGAGGAGGCTGAGGGGAGACCTTCTGGCTCTCTGCAACCCCCTGAGAGGAGGTTGGAGCCAGGGGGGGTCGGGCTCTGCTCCCAAGGAACAAGGGATGGGACAAGAGGAACTTTTGGCACAACTCAAGTTGTGCCAGGGGAGGTTTAGGTTGGAGCTGGGGAAGAATTTCTCCCTGGAAAGGGTTGTCAGGGCCTGTCCCAGGCTGCCCAGGGCAGGGCTGGAGTCCCCATCATCCCTGGAGGGGTTTCAGAGCCCTGGAGATGTGGGGATGAGGGACATGGGGTGGGGGTGGCCTGGGCAGGGATGGGGGAAGGGTTGGACCTGATGAGCTGAAGGGGCTTTTGCCACCAAACCAATTCTATGATTCTGAGAAACTGTTTAGCAGGACAAATGAAGCAGAAAGAACAGTTGTAGAGATTCTGCACCCTAAGGATGGAGCAGAGGGAGTGGTGCTGCCCTCTGACCCGTGGCACTGCTGCTGTGCTTTGGAGGCCAAACCTCTCTCTGCAGCCTCTGTTTGTGAAATGTTCTGTTTGGAACTTGAGGTCCTCCATAAATACCACCAACACAATCTGAAGTATGAGTAAAGTGCTAAAAAACCCCTATTAATTACTCCTAAAGGATGCAGGATTTGGAAAATATGAGGTACAATTTGGCTTTTTGAGCTGCAGAAAAGCTTAATAGAAAGCTAATAAAATGTGTAATAATGTGCTAGCTAGGCAACTGATGGAGCAGCTACGGATGCTAATTGAGATGATTTTGCTCTTTGCATAATCTTTGCATGTGTTTGCTGCTCACAAGCACTTTCCCATCCCTCACTTCACAGGGGGGACTTGACAGGCCAGGTGATTTGCAGTGCACACAGGCAGGGACTGCTTAAAATCCCCACTTGCAAAAAAGATCTGCAGTATTTTAAATACATGTTTGACAATTCTTTGCATCTCCTTGAAAAGTTCCGTGTGGTTACAAAGCTGTTGCTCCCTTTTGCAGTTTGCAGTTTTTATGGGAACAGCTGGAAAGGAGCAGAGCAAAACAGAATACCTGGCAGTATTTTTGTTTTAACTCACCTTAAATTTGCTTTATTTACAGTCTCAGTCTTGGCTGTTGCCCCTGGCAACTGTTCCTGAGCCAGTCCTTGAATACAAAATATTCTTTTCTGTTGTAAGGTGAAGGGCTCAGGGAAAGAAAGGAAGCAGATTGTCGCCTAAGAATAGATTGATAGCAGCCCAGGAGGAATTCAACAGCTGCTTTGCTTTCCAAAGCCATTAGGAGAGGGTGTCTATTTGGAAATAATCTGTCTTGGTACTAAAATAACTAATAAAAAATAAATTTATGCCTATTAGGTTTAATTCTGAATTTCAGGCTCCAGTGGAGAATAAATTTGTCAGCGTGTGTTATTTGCAGGAAACCTGTGCTCTGGGAACAATCAAACTGCAGTGTGAGTAGCTGCAAAATCAAAGGCATCTTTAAAGAATTAAGGAGTTGTAGAAAGAGGGTAATAAAAATAATTAGGCAGTGTGATTTATTTTGTTGTGTTCTTCTAGGTCTGAGTTTCGAGGTGTTCAGGCAATGCTCGTATTAATTTTAAAAACCACTACGGAAATGCCCAACTGCACAGGAGCCTGGAAATGTCTGAGAAGCCCTGCAGCTTGCATGCAGCCTCTGCTCCTTCAGTTCTGGAGCAGTGATGATGTGAGGAGTAATAGTTCAGGAGTTAGGCTCCAAAGTCTCTTAAGGTCAGGGATTTAGGCAAAAAAAGGGATTTTAGGTAGAGGAAACTGCAGTTTCTATGGCTGGGGTTTCTTGGGAAATCAAGAGGCCATAGAGAGGAGGTGTTGCATGGTTGGGATGCTTCAAGTGTCTTAAAAATCCCCTTTAGACTTTCAAGTATCTTCCCATTAACACATCCCCCTTTTCTCCTTCCTGCTGACCAGAAGTGGGGTCTTGGTGTCCGAGTGTCTCTGCAGTTACAGGTGAGATGTCTGTGAAAGCCTTCAGGACACTGTGACTCCTGGGAAGTGATGTGTCCCACGTAACCTCAGAGAGCTTAGGATCCCAAGAGGGCTTAAAAAGTCTCATACACCAAAACCTTAGAGCAAAATGCTTGGTTTCCAGTTACCCTTCACATAGCCCTAAAAAAATAACATGGAAAACCCCCGCACCTGGCTCACCATGCCCAGAAAAAAACATCTTACTGCTATTCCTATTTTTTTTTTGGCCAACTGGGTATCAGCTTTGTAAGCCTGAAGGACAGGGAAGGGTTGAGTGCAGCTTGGCTTGGTCTGGACTCCCATGGGAGGCAGAGCTCCTCTTCCCTGCCTTTTCCTCATCCCTATCCCTGCTGTGTTGCTGGTTTCCATCTCTTCTTGAGGGCTTCCTTCTACGTTTTGGCTCTTTTGACCTCTTTGATTCTTCTCTTTAGCAATAGTTGCTAAATTCTTCAGTAATTATATTTGCTTCCTAGCAAATCCTATAAGCACCATGGTACAAAAAATCTAATTCATAACAGTGCTTTTGAGCTAATTGACTGAGACATTGAGAGAACAGCAGCTTTATAATCTCACAGTGAATTCAAGTGACCTTTTCCAGAGATAGACCTTAGGTGGCTGCTTTTCCTGAGTTGTAACAAGAAATGTATTCTCAAGATGACCATAAGAAGTGTCCAGGAAAGGGGAATGTGCTGCAGCTGCCTTGCAGCAAAAGGTTTTTTTTGAATGAAAGTCAGCATCTTGGTAATTTCTAGAATAAACCCCTCTGCCTCTCTTTGTTGGATCTGCTTTCTGTGTGTGTTTACTGCCTACTCCATTGTGTTCAGACACTTTCCTGGTAATTATCTCCTATTATGTTCATTTAAATATCCACCTGGCTTCTGCCAGTGAGTTCATTTCCAGCCCCCTTCTCCCTGCACAAGTTTCTCATCAGTGCAGTTTGCAGTGTGTGCTGCTGCTTGGTCTGCCCCTTAGGAAGTCCCCTGGGGGCTTCCCTGCATCTCCCTGGGGGGCTGGGGGTGATTTCTGTGTCCATTTGCCATCTGTGGTACAGGGAACAGTCTTAAAATCCCATCTCGTTTTGGTGTCCTTGGAGGTCTTGGTTAACAGGGGGAAATGAATGGCTGGTGTGGTCAGAGGGGAGGCTGTCATCAAGCCTTCTGCTCTACAAAAAGGAGGTGGAGAGGCTGGAGAGGGTCCAGAGAAGAGCCATGAGGATGATCAGAGGACTGGAGAGGATGAGAAAACTGTCTGTTCAGCCCTGAGAAGAGAAGGCTGAGGGGAGACCTTCTGACCATGTTTAAATGCTTAAAGGGGGCTACAGAGCAGATGGAGACTCCTGATTTACACTGAGTCCCATGGACAAGGGGCAATGGGCACAAGGTGCTCCTGGGGAGATTCTGATGGGACACAAGAGGAAAAGTTTTCCCCAGGAGGACAGTCAGACCTTGGAATGGTCTCCCAGGGGAAGGGGTGGATTCCCCCACTTTGGAAAGTTTTAAGTCTCAGCTTGAGATGGTGCTGAGACATCTCAGATAAACAATAATATAGAAGGGTTGGAGCAGATGGGCCTTGAGGTTCCTTCCAACCTGACATTCTGTGATCCTTTTTGCCTTAATTAATGAATACATCTGCCTTCTCCCAGCAAATCCTAGCTCCATACCCTGGATCCAGATGCCCCTCATGGCCTGGGTGCAGTCTTGTGCCCCAGCCCTCCCCTGTCTCCTCACTTAGGTTAATTCCCAGGTGGATCTTGTCTGCATTAGAGCTGCAATCTCCAGTCTGGGATCCACAAGGACCCAAGACAGGTGCATTGAGGAAGGTCCCCATAATTTAATTTCCCATAACCAAAATGCAGCACTAAGGGTGCCCACGACAGCTGTCATGGGTAGTTTGAACTGAAATGAGTTGGGGAGAAGAGAGGAGCCTGGCCAAGAGTGCTCACCACTCCAGCAACCAAAGATCTTCCCAGCAAAAAGGGAATCAGCCATTTCCTCCACATTGCATTTTCAAGCACTGCCCATGTGTGTACAGAGTGGGTTGGGGGGTGCCCTGAGGAGAATCCCTGGGGGTGGTGATGGATGAGGAGCTCAGCAGGAGCCAGCACTGGGCTCATGCAGCCCAAAGAGCCCAAAGCCCAGCCTGGGATGCAGCAGGAGGAGTGTGGCCAGCCTGAGAGCCCACCTTGGATACTGCTTCAGTTCTGGTGTCCCCACCATGGGAAGGACCCAGATCTGTTGGAAAGAGTCCAGAGGAGGCCACAAAGATGATCCTGGGGCTGCAGCCCCTCTGCTGTGAGAGGAGAGGCTGAGGAGCTGGGATTGTTCAGCCTGGAGAGGAGAAGGCTCTGGGGGAGGGGGACCTTAGAGGTGGGAACGTGCAGGAGGGCCGGAGAGGGACTTTGGAGTGTCCAGCAAGAGGACAGGGGGAAATGGTTTTAAACTGAAGGAGAAGAGGTTTAGACTGGGTATTAAAAAGCAGAACTTTAGTACCAGGGTGGTGAGACTCTGGAACAGATTGTCCTGAGAAGCTGTGGCTGCCCCCTCCCTGGAGGTGTTCAGGGCCAGGTTGGAGGAGGCTCTGAGCATCCTGGGCTGGGTGAGGGGTGCCCCTGGGCATGGCAGGGGGATGGAGGGGATGAGCTCTGAGCTCCCTTCTGACCTAACCCATTCTGTGATTCTGTGTCCTGTGGGGCTGGGTGGGATGCGAAGGCTTCATGTGCACTCTGGCTGTGCTTGCAGAAGGCTCAAGAGGTTGGGTGAAAGGCATTGAAGTTGTTCCATGCTGAGCATTTCATCTATATTTAGGGAGGAAAAGGAAGCACTTAACTACCAGCTGCAGATCAACTAACAGGGGTGATATTAGAGAAAAATAGTCCATCATATTTTATTTCCTTCCTGCCTTCCACAACATTTGGGGAGTGTCACACAGCTGTCCTTGCCACCCAGAGCCCCCATCATGTCCTCTGCCTGCTCACCTGTTGTTACCAAACCTCTGACAGTGCAAGGGGAAAAAACCAACTTGGGTTGCTGCTTCCCCTGAGAAAATCACCAAAGAGGTGCAAATCCCTGTGCCTGCTGCAGCCCCAGGGGAGGGGGGCTGCTCCCCAGGGAGGACAAGGTGTCTCGGGAGCCAAAGAACAGCCAGAGTGCTTGAGAGAGTGCAAAATAAGTTTCCTGAAGATTTTTTATTTCCTTTGTCTCCTTCCAAATAGGAAGATGGCTCTGCTGAGCTTGATCTTTTAGTTATTAAAAGAAGATCCCAGTTAGGCTAAAGTAATCCCTTTTTCATCCATCAGAATTAAAACTGTCTGGATGTAGCCCTGGCTTAATTGGCAGATGAGCTGTTCTGCTCTACAGCAGGTAAGGATTAAAAGAAAAAAAAATCTGCAATAATGAATCTTTTCTTTAGAATAACTCTCCCAAGATTAGATATAATGTAGAGAAGCAAACGAGTGGCAGATGAGGGGACCCATGGGCACCAGGGCCAGGCAGCACTGGCAAGAGTCAGCCTTGGTTTGGTGTCACCTTTTTGCTTTGTTCTCTTGAAAAATGCAGCAGTGAATCCCATTTCCAGGTGCTGGAAGGTGTTTTGGAAAGTGTTTCATCTCCTTTGTGTCTGATAGCTAATAAGCACATATTTGAGTCACTAAGTGTGTACCTACAAGGCTACTTTTAGTTTCCATCAAAAGCTGGTGGGAATTTTCAGTCCAGTGAAGTGCTCACAGCTCCTGCCCGAGGAGCTGCTGAGGGCTTTGAAGCTCTGTTGTTCCCAGGGCTTGTGGTTACTGAACTTATTTTCATTTAGCTCCACAGACATTGGATCAGAGCATCACAGAATGTCAGGTTGGAAGGGACCTCATGGATTATCTGCTCCAACCCTTCTGTATTATTGTTTATCTGAGATGTCTCAGCACCATCTCAAGCTGAGACTTAAAACTTTCCAAAGTGGGGGAATCTACCCCTTCCCCTGGGAGACCATTCCAAGGTCTGACTGTCCTCCTGGGGAAAACTTTTCCTCTTGTGTCCCATCAGAATCTCCCCAGGAGCACCTTGTGCCCATTGCCCTTTGTCTTATTCATGGGATTCCTTGTAAATCAGGAGTCTCCATCTTTGTAGCCCCCTTCAAGCACTGGATGTAGTGTGTCTGGCCCCTGCATGCCTGATGTTCTGTTGGATAGATGATTACACTTATTGCACATATTTGTAACTTAATAACTAGCTTAGTCTTAATTTCTTTCCCCTAAAGCCTGAGGTTACAGCTGGTGATTAGAAAGAAGTTTTAGGTTTTTAACAAGCAACACCACTCTGTTAAGACTGTCTGCAATATGTCTTGTTTTCCTGACTGACTCCACTTCAGTCACTTCCACTGTCAAACAAAGGGAGCCTTAAATAATTGTGAGCCTTAATTAGGTGAGAAACTGCATGTAATAATTTAATGAATTATTTGTTTGGCTTGGAGAGCCTTCATAGTGGCAGGTGGCAAAAACAGTCACTGCAGTTGCATAATGTAAGTGCTGTGCACTACCATTATAGATGATCTATTTAATAATAGCCCTTTGTGAAAGTGCAGAAGCTGTTTTGTTTATTGCCATGATGGGCTGTCTTCAAATTGAAATTAAGGAACTCAGGACTGCAGCCATCACCATAATTTTTCCAGCTGCCTTTTTGTTGTCATGCCCAGGGAAGTGGCTGATGGTGGAGAGCAGCAATAGCAAACCAGTAGCTGGAGGCTGCTGCATCCAGGTCTGGAGTGGTAACTGATTCCCAAGGGATGCACTAGATGTGGCATCATCCTCAGACATGTCCCATGTCAGGTACCAGTGGTCAGGAATGTTTCTAAGTCAAGAAATGTTGGGAAGTGGAGTGGGAAGATGTGATTTTAATTTTCAGAATTCATAAAGGTAAAGACTGGGAGTCAGCTGTGGTGAGAGCAGGGGGAACCTCCCTGTCCTAGGCTGGTGTTGGAGTCAAATCCCTGCAGGCTGTGGGAGCCCAGAGAGTTCATGGAGCCTTCTGTCTGTCCATGGAGGAAATCCAGATGTGTGGGTTACCCTGCTGAACATCTGGCTGTGGCTCACAAAGCCACTCTCTGCAAGCTTGGGGCTGTTTCTTTAGGAGTGAGAAGGGCAACCAAGCTGGGGAAGGGTCTGGAGAACAATTCTCATGAGGGGTGTCTGAGGGAACTGGGGGTTTTTTGAGTCTGGAGAAAAGGAGACTGAGGGGGAGACCTTATCACCCTCTACAACTCCTTGGAAGGAGGTTGTATCCTACTGGGGGTTGGTCTCTTCTGACAAGTAACAAATGACAGAACAAGAGGAAATGGCCTCAAGTTGTGCCAGGGGGAGTTTAGATGGGATATTAGGAAACTTCCCTGAAAGGGTTATTAATCACTGGAAGAAGGTGCTCAGAGAAGTGGAGGAATCACCTAAAGGTGTTCAGAAGCTGTGTTTAGAGATGTTGTGCTTAGGGACATGGTTTAACAGTGGTCTCAGGAGGGCTGGGTTAATGGTTGGACTTGCTGATCCTAAAGGTCTTTTCCAAGAGACCAGTTCTGTGATTCTGTGACAGATAATGCTGCAGCACACCTGGGTCTCTAAGCCTCCCTGGGTCTCTTTCGTGACAAAGAGAAAGAAGGGAAAACAAAAGGAGTGATGGGTGCTAACTCCTGCCCTGCCACAGTTAAAATTAAATTAGCCAGAAGGTTTTATTTCTGTATTCCTTCATGGACACAGGCAGAAGTGAATATCCACACCTATCACTGCAGGAGGATGGAGCTTGAGGTGTTTGGGGGCTGCTGAGTTGTTCCAACTGCTGCCAAAGGCTCAAAGGAGAGGAATGTTTCTACTACAGATTTTTTTTCCCCAAAATACTCCAGTAGAAGCCCTGTAGTGGGCCTGTGTGGGACCAGTGATCTTCAGTGGTCCTGTGAGCTCAGCCAACCCAAGGGCTGCAGGCTGCAGCTGGCAGGAGCTTGGCCAGATACAGGAAAACAAATTTCTGGAGTTTCAGGACCCACAGATCTGTAAGCATGGAATTATAAATAAATACATCTGATAGAACCCTGTGTGCAAAGCCACACTGTCTCTCCAGAACAATTCTGTTTCTCCTTAATACCCAAAGAATATATTGAGGCTCAGCAAAGAAAGTATTTTAAGGAAAGGCACTGAAAAGCAGCCTGAGGATATTCTGACTGCTTCTCCAAAGAGAATTTGAAGATAAGTTTCCTTCACAGGAAAGAATATAACTGGAGTATAGTAGGGTTGATTTTTTAAAAATCTTCTTGTTTTTTTAAGTGCTGAGGCAGTGCAGGAACTGTTGTATTTGCAGACTCTGGATGTGGTTCTTATTATATTATATTTTTCTTTTCTTTTAATTTTGTTTTTGGAAAGCAACCCCACCTGCAATGTTTTTGGAAAGCAAAACCCACAGAATGCATCTTTTAGCCCTGGGTGGCCAAGGCCAGGGGCATGGCTGGTGGTTCCTGGGGCTTGGTTTGTGGGTGGGAGCAGCTGGGAAGTGGCTGTGGGGATGGAGCTGGATCCAGCCCTGCCTTGGAGAGATGGGGAGTGGGGCACCCCAGAGCCCCTTTGAGCTGTCAGCCTGTGTTGCTTGGCTGGGATTTAAACCCCCAGGCAAGGAGAAGCCTTAATCATTTCTGAATGTCTAAGAACACAGCTGGCAGTTGGGTTTAACTTGTTTTTCAGATATAAATTAATTTGTTTTCAGGGATATAAAAGTATGGAATGGGAAGCACTGGAGCTGCTGGCCTTATAAAAGCTGAGTTGCTGAGATTCTGCAAAATGCTCCTTTAATGTCTGATGCTTTTGTGTGAACCTGAGTAAGTGTTGACTGAAACATTTGGCCCAGCCAAGTTTCAGATGCTGGCACTTGTAGTTAAAAAGGCATCAGAGGGGCAGTGGGGCTCTGTGCCTCCTGCAGCTGGAGCACTCACTTCAGACCCTGCTTACCACTGAGGGATTTTTTTTGTCTGCATGGTCTTTAAAACTACACCTAAAACTGCTGTGTTTAACCACAAACCCCTCTGTGTCTGCCTGGGGAAGGATCCATTTGTTGGACAACTCCATCTTCACGTCCTCGAGTAATTCAGGAGTAGCAGCTGTATGACCCAAAGCTCTGCTTTCACCTCCCAGTCCCCTCTCTGCTCCTCAGGGATACAGCTCCAGAAAGGTTTCCATGGATCCTCTCCCCATCAGGGATGACTCTGTCCTTCCCACCCATGGTTTGCTCTGCCAGGATGTGTTCTGCAAGGAGCCCCAGTGGGCTTTGCCCCAGTGCTCTACCTTACTCTTTCCTGTAGCCTGTATCTTTAGTCCTTCTACCTTACTCTTTCCTGTAGCCTGTATCTTTAGTCCTTTCCTGAATTTGTGTTTTTTTTTTTTTTTTTTTTTGGTAAAGAAAGACCAGAGTGAATGGATGAAGAGGAGCCTCTTTTCAGTGTATGTTTATCTGAGAAAAATCTTAATGTTATCCACATTAGGACAAACTAATTGATTTTGGGCTGGCTTCCAGTTTTTAGTGGCAGTGTTCCCTGTGTCACCAGCTCTGTCTCTCTTCTGTATTTTACCCCTTTGTACAAACCCTGGGTTTATTTCTCAGCAGTTATGCGTGTCTGGAGAATGGTGTTAATTGTAACTACTATATTGTCCTCAATAGCTGTGTATATTTTTACACCCCTCCCCTGCCCCCAGAGAGCTGATGCAAATAGGTTGGTAAGAAATCTGTGCTGTGGCTCTGCTTCTTCATGAATGCTGATGGGCTTCTGGAGCAAGAAGCTTCTCTCTCTGCAGTCAGAGCAGCTGTGAACTTACTGCAAAAGATAATTTAAAGAAATTTCCTGTTCAACTCCACTCCTATGAGTTATGAGAGAAAAGGGAGGTGTTAGCCATGCTCTGTTGATGCTCCCAGATAACTTGGCTCTCTATTTTATTCCTGGGTCCTGCTTGTCTTTGCTGTCTGTATATTCATTTTGCTGTAGATGGCTTGAGGCAGTGGCCATGGACAACACAGCCCCAGAAGGGCAGTGCTGACCTTTGAGTCCAGTCATGCCATCCCTTGCAGAGGTGTCCCCTTGCTGTCCCCAGCATCATGCCTAGATCTGCTCATCAGGGCTCGAGGGCCATGACGAGTTTTCTCTTAATTTCCTTTACCTTTTTTTTTTCTCAGAATTAATCCCTGCTTGGGGCAGTGCTCATTGCCCTGGCTGCAGGCTCTGCAGGGAGCTGGTGGGGTTTGCATTGCTGGGCAGGGCTGTAGGGACCCATCACTGGTGTGACCAAAGTCTGGGGATCCTGGGAGCATCAGCTCTGAAGGGAATCATGCAACCCTTGACAGGTTTGTGTTGGAAGGGACCTGAAAGATCACCAAGATCCATCCCTCCTTCATGGGCAGGGACACTTTTCAGTGGGGCAAATTGCACAAGGCCAAGGAAAACGTGTGCTGCCTCCCAGGTGCTGCTTCAGCAAAGCCCTCAGGGAGAGGGAATTTGCCTTTCCAGACAACACAGCCTGGCTTCAGAGCCAGCTGAAGGAGCTTTATTAACTTTTTGCTTTGTTTTGTTTTATGATGCTGGCATAAAAAAAATAAGGGAAAGATTTCAGCCATTTGTCCTTTGTCAGGATATTCATCACCGTAAAAGACTTAACCAGGTGGTGAAAAATTCAATAAAAAACCTGACTGCATTAGGCTGAAATAACCCTGATGGTTAGTGTTAGTCTCTTATGTTGCTGCTGTGAAACTGTTTGAATCTTAAATCTCTTGTTATCTATGGAATAATCACAAAATTGTTAAAATCCAACCTGTAAATCTTGTGGGTGATTGAAGCTGTTCTTCCTCCACCCCGTGTTTGTCTGGTTTTTATTCCTCAGCAGAAGTAATTGCTTTTCCATGGCTCACATTAAGGATTGCTTCCTTGTCTTCATGTTTTATAGCTGTCCTATTGCAGCACTAGAAATATTGATTATTATTTAAGGTGCTTTTGTAATGAATCCCAGGCAGCTTTTGTTTGGTTGTTCTGGTGGGAATTTGGCTGTTCTGGGCTTTGTCACCTTACTCAGGTGGCACCCAGCTACAGGATCTCCATCCTGCCATGAGCAGCATCTGCCTGGGGAGTCAACATAAAATTGTTCCATATCACTTGGTGACCCAGCCAGGGTTCACAGAATCACAGAAATGCTGTGCTTGGATGCTTCAGGATCATCAAGTCCAACCTCTAACTTAACACTGCCAGGACCACCACTACGCCAGACCCCCAACTACTAAGTCTGTATGACCCTTCAGTCCCTCCAGGGATGGAGACTCCACCATTGCCCTGGGCAGCCAGTTCCTGATAACTCTTTTGATGAAGAAAGTCTCCCTACCACCCAACCTAACCCTCCCCTGGGGCACCAAGGCCATTACCTCTTGTCCTGTCACTTGTAACCTCAGTGAACAGATCCTTTCCCATCTCTTTACAGACTCCTTTCAGGGAGTTGTAGAGAGCCCAAGGTCTCCCTCAGCCTCCTTTTCTCCAGGCTGAACAACCCAGCTCCCTCAGTTGCTCCTTGTGCTCCACATGTGCTGTATTCAACCCTGGAGGGTTTTATCCTGGAGGAGAGTAGTTTAGTCCCCAGGGAAGCATATGTAGTACTTACTTAATGCTGAGGTGAGGGAGTGATGGGGGAGAAGGGGGCAGAGGTCCTTTCCCAGGTCACCTCTCAGCATCCCAGGTTGCTGTCAGACCTTGGGCATTGCTGCCTTTGGGCCAGCTCTGCCCTTCTCCACTGGGCACACCTCCTCAAAGCTTTGCTGCGCAGCTCTGGGGGATGGGGACTTGTGGAGACTGGTGTTGGGAGATGGTGTTGGAAAAAAAGATTTTACGTCCTCCCTCTACTGGGCTCACCAAAGGTCACTGACTCCATGTGGTGGATTGGCACAGCATGACAGGAGCCTGGGGAGCAGCAGCTTGCTTCTGAAAAGACAGAAACCATCTGATTGTGTCCCCATGTCACACTCAATTTCTGCCCTCAGCTGAGCTGTGACAGTGTACTACTGGTGTAGCAATATCCAGCAGTGATGCCAGCCCTTCCTGGGATGGTGGGGTCTCCCCACCCATTGCCAGTGAAACCAGCTGGCACCATCCTCTGGCTTTAGGCAGCAAAGCTCTGAGCTGGGGCTTCAGCTAGAAATAGTTCTATCCATCCATCTCCTGCAGGCAATAGAATGCTGGTTTTTGCAGTTTCTAGCTTTTAGCTTCTGGAGGCAGATCCCTCTGCTGGTGTTTGGCTCAGGGGTGGTGGCTGCAGTCCCTCTTCCCAGCTGGTGTGGGTGGTACCAGTATCTCCTGGGGTTCTGGTGCTCTTGCTGAGCTTCTCTTGACCTCAAGGTCAGCAGCTTCTTGCAGGGTCCCACTTTGCTTCTGAGATGAGGGCATCCTGTTGGCTTTCAAGGGAACAGGTTTCAGCAGGTTGCCTGTTCAGCTGAGTTCAAGTCTGGGTGGTTTTTTTGTTCTTTCTGTATTTGTTTCCTTGTAGTTGGCCTCAAGACTCTCTTGGGCCCCATGTGATCTGTCAGGAGTGCTCCAGATCCATCACAGGACCAAGCTCAGCAGCTCAGAGACTGAAGAGCTCTCCATGTGCCACATGTGTTGATGGTTTTGCACCGTCCTAGGGGGTGGAGTTTTTTCCCCTGAATTGCAGCAGGAATTTGCTGAGCATTATTGAATCAGTTCTGGAGAGAGGAAGGAGCCTTATGTGCAGTGTGGTGTGAGCCTCCACACATTGGGATGGAAGTTTGGGTCTCCTGAGCCTGGATCTTGTTTGAGGGCATGGGCTCCTCTGGTATCCCAGAATCATCACAGCTGGAAAAGATCTCTAAGATCACAGAGTCCAACCATCCTCCCAGGTTAAAATAAGCCACTGGAGCATATCCTGAAGTACCACATGTACACATTTTTTTAAATACCTCCAAGGATGGTGACTCCACCTCCATGGGCAACCCGTTCCAGCACCTGACTGCTCTCTGTCTCTTAGTAAATTCTTCTGAATATGCAGTCTCTAAACCTCCCCTGGTGCCACTTCAGGTAATTTCCTTCTGTCTTGTCCTTGTTCTCTTGGTATCCACCTCCCTATACCCTCCTTTCAGGTAGCTGTAGAGAGCAGTAACATCTCCCTCAGCCTCCTCTTCTCCAAACCAAACAATCCCAATGCCCTCAGCCTCTTTTCACAGGAATTGTCCTCCAGACCCTTACCCACCTTGGCTGCCCTCTTTTTCTTTACTTCTGGCCCTGTGTGCTGGAGAGAACACATCACCTTGGGGAAACAGGGCTTCCACCGTCCTGTAGGAAGAATGAGAATCAAGTTTCTTTCTGGGGAAACTTTGTTCCCCACTGCTGTGATTCTGCAGCCTCACATCCCTGCTCCGTGCTCCTGCAGGACTTGGCTGGCATTGCACACATCAGCACCGGCAATGTCTAGCTGTAACATTTTGCAAGTGGCAGCAGTTTTTCCAACCAAAAAAGCTTTTAGTTCTTGGGCAGAAAGTCAAGTGCCATTTTAAATGCATAGCCATTAGGTTCTTGGGAGAAAAACAAAACAAAACCAAAAAAAGGAAAAACAAAACAAAACAACAAAACCAGGGAAGGGAGTCAATCATTTTTCCTTTTTTTTTTTTTTTTTTCTTTTTTCTTTTTTTGGGTGAAGTGCATAATAAGCTCTCTTAGCTCAGATAAATCCTAATTGAGGATTCAGTCAAGGCTGTTGCTAAATTAACAGAGCTGGTCTGGTAGACAAATGCAGCTTCATCTTGTCAAAATAAGTAATTCTTAAAATTCTCACACAGAAAGAAGATTCATGTCATTAAACCTTTTTATCTTCCCCTGTTCCCAAACAAAACCCTTTTCCCCGTTCAAGAATTGCCCAAACTGTCACCACAGGATATGGCTCTGCTATTGCTCTGCTATAATTTTGCCAGGCTGGGGTTTGTGTGTGCCCCAATGGGTTTAGTTGACCTTGGAAAGATCCCTTCATCCAGGGGTACCTGGGTATCACTCTCAAATGGACATGTTTCCTTCAGTTCCTCAAACCACAGCTATTCAGGCATGTGACAAGAGCAGACATGCCAGGGAGGTTGGGCTTTGAGATGAAATACTTGGAAGAAATTCCTTGGTGTGAGGGTGCTGAGCCCCTGTCCCAGGTTTCCCAGAGAAGCTGTGGCTGCCCCATCCCTGGCAGTGTTGAAGGTTGGATGGGGCTTGGAGCACCCTGGGCTGGGGGAGGGGTCCCTGACCATGGCAGGGGAGGTGGGACTGTGGATGGTCTGAAACCCAACCCATCCTCTGCTGCTCCTGCCAGTGTGGGGCTGAAGTGGTGGCAGAGTCAGGTGCTTGGCAGGGTCCAGCAAAGCACCCGACAGTCAAGCTGCCAAGATCACTTGGCAGACAGCACTGAATGACTGAAGCTGTAACATGGCCACTCTGCATCCGCGTGTCTTCTCAAACCTCATGGGTGAAATATAGTGCAGAACAGTAAATTCTGGGTATTTATCCACTTGAATTTCTTTTGGTTTGGGTTGGGTTTTTTCTGTATTGAAGCAGTTATGCTTTTGGGGCTTCTGGCTGCTTTTCCCCTGGACCTCAATGTGGCCAGAAAATTAAAGAAGACTACAGCTTGGGTAACCCCTTGTATATGCACCTGGCTTGTTTTTGTGATGTTTCCTCCTCCCCACTGCTCCCTGTCTCAGGATTATGTTCCTTTTCCTTCCAGTTCAAGAGGGATGGGGAGTGGTTCACCTGGATCAACTACGACCGCTTCCAGGAGCTGGTGAGAGAGCAGGAGGGGAGTGGTGGCTCCAAGACCTTCACAGCACTGGATTACACAGCCAGGACTCCTCCCTGGGCACTCTTTGGGTCCAGGGAAAGGGGATTTGATCCCTTGGAAATTAGATACCAGCGGAAGAACAAAGTGAGAGACATTTCTGGGTGCTGAGGTTAGGTTGGGGCCCGGCCAACTCCTGGCTGGCTGTTGAGATTTTGATCTCCATTTCCAGGCTGACACCAAGTATGAATCTTTTCACCAGGATTTCTGGGACATTTGATATCAAAGAGAAGGGTAAAGCCTTTATTTAACCCTTCCCTCCTGATTTTATGATTTTTTTTTTTGATAAAAAATACTTTAAAATTCTCCATCTTTTATCTCACTTGTGGCACATGCCAGCAGTTGGGGGTCACTGGCAGGGGGTGGGGGTCCCATCCCAGCACCCCAGAGCCTGCTGATGGGGTGAAGACAGGGGGGGATCAGAGGCTGCTGACCCGGGTGCAGCCGTGGTGGGACATGGCACAGGTGGGACACACCAGGGTGTCCCAGCACAGCTGCTCAGATACCCCTGGGGAGCAGACATCCTGGGGGCTCTGGTGCTGCTGTTGCACTGAGTGGGTGCTTCCTGCAGGACCCGTGGGGTGCAGGGGACAGAGCTCAGTCCCAGCCCCACACCTGGCCATGTGGGGTGGCTCTGCACTCATCTGTATTCCAAAAAATATTGGGAGGTGCTCCCGTAGGGCAGGGGGAACAATGGGAGCCAGAGCAGCTCCTGGTGTGGCATTGGTGACAGGGCCACTGGCACTGGCTGCTGGCAGATGCAGCTCCTCTGGGGACAGCACAGAGGGGGACAGTGTTAGTGCCACACGACACAGACACCCAGCACAGCCCTGCCATGCTTTGGTGGCCATCTCTTCAGTGACACCAGGCCATTGGATAGGGCCACCTGCCCTCTGCAAATCCCCCCTTTCCACAGCCATGGGCCTGGGTGGAGGAAGGGGGATGGGGACCATGGTGCAGACACTTGCCCCCCCTGGACACACCTTCTGTCCCCCTGCCCTCAGCAGCTCCCATGTGTTGGGAAGAGGAACCCATAGGTGCCCTCTCACTGGATGAGGCCATTGCTGTGGTCCTGCAAGAGTCACCAAAGAGGGGGCCTGCCAGGGGCTGCTGGGGACAGGGGTTTTGGAACCCCAGGAACTCACCAGGCACTTCTCATGGACACAGAGCTCCCCTGCACTGTCCAATTGTGCTGTCCACACACAGCCTGCAGACTGCTGGGGACAGAAGCACTGTCACCCCAGCACCACACTGGGGTTTGGTTGGGGGTGGGATGGGGCAGAGGGTGAAGCACCCTCCTGCAGCTGGGCACCAACCAGCAGTGGGGTGTGAGAGGCACCTTGTGCCCTGATGCTGGGCAAAAACCCCAAAGCAGAGGGAGAGCAGTCCTTTGGAGGGGGTGGGAGGGGGAGCTGGGGGCAGCAGAGAGGTCAGAGATCCCCCTGTACCTGCACAGTGACTGCTGGGATGTGGCTCTAATCCAGACCAAAACCTATGGAGAATGGGTGAGTGTATCCAAGTTACTAAGTGGAATGCATTTAGCATGGGCTGATGTGGAAATTCCTGCTTCTCAGATCAGGATCCTTCACCGACCCCATTCAACTAGGCTGTTTTATTTATTTTTCATTGAAATGCCTCATTTAACTAAACATCCTTGTTTCTCAGAGCTCACCCCATACCATTAAAGCTTCCTGTGAACAAATCCCCAACCTCCAGCCCACACAAGCCCCAGGTGAGAGGCAATTTCTCCATCTCCAAGAAGGCATTTCAGGGAATACACCCTAGAAGGGCAGGAAGGTGGTCCTGGTGCACTACAGAGCCCTTCAGGATGATTATTGTGAGTGTCCCTTTCCATGTGGAAGTGTAGAGGAGGGTGGGATTGGGTTTAAGGTGGCCTTTCTGCACTGTAAGCCCTCCAAATAGTGGACACCATGGATACTCCCCCTTCAGTGAAGTAAAGCAATGGGCTGAGAAGCACTGGTGGAAAGAATGATCCTGTTGGAAGCAGGGAATGTAGGAAGAGGTAAGATCCCTCAAAAAAAGGTATAGTGTAACCAAATGGGCAAAATTAAAAGTATTTCAGATGTCACAGAAAAAAATGATCTTACAGCTGGCAGGTGAGCAGAGACTCATTCACAAAGCTCTATCCAGTGTTCCCTTAGGGTACTTGTTGGTTACCCATCTTGTACCAGTAGATGGAGTTTGGTTTTTTTTTAATTGCCCACCTTGGATTGGATTCCCAAGTGGTTCAGCTCTGGGAAACTCCGGACCCTGGCTGAGAATCTCAGAAACTGGCAAATGTCCTTGTTACTTTTGCATTTCTTATTGGTGATGCTGTGTGAACTGCTCAGCATCCCTGAGGCTGAGGCAGGCATTTGCAGCTGGGCACTAAACTGGGTGGGAGTTCTCATCTCTGCAACCAGGATGATGGAGCTGGGGGGGAGTCTGTCCACTCCTCCCCATCTTCTTTGTCCCACACAGGAGCAAGAGGTCGCTGTTTTGGGGGATGCCTTGTAACACATCCTGCACATGATTTGGTCTTTATGCTAAGTCTGTTAGTCTGATTTTATTCAGCCTGTCCTGTTTCTACAGCAGGGAAAGAATTGTTCCTACAGCTGGTAATCTGGCACTATGTCTTTTTGCCATTAAAAAGGGTTCTTTTTCCATTTTGTTCAGGTTTGTCACTCTTCATGATCATCTGGTGTAAAAAAAAAAAAAAAAATAGTTTCAAAATGTAAGGTGATTCTTGCTTTACAATCTGGAGTGCCCTATCATAAAAGACATCAGTTTGACAAGTGCACCTTATGACCAATTGAATTAAACATGCTTTTGGAGAACTAAATTTACAGTTCCAAAGTTGATGCTACAGAACCACTTAACTTTGGAGGTGACACTGCCTGAAGATGCTGAAGAGGTAATAACCAGTCTGTTACTGACGGGTTACTGGGAGGAATGGTTTCTTTCTGAATGATTTTGCTGCAGGGTAAGTGCATCCCCCCCCATGCCATTGGCTTTTGCTGAGTGGTCCTGTGGTTTATCCGTGGTTAGGGTCAACATTTGGCACGGGGTGGTTGGCTGGTGGGAGGCTTCCCCATGTTTCCAGCCTCATCACTACTTTTGGGAAGCTCACCCAGGGCTGTGGGAGGATGGCTTGTGACTGGAGGAGTTTCAGCATGTCACAAGTGTGGTGGTGTGGAGGGCATTTCGTGGTATGAGAACACCAAAAGAGCACTACCCAGAACCCCACAGCCCCACTCAGGAGAGGATTGCTCATGGGGGGTGCATCTGCACCTGGCAACCTGGTGCTGGTACCTGGAGTGTGCTTCTTACACTCCTCAGGATATTGTAAAAAAGGTGGAACTTGGTGATATCCTCTATTACCAGTGCCCTAAAAATGATGGCAGCTGGAATGGTCCTTTTCCCAACAGAACTTGGGCATTAGGGGATCACTGTTGGTTTTGTGGAATTTATGACTATGAGAAACTACCTGTAAACTGGATGGGAGTATGTCACGTTGGGGTGATCTGTCCTTTGTTTTTCTCACTTCCCTAAATTAGTGGCAAACAATTGGGTATAAAATTATATGATGACCTAGGCAAAAATGGGTGGTGGATCAACAGTAGCCTAAACTGGTGGAAGTACCCAAAACTGGGGAAGGGTGTAGCCCTCAGTTTATCATACAGCAGTATGAAACCTGTAATTGGAACACAAATGAGTTAATTAATGGGGCACGAGACCCTATTTAGAACATCATGTTGTGTGCTTTTGCTGGATTATTTTTCCTCCCGTGTATCATACCCTGCATTATACGTTTAATCACACACGTTATCAAAAATGCATTTTTTACAACTCTTGGACTCAGGGTGAAGGGAGGTGGATGGAAGCAATGTCCCCCCCATGACATGAGCACCTGGACCAGCAACTGACGCCATAATGTAGATTATCCTGTTATTTTTATACTTCCCTCTGACTCTCCTGCCACCTCCATTTCCTTATGGAACTCTTGTCCTTTTCTCTCTCTTACTCCCTTTCCTGTTTCCTCTTCTCTCTCTCTTTTAGCTTCCTCCTATTACCCCCTAGAGACTGTTTAAAGTTGTACTCTGAGCCACAGGGTTTGCCTCAAAGCCAGTTGGCAACTGGAAGCACAAACAAATGGCATAAAATAGGGGAGGAGGGGGAAAAGAAATGTTTCCTGGAGCTCTCCCAGGGTGCAGAATCCTGCAGGTGGGGTTCCTTTTATCAGGACAAATGATGTATTTTATCTCAAGCAGTCTGAAGGCCTTGAGAAGAGCTGTGAAGGGTGGCCATAAAGCTTGAGAAGATGTAAAAGGGAAGTCATAAAAGCTCCTTGACAGACCCAGGTTGGATACTGTTAATTGGGAGAGTCGATTAGGGGAAAACACTCAGAAAAAGTTAGGCAGCAGATGGTGAACTCCGACAGAGGTGACCACTCACACTTAGCAGAAACTCTTCTTTGGAATGAGGAGGGAAAATTTTCAGGGGTTTCACAACTAATAAATAAATGTTTGAAATGGGAGATGAGCTGGGAAGGGCCTTTCCTTGGGGACAGCTTCTGTTTCAGTGCACTGCTGTTTTACAGTTTTTTTACATTTTACATTTTTACTCATTTTCAGAGCAGGCTCCCAGCAGCTGGGCAGTCTCTGGGCTGCCCAGCCATGGGGAGGCAGATCCCTGGCTCCCCCATTGTAAGGTGTGACTGGTGGCATCTTTGGATTTAAGCTTCCTGAACCAGAAAAATCACTTTCAGGATAGATCAACACTGATGAAAAGCTTGAGAGAATTATGCCAGAAGAAACAAAACAAAACAAAACCTAAACAAGAAGAAACCCCAAGCCTTTAAAAAGTTCAGAACAGCACCAATTACTTAAAAAAAAATTATGATTAAATCCCGATGGGAGCAATCCCCCCAAATGTGGTGCTGGTTTTGCTGATGGAGCCTGGTTTGCCCGAGCATGAGCCTGTTCCTTGTTTGTAGGGTGGGTTGTAAGCTGGAAGCCCATCCAGGTGGCCACAGGGAATAGGGGACACATCCATTGTCAGCAGCCCCGCCAGGGCCAGCTCCATCCCCTCCCTCCTGTCACCCCACTCTTTTCCTGTCGCTGAGATGTTTTAGGGCTGTTGCTCATAACATCATCCTCAGCCCTGGGGGAGCCATCTGGGAGCTTAACCACCCCTGCCTGTGAAACTTCATCCTCTCTGCCAGGGGCTCAGATCAGATCAGTTGTTGTGCTGATCTTTAGCATCTTACTGCTAAATAGGTGTTATTTGGAAAACAGAGAGAGAGAGCATCAAAGACACCAATAATCAGCTCTTTAACCCTGTGGCTTGCCCCAGGAAATCTGAAGCTGCTTGTCAAATTATCCCCAGACCTGATGGAAATTTCTCCTCCGGCTGGGGAGGGCAGGGGAAGCCCTGCTGGGAGGTTCATTTCCTGCTGTCCCCTGTGCTGGGCACTGCTGAGGCTGCAGCTCCAGTCCTGGGCTCAGTTCTGGGCCCCTCACAACCAGAAGGACATTGAGGGGTTGGAGTGTGTCCAGAGAAGGGAATGGAGCTGGGGAAGGGTCTGGAGCACAAGTCTGCCCAGGAGCAGCTGAGGGCCCTGGGGGTGTTGGAGCAGAGGAGGCTGAGGGGAGACCTTCTGGCTCTCTGCAACCCCCTGAGAGGAGGTTGGAGCCAGGGGGGGTCGGGCTCTGCTCCCAAGGAACAAGGGATGGGACAAGAGGAATTTTTGGCACAACGCAAGTGGTGCCAGGGGAGGTTTAGGTTGGAGCTGGGGAAGAATTTCTCCCTGGAAAGGGTTGTCAGGGCCTGTCCCAGGCTGCCCAGGGCAGGGCTGGAGTCCCCATCATCCCTGGAGGGGTTTCAGAGCCCTGGAGATGTGGGGATGAGGGACATGGGGTGGGGGTGGCCTGGGCAGGGATGGGGGAAGGGTTGGACCTGATGAGCTGAAAGGGCTTTTCCAACTGAAACAGTTCAATGGTTCTATGAGGACTGTGTCTGGCTGTGAAGTTTTGAAGCCCAATGAACTATTTTACCCCTTGTGGTGTTGGTTCATCCCAGCCCTGCAGTTTTATCAGGGGGATGTGATGCCTTTAGGCAGCTGCTGTGTCACTTGCAGCAGCTCAGACCCTGCTGGAGCCAGCAGAGAACCCCTGCTGCCTCCCTCCTGCCCTTACCATTGATAATCCCACTCCTTTCCAGCCCTAAAAGCCTCCAGCCCTGCCTGGGGGGATGGAGAACCCACAGGGACATTTGCACAAAGCCAAACACCTGCATCCCATGCTCAACCACCTAAAAATGTGATATAAACACCCCACCTGCTTTTCATGTTCCCTTCCTCACAGTTCTCACTCCCCCATCTTTATTGTTTCTCTCTCTGGCTCTATGTGGCCCTGATGTTCTGGCAGCCCCTGAGGGACAGGGCGGGTCTCAGACATCCAAAAGGCCACAGGACTTGAATGTTCAGAAATTTCAGCTTCTCTGGAGGGGTCAGGTCATGGGGTGCTGCTCAAAACCCTCCTGGTGCATTTGCCTGGTAAGAGGATGACAATAAAATACTGCTCTTTACCCATCTGCTCACCCAGCCTTTCCTGGGGGCAGCAGTTTTAGGATATTCAGAGTTATGTTCATTTGGGGTTTATTTTCACTAATAGGCAAGACCCTGAGGAATCCAGCCCAAAATACAGGGAACGACCCACAAGCTCTGTGTTTCATTGAGGTACACATGCTTAGCAAAGATGCCCCCAGTAGTTCCAAGTTTTTTTCCATCCCTTGAATTAACTAAAAAAGCCCCCTGCTTTCAGAGAGGTATTTGCTAGCAGACCACATGCTTTGGAGCAAACTGCAAGGGAAAAGACAGCCCAGAGGCTGAAGAAGGCTTAGGGAAAGCTGGGGAGGGACTTCTGACAAGGGCCTGGAGTGATGGTATGGTAAGGAATGTTCAAATGTTCATTTATAGGTTGGGAAACCCTTGAAATCTTTATTTCTTCATTCAACAGAACAGTTACTGCTAAAAAAAACCCCAAACCTTTAGTTACTTTTGTATTAAAAAAGTGTAAACACATCAAATTAGAGAAAAGTGTAGGAGAAAATAAAAGAAGAAAAAATCCAAATTAAATGTCAAAACCAATTTTATTTCTGAAATTATGTTAATAAATCTCTCCCAAGAGATGTAATCTAAATTTCATGGAAAACCAGAACTGAGTTTTTTCCTTATTCTTTGGAAAGGCTGAGCCCCACGGCCAGCACAGCTGCTCCCAGCTCCTCTTGGACCTGGATCCTCTTGGACACCAGAACTACTGGGATGAGGAATCAGCTGCTGTAGCTCTTTCCAGCTGTGACAAACCCACTTCTACTGGAAATCCAGTAATTTTTGAAATCTTCTGCCTTATAACCCCCCAAAATTTGCCAGGGAACGAGGCGAGGCCTGTGCAGGAATGCTGTCCCCAGAGCAGCGCTGCAACTTTACTACCCCTGTAGCATCCTCTGGGGAAGCTCACAGTTGTCCTGAGGGATCTGTCCTTGGGAATAAGGAACACTTGGACACTTGGAATGCACATGTGGAGCTGTGGCCTTAGCAGACTGGGAGAAAGGAAGAGAGGAGATGCTCCAGTTCTGGGCTCCCAAGTACCAGGAGGATACGGAGCTGCTGGAGCCAGTCCAGAGGTGGCCATGGAGCTGCTGGGAGGGCTGGGGTGGCCATGGTGTGGAGCCAGGGGGAGAGAGTTGGGGGTGTTCAGGCTGGAGAAGAGAAACTGCAATGGGGAGACCTTAGAGCACCTTCCAGTGCCTGAAGGGGCTCCAGGAAAGCTGGGGAGGGACTTGGGACAAGGGCCTGGAGGGATGGGATGAGGGGGAATGGGTTTCAAACCAGAAGAGGGGAGATTAAGATGAGAGAAATTGTGTGATTCTCCTTGAATACATTAACTGCAGACATGCAAATCCTTTTGTTCACTGATGGCCTGAGGAGGGTCAGGCATTTCTCAAAAGTTCTTTCCTGAGGAAGCAAAAGCAGGTGGGAACTTGGTCAAGAGGCTGTAGGGAAGGAATGGTTTCAGGCTGCAAGAGGGGAGATTGGGATGAGAGATGAGGAAGAAATTCTTTGTTGTGAGGGTGCTGAGCCCCTGTCCCAGGTTTCCCAGAGAAGCTGTGGCTGCCCCATCCCTGGCAGTGTTGAAGGTTGGATGGGGCTTGGAGCACCCTGGGCTGTGGGAGGTGTCCCTGACCATGGAGGGGGTTGGGATAGGTGATCATCTTCAAGGTCCTTTCCAACCCAAACTGTCCTGTGATTTATGGTTGGACTTGATGATCTTCAAGGTCTTTTTCAACAAGAATGGTTCTGTGGTTCCACATCCTCTCCAGCATGTGGTGACAGTGGATTTTAATGCACTGAGGCTGCAGAGTCCTTGTGAGTGAGCTCATAAATAAAAATCCATTTCAGTATCTTGCCATCAGCTTGCTGCTGTGTGGCATATTTCAGCACAACATGTGGTGTCTGAAGTGATTTCCACCATGGCTTGGTCTCCTCCAGCTGTGAATGATGTGATGTATTGTCCACGTATTATGGAAATTTACTCTCCAGATGAATGCAGAAGCAAAACCAGCAGTGAGCTCTGTAGCAGGAGTCCAGGCTGTGAAACATTACCTGTGGCATCAACAGCCTGATGAGAAAATATTGTTCTTTGGTGGGCATCTTGCAGTGAGACAAGAAAAGCTGCTCTGAGCTCTGCTCTGCTCTGCTCACACCAGGAACACCCCCGGGTGCCAGGGGAACAGTGTTTGGGGGCTCTTTAACCAGAGAAGGTACAAAAGCTGCTGAACACCATAGGGAAACAACAGTGAGAAAGCAAAGCCAGAGGAACTGAAGTTATTACCCAGCTTCTTCAAGCTGGGCCTGACTCAGGGATGGAGCTGCTGATGGCCACTCCTGATGAGGCCTCTGAACCCGGGCACACTCGTGACATCTCAGGGTGGTGGTGGCACACAGCTGTGTGTGTGGCACCAAGCATGGCCCAGTGCAGCCCTTGGGGCCACAAAAGTCCTGGTTCTGTGGGAGCTTTCTCCAGTGCCAAGGTCCCTGTACCTTGGGAATCACATGGTTTAAGGGCTGCAAAATCCCACCTGGAGCTCTGAGGAATTTCCTTGGGCGGGGATGCAGGGGATGTGCTGACCCTGGCTGGCTGCCAGCTCCCTCCTCATGAGAACAGCCTGCCCAGGGAGGTGCTGGTGCTGCTGTCCCAGGGGGTGTTCAAAAAACGAGTCAATGTGGTGCTTTGGGAGCTGATTTGGTGGTTATGGTGGTGTAGGACTGCCAGGTGGACTCGATGATCTTGAAGGCCTTTTCCAACCATGATGATTTTATGATTCTGAGGCAGGGAGAAAATAAGATGAAAAATTTAATGGGTGGGGAGAATGGTGTAAAAAACCTGCTCAAACTGAAGGACCAAAGCGTGCTGAAGAAACTGATGATTTATGTCTCCTGGCTGTAATGAGTGCTGCTGGAGCAGAGAGCACCCCAGGAACAGCAGAGCCTGAGGATGTGGTTGTGTAACACATGGTGTGACAACATGGAGCTATAATAAATATTGTCACTTCCTTTGCTGCAGGCAGTGTGCATCCCTCAGAGGTTTGTGCCAAGGTAATTGCTAACCTTACCCACCATATCTTGAGAGCTCTTCTGGCGAACAACACTGAGCATCCATCTCCACCTCGTGCACCACAGCAAAATCCATTTCGTTCCTTTACTTATTCTCACAAAAACTCCACTTATTTGCAATTTGTGCTCTCCCAGGTCAGTGCTGGAAGGTGTTCCTCACCCCTCTGAGGGCCACGCTGCTGCCTGGAAGCTGCAAAAGAGTTCTGGAGGAGGAAACCAGCAGCTGGGGATTTGCCTACAGATGGATCTAGAAGGGTTTGCTAGAAGGGCAGCAGGAGGGAGGGACTTGGGCAGCACCCTTGGCAAGGTCATAAAAGCCTTTGGGGCTGCCCAAGTGGAGGGAGGTTTGTTTTCAGCTTCAAAGGCTGAGGAGGTGATGGATGTGTCTGCTTGTGGATGCTGCTTGAGATGAGGTTTGCAGCCTGGTGGGAGCAGGGGTGGGGATGTTGGCACCCAGGGTGCCATGAGGGACAAGCTGTGCTGGAGGGGTTGGTGGTGATGATGACTTTGATGTCCCTTGGCCTTGGTTCTTGGGGCTCCCTGGAGTTTGGGCTGCAGGCAGCTCTGCCCTCCCAGCCTGGGCAGGTGGGAAGGATGCACCCAGACCTGGTGTCAGAGCAGCAATTGCTCCTGTGCTCTGCAGTGTTAACAAAATTCATCTTGCCATTTCAAAAACAAAATAAAAAAAAAAAAAAAAAAAAGGGATTTCTGGAATAATTTCAAGAGCTGGTCTGGCCTCTCAGAGGCTGAAAAATCATCTCTACTGTGGGCCTTGGCATGGACTGGTTCCTTGGGGGCTGTGGTGCTGCCAAGAAGCCCAGGGGCTGAGTGGAACAGTGTGTCTGCTACTGATCCTGCTTCTCCTTTTGCTGGAATCCTTCGTTTTTCTCCATTAAAACTTGGCAGGATGGGAGATGCACTATGGGAGCCTGAATGACCTCGGCACTTGGGGTGGGGTGGGCAGGAGCTGCCAGAAACAGGCTCTGAATTCCCAGAAGGGACAAAATATGTGTATAAATATATCTATTACTGTCTTTCAGAACCTATATTTATATTATATATATCTTTCAGCCTGGAGAAGCGAAGGCTCGGGGGAGACTTTATCATGGTCTTTCAAGATTTAATGGGGCCTGTAAGAAAAATGGGCACAAACTTTTTAGTGGAGTCTGTAGTGGTAGGACACAACCGCCAGATTGCTGGGGTTTAGCTGAAAGAGAGGAGATGGAGACTAGGAACAGATTTATTTATTTTATTTTGTATGATGAGAGTGGTGAGACCCTGGCCCAGGTTGCCCAGAGAGATGGTGGGTACCCCATCTCTGGAAATATTCCAAGCCAGGCTGGATGGGGCTAGTTGAAGATGGAATTATTTTGTTGGAAAAGCCCTTTCAGCTCATCAGGTCCAACCCTTCCCCCATCCCTGCCCAGGCCACCCCCACCCCATGTCCCTCATCCCCACATCTCCAGGGCTCTGAAACCCCTCCAGGGATGATGGGGACTCCAGCCCTGCCCTGGGCAGCCTGGGCCAGGCCCTGACAACCCTTTCCTGGGAGAAATTCTTCCTAATACCCAATCTAAGATGTCTCTGCTCACTACAGGGCATCTGACCAGGTGAGCTTGGAAGGTCCCTCCTGGCACAGCTCCATCCCATCCTCCTGCTCCTTCATCTTCTCCATTGGGTGCTTGTGCTCAGGCTGGGGCTCCCTGCCTGATCCAACCTGAGGTGCCACCAGGAAATGTGGCTTTAAAGATCCCTTAAACCAGGCCCAGGAAAGCCCAGGTGTGCCCAGCTGCCTGGATTTCCAAAACCTGGCCCAAATTCTGGATCTAACATCACACCAGCACTGGCCATACTTTGCAAGGAAAAGAAAAACAAAACCAACCAAACAAAAAGCCAAATGAATTAAAACTACCGATGTTTATTCAGAAAATGTGGGTTTCAGATGACCATTTGTAGGTGTTTCTGTACTGGCCAGCTGGGCTCAGGTGTGTTCTCTGCATCAAACTGGTGGCTGCTTCTCACTGGGACTCTCTGAGGCTGCTGGGGAAAACCAGCTGAGCTCTGCACTGTCTGTTTCTGAAGTGGGTTTGGGTGGGTTTTGTTAAAAAACAGGTTTTATTTTAATAGTCCCTTTAAGGTAAGGAAAGGGCAGAGTGCTTTCTGTCTATGCTGGTTTCCTCACAGAGAGCAAGGAGTGATGGGGCTGGGATCCCCACTTGCAGCTGAGCTGGGGGTTAATTTGAGCATTTGGTTTGTTGCAAGGAGTTGGAAAGCATTTCCAGAGCCCTGAGGGACCAAAACTTGTGCCTTCTCTGTGCTGACCTGTACAGCCAATACCTCTGGGGTTTGTGTTTCTCCTCCTCCGTTTTCTCCCTCCTTCCCAGATTAAATGGGGAACATCCAGATCCTCTTGAACCATCCTTGTAAAGCTCTGGTCTCTTCTGAAGCTCTCTCTGGAAGAGGTGTTGGGCAGATTTATCCTTCTGACAGCAAGGCCAGGGCTGGGATGCTGGGGGTGCAACTCTGAGCCCATCTCTGACCCTGGCAAGAGAGCAGAGGGTCCTGGGCTCCCCAGGAACTGAGCCAGCTCTTTGTGGCAAAACTGTTAACCCAAACCTGGCACCAAATCTCCCTAAATCGCTCCACTCTTGGGAATCTGGGATGTGGATGTCTGCAGAATGGACTGGGAGTGCTAGGGGTCTGGGGGTCTGGGATGATCTGGGGGTCACCTCCCTGGGGATCCCCCAAGGAAAGGTGCCAGGCACCCCCCAGCCTGGTCTCTGACTGCCAGACATGGCTGTCCCTGAGTCCTGGCTTGCAGGAGGAGGGCAGGAGCTTTGCACAGGGGCTGCTGGGGCTGTGGGGGGCTCAGGGGAAATCTGGGATCTCCTTGGAGCTGTTCCTGTCACCAGTGATGCCCACAGGTGATGCTGGGTGTGGGCTCAGCTGGAATTCACCTGCAAGCTCCTTGCTGTGGGGGTGATGTGCAATGGCCCCAGCAGTGCCCCCTGCAAATGGGGCTGGGGCACAGCTGTGAGCTCAGAGTAGTAGAAAAAGCAGCTACCAGGGCTGTGAGCGTTTGTATCCTGAGGTCCTAAGCTTTAACCCACGGGTGGAGGTCACTGCTGGAGGAACACGAGCAGAGGCAGCTGCTCCCCTTACAGCAGGGATTTCAGCCTCCCATGAATTGCTGCCTCTGTATGGATGTACTGAGATGTAAGTAGTGCTGAGTAAACTCAGATTCACAGAGGAATCAGGGGAGTCAGAGGCAGAAAATGAGACTTTATTGTTTAGGCATTCAATAGTGTTCTGTGTAAGTAGTACATGTCTTCCAGACTGTTCCCAGGTTATTTTGCTGTTGCTCTGATAACATTGCTGGTTCTTTGATGTTTCAAATCTTCCATCTGAAGTTTTCAAAGAACTTTGTTTCCATCAATGAAACTCTTCCCCAGGTGGCCGTACTGGGTGGCTTTTGTCCTCCTCCTTCTTTCTCTAAGCCTGGAGGTCCTGGTGCTCAAAGCCTCCATGTGCATCAGGAGCAGATGCAGGAGACTGGAACCTTGTGTCCTCCCATGGTTGGGTGGAGCTGAACCTTTGCTGTCTCCATTAGTGAACCTGGTTTAAAGCTCTGGAACCACCTGAAAATATCTTTTATATGTGGGGGCTGACCTTTGCTGTGGGTCACCCCCTATGACAGCCCCCCTGGTACTGAGCCCCCAGGGCTCCCACCACTGCCAGACAGACTGGGGGTGAGTCCTTGGACCATAACTGGAGTCATCCTGAATCCTTCCTGCATCTTCTTGTAGTAAAGGCAAAACATGCTCTGCTGTTAGTACCTCAAAGCCACCAGAAGATGACCCATTTTTTGTCCCCAGCATCTTCATTGGCTTTCCCTGTCTTTTTTTTTTTTTTTTTTTTTTTTTAAGGGGTGCATGTTTTTTTAAAAAATTTAAATTGCTATATAAAAAAAAACAACATTCCCCAAGGTTTTCTATATTTAATCAGCAAATATCATCCAATTATATGGGGATAAAGTAATTACATCTCCCTCAGCAAACCTACTTCTCTTTCATTCCCCAAGGGAAGGAGAGGTCTTTCCCTCAGGATTATGTGATTAAATAGAGATTTAAAAGAGAAATCTTGCTTTGTTGCTTAAAGAGCTTAATTTGAAATCCTCTCAGAAGTTAACTGTGCTTTGCAAACGCTGAGTAAGGGGACTGTGAGATCAGCATCTGCCTGGGCTCCTGCTTTGTTTGCCACTCCATGCCTGGGAGCAGAACTGGGATCCCAGGGGAATCAGCCCTTGGCCAGAGCCGTGCATCCGTCCTGGTCTCCTTCCTCAGGGGTGCTCAGCCCAACTCTTCCCCTGAGATGGGTTTTGAAACACCTGAATGGGTCTCCCATCCTTCAGGGGGATGGCAAACCTCAGGTGGAGCCTGACAGCAGTGATTTGGGAGGAGCTGAAGCATCCATCAGCCACTGAATCCATGGACATTGCAGTTGGATTTGGCCAAGTCACCTCTAGAAGCATCTTTTTTTTTCATGGAATTGTTTGGGTCGGAAAAGACCTTTTAGATCATCAGTCCCACTGCTCAACCCCTCTCTCCCCACCCTGGTCAATGTCCATCACTCCCACAAGGTCTCCAGTGTTGCTCTGGCATTAGGCTGCCCCATATCCAAATCCAACTCCACTGCTGCTTTCTCCTGGTTCAGCCCCACAGCATCCGTGGGCTTGGTGCTGGGATTTGGTTTTCCTGCTTTGGCAGGCAAGGAGCTGACCCTGAGGACAGGTTGGAAGCTGTGTCCTGTGTGTCCCTCAGCTCTTCTAGGCTGGTGGAAAAGGTCTCTGAGCTTCTGGAGGAAAGGTCCTGCTGCCTTCATTCCTTCAGTACAGAAAAAGAAAAAAAAAAATTCCAAAAAGCTGTTTTGTCTCCTCAGCAATAGTTGCCTTGTTTGGCCTCTGAAATTTTATGGACATTTATGGCCCAATGCTGGCCACGTGCAGGTCCCATGTGTCTGGGGCTCTGAGCACTTTTGGGGCCCCCAGAGGGGCCAGGACCTGGTGAGAGGAGGTGGGGATGGTTCTGCCTGGTTCTGTCTCACCACCAAGAGGCCAAATCCCCAGCCCTGAGCTCTTCTCACAGCCCTTGGGTGTAGATGGTAATTTCTCAGAGGTTTTTACCCTTTTAACTTGTGTCAGGAACAAGCGATGGGACACTTTAAGGCTTCTGTAGCTGACAGAAATCCAAGAGGCTTCACAAAAGGCCTGGAAGCCCTTCCCAAGCTTTTGCTTCAGTGCTTGAGTTTGTCTTTCAGTTCCTGATGCCCAAGACTCTATAATTTTTTGTTCAGAAGAAAGCACATCTAGGGGCTTGGAAAGAGTTTTCTGATGCATTGAGCTGTCAGCTGTATTCTGGCAATTGTGGCAGATGCCAGCAGAAGGGGACTCAGGTTTTCTGGCAAATCCACACTGTGGTTGGAATTGGAGCAGAGGGAAAGGATGAGGGGACAGGAGGGACAGAGCTGTCCCAGAGCTGTGCCGAGACACTGGCTGCTCCCCTTCTGCCAAACAGCAGAGAAACTCAAGAGAAAGATCGAGGGTGAAATCAGCAGCTGCTGTGATGGGCACCTCAAGGGCATTGCTGTGTCCTGTGGGGCTTGAACCAGAGGTAAAAATCCATCGGGCAGGTTCAGGGATGGCACCTGTAGAGGCTGCTCCTGAAGGTGCTGCTCAGAGGGAGACCAGAGGAGGGGATTTGGTGTGAGCATCATCACCCTGCAGTGCCCTGCTGAAGGGATGTGGTGTCCCCACCACCACAGCACCAGGGCAGCACCAAAACCTGGTGACATGTCCCTGCCACCTTTCCTGATGATTTAACCTTGGAATTTACCACCTCAAAGCCACGAAGTTAATCCTCATCCCTCCCATTGACCACACATCAGTGCTGCTGGAGGCTGCTGAGGAGCAGTTTATCCCCCTGGAGAACCTGGGGCCAGGCTCTGGTTCTGGGTATTTTCCAAGATTTAGTGAAAGGTCCACGGTGGCTGCTTTTCTCTCTGCTCTTCCATGCTCTCCCAGCTTTCCCAGCAAGACTTCAGGCAGCTGTGGGAACATGTGTGTGAGTGCAAATGAGGGCAAGGCAGGAGGAGGAGAAGGACTTCAAGGAGATGTGTGTCTCCCAGAAGCTGGTGTTAAAAGAAGACAGGAAGCTGGGATGAACGATGCTGAAGATAAAAAGCCAAGGGACAGCTGGCAGGGGAAAGAAAGAGTTGCTTAAAGGAGGGAAAGTACATAAGAGACAGAAGGGGAGGAGGCAGAACAGCAGGGATATCGTTTATCAGGACATGTTTTGTCTTTGGAAGAAAAACCAAAAAAGATAAATAAACCCACAAAGCTGAACTAAAAACCTTGTGGCAAAAAATTCAAGTGAGCCTCGGGGAACATCTCTGCAGGTGGGTGATACAAGGGCTCTGTGAATGGGCTGAATGATGTTGTCTGCAGTTTTGCATTCACCAGGGTGAGCACCAGCCCTTCCTGGGGCTCCCCAGCAACCCAAAGACTTCTTTAAATGGGAGCCTCTGGGCTGTGAGGGTGGGAAGGGAAAGGGAAAAGAGAGGGAAAACAAAGGGAACTGAGAGTCCTCAGGCTCTTGAACATGAATATATTACAAACTCTTAACCTCATCAGTATTATTTATATGTTTGCGTAAGAATACACAATACTTAAACAAACTTGTGTGGTGAAGGAGGGTGTCAGGGAAGGGCTCCTCAAGTCACTTCTCCTTAAAGCCCTGTCCTGGTTTGGCTTTAAACCATAACAAGACCATCCAGAAGGAGGGTGCAGATGGGTGTCCCTGTGTGTAGACACCAGCACAAGAGGTTTCCAAGGCAGAGGACAGAGACTCAGGGGGTGAAAGCTGCACATCTGAAATTAGAGCAGAAGGGGGAAGTGGAAGTGTGGGGTGATGGGGTGATGGTGTCCTGGTCCCTGGCAAAGCAAACAGCCCAACGGGCATGGCCAGGGCTGGCTTTGGTCAGAGAGTGGGCTGGGGGTGTCTGGGATGATGGAAAACTGAGCTGGAGGGGAGGTGGGGTAAGAACTTGGGCTGTAGCTGTGTTAGTGGAGTCCTGGTGCCAGGGCAGGAGCTGATGGCCAAGGAGACGCAGAGGCAGCAGCTGTCCTTGTGTAGGACACCAAGCTGGTCTCCTTGCAGGGACAGCTGGAGATGAGGCTGTAAATCCTGTGTGCATTGCAAGCAGAAGCAGCCCCAGGATTTTCATCATATCCCTTGCCACAGGACAGGAGTGACTCTGCCCCCATAAACCTGGGGGTGATTTGATTGTGGCTCTGAGCTAGCAGGCATCTCACAGCCTCATGTGCCCACAGCAGCATCCCTGGGGGTACAGCAGCTCCTGCAGCACTGCTTGGGGGGAGAGGGGGGAGGTCCCTGACACAGCCCTGGCACATCCCAGGGGTGCTGAGTGGCACTGGTGGCCAGGTCACTGCCCTGATGGATTCAGAGCCTCATGTCCATGGGGTGATGCAGCTGAGGGATCCAAAAAAATCATCACTATAAAATCTGAAACCTCTTATAGAGTGGATGAACTCCATCACCCCAGGCACTCCCTGGGGCTCTAAGGGCCACTGATTTCTTCTGCTGCTCTTAAGCCTTTAACACTGCCCAGGCTCTGGGAGGTCTTTGCATCCCATGGCAACGTGGGAACTGGGAAGCCAGAAACCCCTCAGCAACTGAGTCTGCTTCTCCCTCATCCCCACCACCCTGTTAAGCCTTTCCAAGCCCCTTTGCCAACAGAGGGTGCAGAGCAGGCACTGCCCTGGGGGATGTGCTTTGGGGCACAGCCTCTGGGATCCATGGCACTTATTCCCTTCAGGACCTTTACACTGGGGCTGCACTTTGGTGCCAGTCTGACTATGGGCTGTGGTTGCCTCCTGGTTATGAATCCCATAGCGTAGCACCAGGAAAGCATCCGCAGCCCAGAGAGTCTGCTCTCTGCATGGCTCTGCTCCACGACCTGTCTTTTCTTGGCTGTAAATATTAACAATATGAGTTAAGTGGTGTTAGAGACTACATGAATTTTTAAACAGTTCCTCGGCAGCTTTTTTTCTCTAGGAAAATCTTTACCTTTATCTTTATCTTGCAGATATGGGCTGAGTCCATTGAGCAGTCCAGGAGCACAGGGTGACCATGGGCTTTTTGCAGTCTTTGCAAAAAAGGGGTGAGTTCTGGTGCTTTTGGGGGTGTGAACTTGAGTTCCACCACACCAGAGGTACAGCATGTTCTGGGAGAATTAATGATGAAACTTTTCAGCTCACCTCCAGACCCAGGGTGCAGAGAGGGGCAGCACTCCTGGCTTGGCTTCTCTTTCACCATGAGCTCTTCTCCTGGATTAAAAATACGGAGCCCCTGGTGGCAGCACCCATGGCTCCTCATGGATATTGCCCAGCATTCCTGGTGATGGGTGTGAGCACTCCAGGGAAAGGCACAGGAAAAGGTCAGCAACAAAAAAATTACAGCTCTGGGAAGAAAAGATGTTTGGTTTGTAATTTTAATCCTTGGGGGAAGGAGTCAGGCCTGCACTTCATTCTTCCCACTGCAATTTGGCAAATGCCAGCAGCTTTGGAAAGTTCACATTTTTCTGTATTGCTGCTTGAAACAAGACCATTTTCTGACTGCTCTCCCTTTGTCCTCCGTTTAATTTCTTTGCCAAAACCCCGTTAAACCCAGAAAGGTCAGGTTTTCAAAAGCACACGTGCCCGTGCTGGGCGTTGAACATTTGGCTGTGAGCTTCCCAGCAGAGGCTGCTGGAAGTTGTTTGAAGGACTGAGGCTCATTCTGGTGCCTGGCTGGGAGCTGAGTTCTCCATGAATCCTGTTTATCAGTGCCCTTTGCCATCTTCCCCCTCCCCAGAGGGGATACAACCCTTCAGAGCACAGCCCTCACGTGCAGGGATTGACTGCAGCTCCAGAGGAATCCAGAAAAGTTCTGTTCTTCTGGGAAACCATCAAAGCTGAGCCCCAGATCACCTGCCCAAACCTCTGTTTTGACGTGCAGACAGCAACAGTGACTGAGCCAAGGAGCAGAGACCCACCTGGAGCTCCCAAGGTCCAGAAACCAAGTTCCTGGAGTTCTCTGCTTCCCTGTCAGATCCAGCAGAGTGGAAGGGCTGAGGATAACCTCATGTGAACCTGTCCCTCAACCAATAAGCATGGAAAAGCTCTGCTATATACCTCACACTGGCAAGTTCCCTGAAATCCAGGCAACAAAACCAAGGAAGGCAGGGAAAACTTGATTGTACTCAAAGATTATTAAAAAAAAAAAAAAAAAAAAAAACGGTCTTGCTGGTAGGTGGTAGGAAGGGCAGAAGAGTCAAAGAAACTGTTGTAAATATCTTACACTGGATGTGGCACCACCTGCGTGGAACTCAGAAGAGTGTTTAGGGACTGGGTGGTGTTAACTTCATCTCCTACTAAATGCAGTCCTCCTGTACTCATCTGAAATAACATTTAATCAGAATCAAGAGAAAATATCTTTCCTGCTTTGAAGGAGGTCCATTGGGCTTGAACCAGGAGGACAATGGATTTTCCTGGGTACTCAGCAGACTTCAGCTTGCACTGTAAAAGCTGTGATTAAAATGCAGCTTGCACGTTTTAATTCAGTTCCTGCTCTGCATGAGGCCCAGAGGAGCCACCTGAACCCCAAGAAGCAGCAAAACCACCTCCCCCCTGCACCCCACAGCATCCTGCTGAGCCTTACAAGGAGGTGAAGAGCTGGAGAGCTGCTGGGAGAAACACAGCTTAGAACAGACCCAAACCCTTCCAGCCCCATGGAGAGGGGTGCAAAGAAGCTGGGAAGAACCAAACCCCCTCAGTAGCCTCCCAGCTCCTTGCAGGTGCTCTGTGTGTGGTGTCTCATGTCCCCTGCCAACACCAGTGACAGTGGTGGAGGTGGAGGGGGTGACAGTCACTAAAACCTGCTCAGATAGCCCTGACACAGCAGCCCCTGGGATTGCTGCTGCTGCTGGAAAACAGGAGGAGAAAACCAAAGCCCTAAGGAGAACAAGAAATTGCTCTGCATGGTCTTTGAAGTGCCATGAGGTGCTCTTGTCCCATCCCTGGAAGTGCCACATCAGTACTAATGAAGAGATTAGTGGGAATGACAGTAATTCTTTGGAGAGACCTTTAGTGGGAAGAGAAAATCTTTCTCCACCTGGGACACCCCCAGCTCCTGACCAGTACTTCATTTCCTCTCCTTTTTAGCATCTTGCTCTATAGACTCGAGGTACTTGTGGCTGCAGGATGACAGCTCCCAGCTCTCCAGTCTTTCATCTCTGCCTTGAGCATTTCTCCTCTCCTGAGCCATCAGGACCTTGGGTTAGGGGTGCTACAGCCTTGGGTCTGCCATGGTTCAGGTGGAACCTGGAGCAAGTTCAGCTGCTCTGGTGTGTGGGTGGGTGCTGGCACTGCAAAGCCTGCAGCTGGTTTGCAGCATCTGCTCAGGCCACAGGGATGGATTTTGATGACCCAGGTGGAGCTGCTGCTTCGGAAGGTTTAAAGTGAGGTTTCTTCAAGCCCCAGCCACACTGGTTAATGGACAAAAGCTGGATATGAGGTGGAGAAAATACTTGGAATGAGCAGGAGGCAGTGGTAAAACACATGTGGATGTGTGGTGGAGTCCCCATCCTTGGAAGGATTTCAGAGCTGTGTAGATCTGGTGTCCGATCTGGTGTTCAGAGCTGTGTAGATCCGTGGTTTAGTGGGGGCCTTGACAGTGCTGAGTGAATGGTTGGACCTGATCATCTTAGAGATGTTTGTCATTCCCCCAGTCTTTGCATTTCTCCCCCAGAATCTCTCTGTGGGCAGAACTACTTTCTGCTGCCTGCTGGAAAGCTCACAGAACCACTTCAGTGTCGTGAAGGTTCTCCTGGATAGATGCTCCTTGGGTTTCCTCTATGGAAGCCTTCCAGTTTCCCAGCACTGGGAGCCATTGCTGGATTACAGTGTTTTCTTGTGCTTTATGGGTTTTCACTTACTGCTTCAATTATTTTGTCTCCCTCTGGAACCTACTTCCACATTTTACTCTCTAATGGCCTCGCTGTGCCTGGGATCTTTAACAATAATTGCAGGAGTAATAATATAAATCATCCTGATGCCACCTGCACACAACTGATTGCTTTCATTGCATTTCTAATAACAGCTGGATGGGATCAAAATGGGCTGGTTTGGCTTTTTTCTTTTACCTCTCAAAGAAGAATTGCCAAGTCTAGCTGCTGTTCCCAGGCATGGGGCAATCCAGCCTGTCCCCCCCATGGCTCTGGGCTGCTTTCAGCTTGTTTACAAGTTGTTCAGGCTCTTCCCTGAGGTTTTTTGTAGTGGTATGTTCAGTTTAAAGGCTTTTGTATAAGGGATGACAGTTCAAAGAATGCAAAGAGCTTCTGAGGACCAGAACCAGCATGGAAGTCTTTATTTGTTAGGGAAAGGAATAAGGTTGTTTGGACCATCTCTGGCCATGGCATTTTACAATTTTAATATAGAAGAGTGGCAAAGACTTGGAGTTTTTACCTTTCTGCAGATGGCAAACTGAGACAGAAGGTTTCAGACTTGTCCAGCTCCACACAGGAGCTGTGTCTGAGTCACCATTCCCAGAGGATCAGCTTAGGGCTGCAGCTACAGCATCCCTGCCTCTGATTTGCAGAGATGTCACCTTCTCACCTGGGGGTGAGAACAGACTGAGTTCTGTAGAAGAGAGGAAGAGGCTGGTGAGTGGTCTGAGGACCTCAGTGCCTGTGGGACTGAGCTTTACCCATCACAGCCCTGAAAGTCTGGGCTCTGTAACCCCTGGCTGGGAGATGCTCAGATGGAGGTGAGGATTTCTCCTGTGTGTGGAAAGCCTGGCACAGCCAGCCCGCACCTTCAGGTTTCCCAACAGAACAACAGCTGCAAAAGTGTGAAGATCAAACCTTGAGGTGTCAGAAGGACTCGGCTGGTGTCTGGTTGGGGAATTCTCAGGAGAAGGCACATTTCCCATTGTGCCCTAGATCTGGCCCCTCAGTATCCCAAAGACAGAAAGGAGGAGGCAAGGAGGCCTTATGGCTTCAAAGGAAGATTTTTTGGGGGACCAGATGAACTAGGATGAAGTAAATCTTCCTGCAGTTCCTTCCCCCACCTTCCAGCATCTCAGCCACACAAGGATTTAAGTGGCAGCACATTGGTGGTTTGTGCAAGGGCCTCGGTCCTCCAGAGCTTCATTTGGCATTCCTGGTATGAGGAAAAAAGGCTCTGTCAGGGACCAGAACAAGGTGGAGAAATGCTCTAAGTCAGCTCCAAGTAAGAGGCAGCCAAAATCCTGCAGACCCTCAGCTGAGCCATCTCTGACTCTTCTTCTCTGCTCTGTTTTGCCCTCTGTGCCCCTCCCTGTGTTGTCCTGCTTCTGCTCAAGGCTTTGATGGGCTTCAAAACCTGGAGCCTGGGGGTTCAGGCTTCACCTACCAGTAACTCCTCAGCCACACACATGGAGGGCAACGCTGGAGCCTCTCCAGTAGATTTTAGGAAAGGGACTTAACCCACCAGAGTGTGCCATCCAAGAAGGAATGTTTGGAAACATGGGTGTCACAGGTAGGATCATCCCATTAGGACCTTGGTGTGGAGTTCCCAGGGATGCTGGGGCTGGGCTGAGCTGGCTGCAGGTGGCTTTGGAAGGGGTGAGCAATGTGGGGCTGTTACTGGTAAACACTGGTGGAGAAAACCCACTGTGGGTGCCCTGTGCCTTTGCTAGCTGATGGGCTCGTGGATCCTTTGGAGGGAAAATGTCTGGATGAAAGGAAATGCAAATTTTTAGTGAAATGTAGAGCTTGAGCTTACTGGGCTGGATGACTCAGAGGAGGTCAAATGGATCAGAATAATCTCCCTGGGCAGCAGGGACAGTAATGAGGAAAAAAACAGAACAGGCACCAGAGGGGTTTCTCTGTACCTCCTTGCTGGGAGTCAGGCTGTTGTTGGACAGCTTCTCCTGTGATTTACTGATTTATGGATGGAGAAATAACAGATGGGGCTGGGAAGCAAGGAGCTGTGTTTGGATCACACCCTGGGTGCCCATTTTGCAAATCATGGTAATGAAGTGGCTGTTTCCAGCCATCCCTCCCCTTTGTGCTCACTAAATATCCTCCCTGCTGTTATTAACCTGCTGCTCTCCTCCCATCTTGCTTTGCCCTGTAGTCCACATCCCTGGCCCTGATAAACACCATCCCCACATGGACATCCCCTGGGTCCTGCCTACCATCCCTTTATCCTCCTTTTTCATGGTAGAGGAACCCCTGTCTGCAGCCTCTTACCTTTAAGGCCTTTGTGGATCTCTTTGTTGTTCCTGGACTCTCTTTACAAGCTGTAGGTGCAGGCACTGCCCAGACTGTGCTGGGCTTTCATTCATGGCTTGGGGCCACATGGAATGGTTGCCAAAGGATGCTCCAGAGTCAAACCCTCCGTGACATTCACTTGTAGAAATGGAATTTTGGACAAAGTTATCTGGCTGTCCCAAATCCCATTTCTGAAGCACCCGAGGCTCCTGAGGCAGAGATGGGATGGATCTGCCTGAGCATGACCAGAGGCTTTTAAAGCTGATGGTCACACTGAGGGTCTTCTGACTTACAACCCCCCAGCTCAGAACTCTCTTTTAGGTGTTTAAACAACTTTCAAATTAGCTCACCTGTAGCTGAGACCTCATTGGCAGCCCCTTAAAATAAATAAAATTGAATTTAGGCTTTCTAAACCACTTTTTGAGAACATCACTGAAGGTCCCATCTTGCATCTTTATTTCTGTTTACCTTGAGCCACCAGGGCAAGTTTTCTTTTCTCATCCTCCTGGCATCTTCTGGCCCCTTCTCATTTTAGGTGCTAATTTTTTTCCTCACAGCATTAAGTGCATCAGGGATCTCAGCAGCTTGGGCACTCTTTCATACCTCCATCCCATAACATGGTGATCCTCATCTTGGCTCTTTGCATTTGGTCATTTGGTACCCTCACCGCTACCTGGCAGCCGAGCCCCAGCATCCCTGCAGCTTCTCCCCACCAACTCCAGAAAACCAGAGACTTCCAGAGTCAGGCATGAAATGCTGGCTTTTTTTTTTTTTTTTTTTTTTTTTTTCCCCACGGGCTTTTCCAGGGAAGGGTTTTCATCCAGATGTGGGTCTGGTGGAGGTTTGTGGGTGCTGGGGCAAAGGATCTGAGGAGCCCTCCTTGTCTCCATGCTCAGTCATTCTGAGCTGGATTTTGACACCCTGTCTCCCTCTGGTCCTTACATCATGGGAAAGGAAATTATATGTATTTGAAAAAATCCCATAACTTTGACAGAAGCCAAGAGCAGTTTTTCTGAAGCTGGATTCCTTACCCTGTGGTATTGCTGAATGAGCAGGTAGGACAGTTAATTTTAACTTAACTTTATGCTTTGGAATAATAGAAATGTGTGATGTCATGTCTAATGCTCTGTCAGTGTCTGTAATGCCATCAGTCATATGAAAACTATTATGACATAGATACTTTTTTAAATGCTGAATAGCTTTGATCATTTTGGAAAAGGTCCTGTCTTAAATGGATTGAACTCTTGGGAAAAAAACCCCCAAAACGCAACCTTTCTTTTTTTCTTTTTTTCTTTTTTTCTGTTTTTCTTTGTTTCTTTTTTCTTTTTTTTTTTTTTTTCTTTTTTCTCTTTTTTCCTTTTTTTCTGTCTTTCTTTCTTTCTTTTTTCTTTTTTTACTTTTTTCTCTTTTTTCCTTTTTCTTTCTCTTTTTTCTTTTTTTTTCTTTTTTTTTTTTTTCTTTTTTCTCTTTTTTCCTTTTTTTCTGTCTTTCTTTCTTTTTTCTTTTTTTCCTTTTTTCTCTTTTTTCCTTTTTCTTTCTCTTTTTTTCTTTTTTTTTTCTTTTTTTTTTCTTTTTTCCCTTTTTGTATTTTCTAACAGATATGAAGGGAGGTTTGAACTGGCTTTGAAAGGATGTTGGAAGCGGGACACTGTCAGACCTGGAGCCTCCCTGGCTGGAATGTGCACCAAAGGGCACTGCTTGATGTGCTGGGAAACAGGGACAAACCCAACTGCTGGTCCTCTGGGATTTGAGGTTTTTTGGGATGTAGGCAGCCTTGGTGCTCACCCCTGGGGATGTGTGTCTTGTCCAGCCTCGGGGTGGCTCTGTCCCCCAGGGAGGGCACAAGGCACATCCCCAGCCCATGACATTTGCCCCAGCTCCTGGTGGGATGGTGACATGGTCGGTGTCAGTGGGGTGGCAGGTACCTCACCAGCTTGGATCATGTCAGGGAGAAGGTTTAGCACTGAATTTGGCTGAGTTATGTTATTGGTGGGACTTGATGATTTTTCCAGCCCAAATGATGCTGTGTCCCTGCTCCCTTGCAGCCTGCTGGGCTGGGATAACCAAATCCCCTGGGGTCTGGGGGGTCCTGTCCCACCCTGCACCTTTGTGTCTCATCTCCCACCCTCTGAGCCAGCTGCCTGCAGCAGCAAAAGCTTTTTGGGAAGGGCACTTCTGCTCTGTTTGTCCACAGGAAGGGAACCATGGAGGGACATCATGGGGGAGGTTTGACTGAGGGTGCTCAGCTTTATCACAGAATAGTTTGGGTTGGAAGGGACCTGAAAGACCATGAGTTCCAAGCCCCCTGCCATGGACAACTCCCAGTCAGGACCAGGTTGCCTCTTTTCCTTTGAACTTGAGGATTTCTCTGATCTGGATAAACCCCTCAGGTCAGGGTTTGCATTTTTAGCACCCTGCAGTGTGCATGGCCAGGCTGCTTCTGTTGCTCTAAGGGAGGGATGGAACTGAAGGAGCTGATGGAGCTGATGGAGCTGATGGAGCTGGGAAAAAAGCCCCTTCCCTCCCCCAGCTCCTTCAGGAGAGGTTCAGACAAGCCTGGCTCAAGCACTTTGGCTCAGCCTGTGCTGGGGGAGAAAGGTGGAAAGGAGCAGCCAGGGTTGAACACGCATCCAGGAATGAACCTGGAATATGGGTCTCCCACCTCCTGTCTTCTTGCCACCATTCTGTCCCTGTGCCCTCTCACCCCTGTCACCTCCAGCATCCCTCCTGCAGATCTCTCTTCTTGGTGGCAGTCTGGGAGCAGGCTGGAGGGGTTCATGGGGAGGGTCCCTTGCCATGCTCCTCTGCCCAGCCTGGCTGATCAGCCAGGGCTGCCCCTGCTTGGATGGTCTCTTCTGAGCAGCTCCTCTACCAAACCCACGAGCCAATGTGTGTTTCAAGGTTTTTCTCTTGCAGAACAGGCTCTCTTACACCCTCCATTCCTGAGGAACCCCCAGGGAGCAGCAGGATGGCCAGAAGGTCCGTGGCTGAGGGAAGGGTGGCAATGGGGCACTGTGTCACCTGCCTCTTCTCCCCGGGTCAATTGAGTGTGTTCCCATCCTCTCACACCATCTGCTCACATTCAGGACCCACCAGCACCCTTTGCTTCCTTCTTCACCCCAAAAGAAGGGCTGGGGGGGAGGGGAGGGTGTCCATGGGCTGCTCCCCTGATGCTTCCCCTCTGGCACAAGGATGGACAATGAGAAGCAACCAGCAGAGAGGCTTCTGAGGAGCCTGAGGAGGAGGTGAGGGCTGTATGAAGGGGTAATCTTTGCTCTCCAGGGCCAAATTAAATTGATGTAATCCCACATAGGGTAATGAGAAGCTCTGCATGCTGATATTAGTTGTTGCCATGTCCTAGTCCTTCAATTATTTGATTCATGCACATGCAGGATAAATACAGGATTAAACCAAAACAAGGGTTTAGGAGGGAGAATCTCTTACTCTTCAATTTTAATCTAAAACGTGTTCAAAAAACCCCAAATCACTGGTGACTGAGGGCAGGTCAGACTGAGGGCAGGAAAGGCTCCAGGTAGAGGGCAGCAGCCCTGGGAGGGATGGGGCCTGGGACACCCATAGTGTCACCAATGGGACCACTTTGAATGAACTCAATATGGTTTTTCTCTCTCTCCTTTCCTCTCCAAGACCCATAATAAGCTGCTCCTCTCAGCCTTGTGGTTTTAGCTATTTTTTTGTTTGGTTGTTTGTTTTTCCCTGAGCAGATGCTCAGGACATGTCCCACTCCTCTGGGGACTGCATTGCCACACGAATCAAGGAAGATGAACACAGCTGGCACATCCCTGTTGCTGCTCCACACTTTCTCATTTATCATCCATCATTTCCTTGGGTGCCATTCAGGCAAGGCCTGGGTGTTTTGCTTCTGTATTTGGGGGTCTTTTTGGAAACACCATCAGACACCGGGGGGTTTGGTGAGCTGAGCCTGGAACTGCAGCTTGGATCTTGTTGGCAGGGGGAGGCAGGAGCTGTTCTTGCAGGGTGATAAACCCTTCCCAGACTGGGTTGGAAGGGACCTCAAAGATTTTCCATTCCTAAAACCCTGCCATGGTCAGGGACCCCTCCCACAGCCCAGGGTGCTCCAAGCCACATCCAGCCTTCAACACTGCCAGGGATGGGGCAGCCACAGCTTCTCTGGGAAACCTGGGACAGGGGCTCAGCACCCTCACACCAAACAATTTCTTCCTCTGATCTCATCTCAGTCTCCTGTTTTCCAATTTAAAGCCCTTCCCCCTCATCCCATCCATCCAGGCCCTTGTCCCCAGTCCCTCCCCAGCTTTCCTGGAGCCCCTTCAGGCACTGGAGGGTGCTCTAAGGTCTCCCCATTGCAGCCTTCTCTTCTCCAGCCTGAACACCCCCAACTCTCTCCCCCTGGCTCCACACCATGGCCACCCCAGTCCTCAAATCATCTTTGTGGCCTCCTCTGGACTCCCTCCAGTGATGCCAGAGGTGACTTTGCAGCCCCTGCTCTGGCCACCACGGATCCCCTTTGAGCAGTGGGGTTTGTCCATTCCTCCTGTGCACAAATTCTGAGTGGGGACAGGAGCTCAGCACTGTGCACCCAATGTGATGGCCTCTCTGGGGAGGACAGCACCTTCCTCTCAGCATGTGATGGTGAGAAGAGCTTGCTGCACTCGTTTCCACCCTGGGATCCCAAAATGAGGGCAGATTTTGCATAGGTTGAGGTTGCTGCGCTAGAAGGATGACGCAGAGCCATTGCCATGGAGACAGCAAGCCAAGGTAAGGAGCCGCCAGCATCCTGCCAGCATCCAGGGAGCAGGGACCTCCCCCTGAGTCCCACTGCATCTGTGGGGGCAGGGTGGGGGAAGGGGCTTCTCCCAGCAGCAAATACAGTGCTTGGCATCACCTGCAGGATAATTCACTGGTGATGGTTTTTTGTTTTGTGGTTTTTTTTTGCTTTTTTTTTTTTTAAATTTCATCTCCCTGTGTGATGTAAATATTGAAGCCCAGATTAAAACCTTTCCTCCTCCCTCTCCTGTGGGCTCTCCTGTGGCAGCTCAATGCACAGAGCCAGCACCCCTCAGGGAGTGTGCAGCTGGGTGCAGGTTACACGCTTTGGTAGCATTCAATCATGCTTAGCATCTTAGGTAATAACAGCCACACTTCAAAAATTGCTTACTAACTCTTTCCCTGAGCCCTCCAAGGCAGGAGAGCAGTGCAGAGGTTCAGCAAAACCCCACTGAGATGGCACCAGTGAGCTTGGGCTCTTGAAACACTGAGTGGGCTCAGCATCCCCTGGCACAGCAGCCAGCACCTCCCTAAAGTCAGGGTGGGGAGCAAGCACAGAGAGGCTGGGAAGGGCTTGAGAGACCCCCCCCTGGGTGTCAGCATGGGTTTGTCTGCTCCTGGGGACTGGAGAGTCAAACTTTGTCATCCTCTCAAGGAATATTTTCATGTATCCAGGGTAGGATGCTGAGTCTGGGTCCCCATGCTGGTGAGGGACCCCAGTTCCTGAGCAGGTGCTGCTGCCATGTACAGACATCTGAGCCCTGTTTGCTGCTCATCTCATCTCATCTCATCTCATCTCATCTCATCTCATCTCATCATCTCATCTCATCATCTCATCTCTATCTCATATCTCATACCTCATATCTCATACCTCATACCTCATACCTCATACCTCATACCTCATACCTCATACCTCATATCTCATATCTCATATCTCATATCTCATACCTCATATCTCATATCTCATGTCTCATACCTCATCTCTCATACCTCATCTCTCATACCTCATACCTCATCTCTCATCTCTCATCTCTCATCTCATCTCATCTCATCTCATCTCATCTCATCTCATCTCATCTCATCTCATCTCATCTCATCTCATCATCTCATCTCATCTCATCTCATCTCTCCTTTCCCAGCCCCTTTTCTTGGCTTTTTCAGTGGGCTGCAAAGCAGGGACCTGCCACTAAATTATGGAACCCACAACCTTGGCCTTTCATAGGATGAACACGGAAGCAGCCTGGCTCCCAAGAGCTGAGCTTCCTGGCCATAAAACTGAAGGCTCATATTTCCCATGCCCAGGCTGGGGCTCTCCAGCAGGAGCTGGTGAGGAGGTTGATCCAGCAGGACTCGGGGAGAGGGTTCCTGGAGCTGGGTCTGGCCATGCTGGATGGAGAGCTGGTGAAGCAACACATGGTAACACCACATAAGGGGGGACGTGGATGTTGGGGTCTTGTAACAAACCCAGAATCTGTTGTGCATGTGGGTGTGAGCTGCTCCATGTCCTCCTGAATGACCAAAATCACATTAATGGGGTGAAATATTCACTGGGGGTAAGACATTGTGGGTTCTTTATGGAGTTTCCCTTTGGCTTTCCCCTCCTGTAGGCAAAGCCTGGGATGGTGAGCACATTTCCACCATGGTGCAGGTTGGCAGGTCGCATTTATTTGATGGATGAGCCCTGCAAATTCATTGGGTCCTGCAGGTGCTGTGCAGAGAGTTGATGCTCAGGAGCAGAACAGATTGCATGGACCAGACCATGATGGGTTTTAGTTTTGAATGTTTTCCTAAATCAAGAAAATGTGAAATTTTCCAACTGAGCCTCTAACTCAGTTGAAGGAGGGAAAAGCCAGTTAAATAACTCTGTGAAGAGCAGAATTAACAGGATTGGCTTTTCTATGGATTTATGACTTTGAAATTTTTGGTCAAATACTCCCAGCTCCTTCCCTTATCCCCCACCAGTTTGGCAGGGCAGGTGGCACCATATGTGATGGGAATTTCCAAGTTCCTTTTGAAGGAGCTACGTGTTTGCTGATGGGCTGGGTGGTTGATGTGTTGTCATGCACAGTCAGAATGTGGCAGAGTTAAATGCCCTTTCCTCTTCTGGACAGTGTTTTGGGCTTTGTCTCTTACCCAGCTTGTTGTCTTGAAACCTGCTGGAAGAGAACATCTCTCAGACCTCTCCTCACTATGAAACTGAGTTTCAGTTGGCCAATACCTGTGGAAGTTCTGCTAGTGACAAAGGATGGACAGGGTTAGTGGACAGCCACAAAATGAGAAGCAGTTATTCAAGCTGTCAGTAAGATTCCTCATTTTTCTTTTGCATTCTGAAAACCTAAATCAGCCTATCCTTAAGGTTTCTTCTGTCTCCAGTGTCAGTGACTGATTCCTCTCCTGAAGCAGGATGATTTAGGTCTCCTTCATGTGTTTCTTTCTACCTCTTTGCCTGTGAAAGTTGGAATTCCCATCATTTCCCCACTTGCAATCCTTCCCTGGGTTCTGCTACGCCCTTGCTGGCAGTGTGTCTTGCACAAAATATCACCCACTAACCATGGAAACAACAAAAATCTCCTTTTTTAGTGTCCAATTCTGCACAGCCATCATCCAAAAGGCAGATACTGTTATTTCAGATGTCTTCACCCTGGCCCTTTGCAATAGACCTGGTAGAGCTGAATCTCTCACTGATTTTGCCATCCCAGGTGAGGTTTCTGAACCGATTTGCAGCTTTTGAATGGTTTCCTCTTGTGGGACAGCCTGGCATCTCTCAGGGTCTGCTGAAGCCTTTCCTCAGCAGGATGTGTCCCTGTTGCTTCCAGGGATGGAGAAGCCCTTGGGACTGCTGGACATGTGCACATCCATGTGGCATGAATCAAATTTCATTTGAAAATCTGGGTATAAAGACTAATTTGAGATTAAATTATTTAATCATAGACTAGAATTGTTTGCTTAGAAAAGACTTTCAGCATCACAGAACCCATCCATAAAGTTCCCCTTTACTCTGAGAGATGGATGAGAACTTTCTCCAAGGCCTAAGTGTGGATATTGAGGTCCAGGAGGGATTTGGAAAGCCAGAGAAAGGAGAGACTGGGGGCAGATATGCAAAAGGGTATTAAGCATCAGCTCCTCCATAGTTAACTAGTTTTTCTGTTTGTTTGTTTCCAAATTCCTTTTGAAGTTCTAAGTAATCCCCTGTGACACTTGGTGAAAGCAAACACGGTTTTCAAAGCTTTGGGTTTGAATTCAGGAGAGTGAAACTCTGCTCACAGGTTTCCTGAATGTTTTATTTTCTTTGCTTTTTATCCTTGTTAAAGGGCTGTAATTTGTGTGATTAATTGCAAATGCAGATGGCAATAGCATTCCTGTCTTGACACAAGATTACACTTTGAGAGTTCCTTGTCTGCTGAGAGCAGATATCTGTCTTCCATGCCAGCAGGAAAAGGGGTTATCATATGGACTCCTCCTTGGACTATAAATTAATTAATAAGGAGGGTGTAAGGAGGTTGTACATAACAAGGAAGATATAAGGAGGTTGGAGTGAGGTGGGGGGGTTGTTCTCTTCATGCAATTAAAAAGTGACAGAACAAAAAGAAATAGCTTCAAGTTGCTCCAGGGGAGTTTTAGATCCCTGGCTTTCCAGGCAGCCTCCCCATTTGGGTCAAAGAAGGAATTCAGCAGCAACAGGATCTATTTTTTAGACAAGTTCCTGCCCAGCTCTGCCTCTGGCTGATGAGTCTTCTGCCACGCTCATGCTTGGCTTGCAGGTGACCTCCCTGCCATGTGCCCTCCCCACCCTGATGGACCTGTGGACCTGGGGAGGGATGGGTGAGCTGGTGTAAACCAGAGAGGTGAAGTGGGCAAAGTGAAGTGGACAAGGTAAATCAACCCACGGTCTCAGGTACATGAAGGGCCCCCAGGAAATCTGGGAAGGGACTTTGGACAAGGGTCAGAGGTGATGGGATGAGGGGGGAACAGTTTCAAGATGAAAGAGAGGAGATTGAGATAAGAGATTAGGAAGAAATTCTTCGGTCTGAGGCTGAGTCCCTGTCCCAGATTTCTGAGAGAAGCTGTGGCTGCCCCATCCCTGGCAGTGTTGAAGGTTGGATGGGGCTTGGAGCACCCTGGGCTGTGGGAGGGGTCCCTGACCATGGCAGGGAGGTGGGATTAGATGGTCTTTAAGATCCCTTCCAACCCCAAACATTATATGATTTTATGATTCTGTAACCCAATCCAGCTGCTCCTCTCCCCTGAAATTCCTTTGCTTTGGTGCTTTTCCCCCATTGCTGTAATACCCAGGTCTATCTTTTAATTTTTTCCTCAGAACTCCACAGTTTTCCCCAGCACCCCAAGAAGTTGGGCTCCAGCATCATGGTAGATAATCATAATATCAAAGGGATGCAGCTTCCATCAGGAAAGGAACAACACACCAGAAGTAAAAGGAGCTGCCAGCTGCTCGGATGCCAACCCAGCAGCACCCAACCTCACCAGCTCGGCTCTGTCTGGTGCTGTTGGCATCTTGGTCATGAAAATCTTTGCAAACACTGATTTCTGCCTGAGATTAAATATCTTTCTTGCTGAAAGCTTTCTGGGAGTCTTGTTGCCCTGCAGAGACAAGACCAAATGAGGTCAAGTGTAAGGTGGTTGGAGAAAAGGAGACATGACAAAGCCTTCAGTGAATTAAACTTCATGCTTAATGGAACCTGAAGTGATGAACCTGATGAACCCAACACTGGAATTGTGGCAACTGAAGAGGTTTGGGCTCAGTGCATGAGGACACCTCCTGTGTCATGGTTCTGGCTCAGCCATTATAAAGAAAAAGTAAGAGATGAATATCCCACCATCACAAACCAAAAAATTCCCGAATCAAAGGTGTCATCATCCTGGGCTTTATTTTTCCCTCATTGCTGACACAGCTCCAGGCTGACCAAAATGGATGGAATAAATGCAAGGTTTGTTTCAGAATCACGAGTCTGCAGCTAAAAATGCAAACAAGGCTGTGAATCTTCCAAAAGCTGAGCAGCTTCGCTCAGCCAGCCAGCATGGGAACCCATGCCCGACAGTCAGGGCTTCTGATTGGGAAATCAGATATAGCACAATCCATCCCGATGAAAAATATCACACATGGTCTCCACTTCAGGCTACTTTCCAGTATCTCAAGGAAGGGATCTTTTAATTGAAAGCCTTAATGTTTCTCGTTATATTTAAAATTAGAGCGGAACAGCAATAAAATTGGTCATGCGACTGAGACAAGTTTTAAGGGAGAGAAGGAAACAGATTCTTCATTTCTTTTTGACATCAGAACATCCTTTAGAAGCCCATGTGCATCTGACTACGTCAATGCAAGGATTAATAATTAAGGGAACAACAGCCCCGTGTCTTTGAGACGCACGCAAGAAGGCACCAGCTCAGGCTGGGTCTGGGGTCTCTGGGGGACACAGTTTTTTGTTGGCATTTCACCTCTCCCTGGTGTGCCTCATTATTTAGAAAAGCATTTTCCCACTGGCCTCTGCCAAGGAACGTCTCACCTGGTAATCTGCAGCTGATGGCTAACCTCAGCCTTAGCCTAGGAAATTGTACCTATGCCTGTTACAGATTGATTTAGAAGGAAGATGCAGAGGTGTTCATATTGATTACCAGTGATGGGGAGAGTTGTGTTTTGGGCTGAAAGGCATCAGCAGAAACCTTTTTGGAGTGGTGGTGATGCACCAATGAACCCAAGAGACCCACCTCACAACTGAAATTGCCTGAGATTTGCAAAAAAAAAAAAAAAAAAAAGCAGACTCCAGAACCAGTTTCCCTCTGCTCCTCACAGCCAGATGAAGGTCAAAAAGCTACAGCAAGGAAACAGAGCTGGTTTGCTCCTCAGCATGGCCCCTGGCCACGCCAGCACCTCAACTTGCTGCTCCATGGAGCCAAGAGGCAGCCCTGCACCTGGTAGCATCTTGCTGGATGCTGAGGGGGGCTCAAAGCATTGGCTTGGACAAGAGAGTCTCCAACTCAAATGTGGTTTCCTTCACCGGGCCCAACCGGCGCTCCCCTCCCTCCTCATCCTACATCCTTCCATGTTGGTAGTCTTCTCATTCATTAAAAACCTGCTAATTATCTCAGCAGCTTGGAACTGCGTTGCAGCAGGGAATTAAAACCAGCTTTTCCTTTTGGCATCCACCACCTCGTGTAATTAATAAGAGAAGAGGAAGCCAGAACATGGGGGTCAGCCCTGAGTGTGAGGAATGGATTGATTGGACACGGCCGGCCCCGTGGCTCATGGCCGTCATGCTCTGAAGATGGCCTTGGCAAGAGCCAGGTGTGTTTTGGGGCCAAACCAGAGAAAAGGAGGAGGAGGAGATGAGGTTTGTTCTTTCCTGGTTGTTCCTCTTGGTTTTTTCCTCCTTATAGCTCAAAATCGAGAGCAAGTGGTGCTCGGTGAAAACCCCGCAACTCATCCTGCAGCGGCTCTTTGTCAGGAAAGGAATGGGAGAGGGATCCGGGGGGGTTTGACCCCGTGTTTTGGCCATCGCTGCCATGCTGAGCGGATCAGGGTGCTCTGGGAGCAGGTGGGTGTTTTGATGGAGGTCTGGACAACAACTGGAGGAACCTGAAACCCAAGGAGGGATCACCAGACGTTCACCAGTGCCAGGTCCTCTCCTCCCTGCCTTAGCAGCAGCAAGTGGCCACCAAATCCAAATGGCCACCGTGCCCTGCTCACTGGCTGCGGGCAGGAGGGAACGGAGCACCCAGTCCTGCAGAGCTCAGCGGGGCTGACGCAGCCTTTCCCACAGCCCCTCCATCCAAAACCTCCCCCAGGGCAATGCACCTGGGGAGCAGTGGCAGCACCAGGACAGAGGGGACACAACCTTCCTCCTCTCACCTCACCGGAGCCTTGATAGAGCACAAACTTTCTTTGCATCTGCAGGAGCTCTCGGGCTGCCCTCGCCCACCCGACTGCCAGGAGTATCCCCACTCTCCACCCGCTCTGCCAGCTCCCTAGAGCACTGATTTACAAAACTACTGTTGCTGCTTACTCTGGACTTGCTCATCTCTCAGAATGCCCCTGACAGGCAGTGAGACATTGCTGGAGCTGGCAGGCTGGGGCAGGAGAACATTGCTCTTGGGGGAGCAGCAATACCAAATGGGGGTTCTAGCCCTTTAAATCCAATCCAGTACTGCAAAAAAACGGGCGAGCGAGCAGGAGAGAGCCTTCAGACTCTTTTAATTAAAGCTTGTACCATATTCTGTCTTCCCAAGTCCCGGCAGGCACTCGCACTTCTTCAGGACATCTCGGGGCTCTCCGGCACCGCGGGATGGCTGGGGGCAGGTGCTCACCTGGGACCTGCAGCAGGAGGTAGGCACTGAGGGATGGGGCTGCTTGCATGGCTTCTCCCCCTCTCTTGCTGGCAGCTGGCAGCATTTCCACCACTTCCCCCCCCCCCCTTTTTTTTTCTTTTGCATGTTTTTCATTTGCCAGAGAGAAAGTCTAACGCGTTGCTTCTGGCTCCTCGCCTCGCACGGGGATGGTGGCAGGAGGCATCTCCTGCTGCACGCCCAGGGCTCCCCATCCCACCACTGCTCTCCCCTCTCCCTCCCCTTTGAATAACTAAGTGTGTGATCTAGAGTTGGTGGGTTTATTGTGGTTTGTTTGGGTTTTTTTTTCCTTACTTCTTAAATCAGAGAGCTGCCGTTCAGCAGAAGATAAGTTGGGATGCTGGGTTCATAAATCAAGGGAGAAGTTGGTCCCTGTCACGCTCTTGCTGCCAGTTTGCCCCCAGCATCTCTGCTCATGGCTGCTCTCCCCTCTTTCTCCCCCTTGTAAGTGCACCAGGTTAAGAGAGTTTTGCTGTATCCTTTCATGCGCATTGCAGAGCATTCCTTAAGAGCCTCACGGACCGAATCCTGGGGTTATTAGGAAAGACAGCGTCGTGTTCACGCCTGAGCCTCAGCTCTTCAGTGGTGTAACCCAGAGCTGGGCTTATAAATTGCCCTTCAGTGGGATCATTGTGTTCAGAGAAGATTTAACTGCTAACTACCCCATTCGCCGATTGATTTTCCTCTCCCCCTCTGCTCCTAACTGAGTGATCTCTTCATTTGTATTTCCACCCAACACAGCTATTTTTTAAAATTATGTATTGTCACTCTTACGGCATCATCATTAAGATATCTCAACCTTAATGAGATCCCATTTTTCTCTGGTCCCAGGTGAGCATGGGTCCTGAGGAGCCTCCCTCCTCCACGGATCCCCAGAGGGAATAGAGGCTCTGCCAGGCAAACATTTATCCTGGTGCTTTCTCGAGGTTGAGAAGACTTCTGACAAATAGCAAACCTTCTGGAGCCTTGGAAATAGGGTTGGAAAAGCAGCCACTAATCTCCTTGAAAAGTGCTCAACGGTGGCCACCAGCCTCAGTAAATCAGGAAGCAAGCTGTTTGTGTGCAGTGTGTTGAGATGCAAGAAAAAAAAGACAAAAAAAAGGGGTTGAAGGATATGAGCTTTTCTGTCATGGGCAATGACAGAGGCAGCCATGGGACAGGGAACTGGGAAGTGAGGAAGGGAAGTGGAGCTGGGTACCAGGCCACAGGCACGGCTCTTGGAGGTGGCAGTGATGCTTCCACTTGAGCAGCTGAAGGAATTGAATTTACAGAGAAGGAGGCAAAGCAAAGATGCCAGGGCAGAGGGAAACCTGCAGTGTTACCTCTGAGGGACTGCGGGGGAAATGGGGGGTGCCCTGGGAATTTGCACTCCTCAGTTTCCTGGTGGGTGTTTCTCCCATCAGTGACTCCTCTCTCTTCTTTTCAGTAACAGTTTAACCATTTGTGACTTTCGGTGACATTAGGAAGGAGCTTGGCCCTTGTGGCTGGGACACAGGATAAAAGCTCCCTTGTTTCCAGCTTGCAGCAGGAGAGCAAATGACCTGGCAAGGAAACCTGAAAGTGTCTGAAAGTAAAAATACCTGTTCCTGTGGTCCCAGCAGGGCTGCAGGCAAACTCTTCTTGGGTGAAGCCCCCAAAAGCTGCTTCCTCCACCCTGAAGAGCTGGAAAAGCCAGAGCAGGATCTGAAAACCACTGAGAAATTCTGGGGAGAGCAAGGATGAACAAAATGTACATCTTGGTTCAGCAAAGTGACTCAAGTCCCTCAAGCATACGGAGGGTGGGGAGTAATTATTTATAGTGCCATCAGCAGTAATAATAGAATGAAATGAAGGGCTGAAAAGTTTTGCTGACTAGCAGGGAACAGGTCCTGGCACGGATGGATATTTCCCGGGCCCAGCCCTTTGCATCTCCAGCATGATGGAGTGAGCAGCCCAGGCAGCCAGCAGAGCCTGGCTAGGGTGAGGACCAAAACCCCAGGGCAGCGTGGGGGAGCTGAACAGCCCAGGAGGATGGAGTGAGTGTAAATGGCAGCTGCAACCTCACCCCTGAGCCACCTCGGATGCCTGAGCCTGGATTTCTCTCCCGTGGACACCCGAGATCTGAGGGGAGCAGCAGCCTGAGGTAGGGGAGAGGTGGGTGGCCAGGTTTGGCTTTTCCATTTTAATTCTCCCGACACTGAGATAAAAAAGGGGGAAGGGAGGGAGGGGAAGGCATTTTTGCAATCAGCATAGTGTAATCCAGTGCTTTGCCCTCCGTAATTAAGGCTGTGTTCTGTGTTTCAATAATGATCTTGAACCATGACAAAAGGAATTAGAGATGGGCAGAGAATTGCTCACCTGGCATTACTCAATTTAAAGTTGACCTGCATAGGCTCTTCTTCCCTGAACTGAGAAAATTGAGTTTGGACTGCTCTTTGTGGCTTTGTGGTGGTGAAAAGACCTCTTTTTTTTTTTTCTTTTCTTTTTTTTTTTCCTTCACTTATGAATGATAAGTAGTATCAACCTTGTCTCTCTCCATCTGAGCAGACGGGCTGGAGGACTGGGCTGGTCACTGGGGTTGTTTTGGGTAGAAAGGTTGAATTTGAACCTTCAACAAACAGAATTTTGGCAAATTTGACAGCCAACATCCTGCAAAAGTTATCCATAGGAGTTTCCTGTGAGCCCCCAGTTCTTCCCTTCCCCCCAGGCTACTTCCTAACTCCAAGTGGGACCAGTCCCCACCTGCACACAAAGATAAGAGCTTCATAAAAAGCCCAAAAGGCAATTTGCTCCTCCTCACCCTCCTTGTCAGTCTCCAGCCACTGGGGATTTTCCTAGAGCAAACAAGGCCTAAATTTCTGAAGAACAAGCAGAAAAATAATTCTCTTTTTATTGTAGGTAATGACCTTTCCTGCTTCCTTTACTCTGTACACTGGAAAGCACACAAACACAGGAGGCAGAGCTCTTATTTTTGTTTTTTCTTCACCAGCCACCTTTAAACAAAAGAAAAATAACACAGTATCTAGAGCAGGAAGGGACCAAAATGGATCTGACTGAGATCAAACCTACATTTGCTCTTTCTAGCTGCTAGAGTCCAATATATTCTTCTATTTAGAGCAGGGGACAGATGTAAACCCTGTTGTAGATCTCTGGCAGGGTCTTACAGCTTGAATGTGTATGATAAATTAAAAACAGTCATTAAATTCTACAGAGGTCTTTAACTGTGCAAATATATCATATGAATTAAGTTGCAGAGTTATTAAGCAAAATATTTGAGATTTAAACTGCAGGGTGGGATGTCAGTCAGGAAGGATGAGAGCAGCTGTGACCAGAGGACTTGGCAGGATCCAGATGTGGAGCCTTCTGGTCCTCTGATCATTTTTGCTGATCACCAGGATGCTTTAGCAAGATTTAGGTAGCTTTTCAGAGCAGGCTAATCCACTATCTGCTGTGGAATTTTCTTCTTTGATTTTTTTAATCTCTCTTTTTTTCTTCCTTGCCTCTTCCTTCAGGATACCTTTTTCCCCTTTCAACATCAGCTACTTTCAGTGTATTATTTAAACCCTACATCTTAATGGGGGGAGGGAAGGGGCTGCAGACAATGTAAACCTTGTTTTCCATGACCACCCAGAGGCTGCCAAAAATCAATTGTCTGCTCGAGGCTGAACTTTATTTGAAGTTAAGCCAAACTTTATCAGGAGCCCTGGGAATACTTGAAAGCAGGTTTTTGAGAAAGCCATGCATAGACGTTACCTGCACAGTTTGATGCAGGTTTCACCCTGTAAATCCTTTTGTGCTGCATCCTGGGCTGCTCAGGAGCTGAATTACTCTGAGTTACTTCTGGCTCTTGCCAAAGCATTGGCTCCAGTTTGAGAACTACCCAGGCACATTGGGAGCCTGAGGCAGAGTTTAACAGTGGAGAAACAAGCCCATGGTAGCTGCAGATGCTTTACTGGAAGCTGGTGGGATGCCACGGGGTGATTTTGCAAAGGTTTCTCTTGGAGGCTCTACTGGAAGAGAAAAGATGGGAACAGTCTGGCAGATGAGTAAATGGAACAGAAATCTGTTTCAAATGTATTTTTCTTTTTGCTGCCTCATAAGTGCATAGTGGCAAAAAGGCCTGTGGGGCTGGGAAAGGAGTAACTTGAGGTGAGGAAAGGTTTTATTGTGAGAAAGCTGCTGTGCTATGGGACAGGGGTTCTCATGGAGGAGGTGCTGAGGCTGACTGCCCCTGGGACTTTTGGTGTCCAGAATGATGTGTGACATGGTTGGCATTCACAGAACCACTCCAGATCTTCAGCCACGCCCAGGAGGAGGAGGCAGGAATGTCTTGGCACAGGGAGGGTTGGTTGCTGGTTGGTAACTCCTGGGAAGGGCAAGATTTCTGCTGTGACCAATGGGCTGGTGGTGGAGATAGTGCTTTTACAACATGGAGGTGTTCACCATGTTAATGGCTGTAATGTGCAACCTGAGAAGGTTCCAAGAAGGTTCTATTAGGGTGGCATTGCCCCTTGGCACTGCACGTGCAGTCCCTGCAAAATGGTTATTTTTATAAATTCCTTTCAGTGACCTCGCATGCAAAGCCCATCAGCTGGAACAGAATCTGCAGATCCAAGATCTGTGATGCTGATAGCACCAGAGGGTTTAATCCTGACCAGTACTGGCCTCAGAGAAAACCTGCTGGGGAAGGACCTGGTGCTGCTGGGGGAAGATGCTTCACCCTCAGCACAGCACCCAGGGCTGGTGCTCCCACCCACCCCACGGGACCCAGACCCAGTGCCATCTGCTTGCTGAGCTTCTGCTGACCATACAGAGTGGAAAAGAAGATTCAGGCATTTTAGATAACCCTCACCCACAAAAAGCAAGCTGAAAGATCAGATTGATCCTTTTGTCCATCAGATCGGACCAGGGACTGAAACTGCAATTTTTTCCTGTGAGCTTCTTCTTGAAGAAATGAAATCTCACAGAGTGCTGTCATGGGGAAGAGTGATAAATATTTTATTCCCTCCTGAAATAATCATTTATGAGAGAGACAAGTTTTCTCCAGGGTACAAGAAGAAGATGGATCTGTGGAAAATACTGTCACTGCTCTTTACAACCTAGTTGACCTGTGTGACTTCAATGAGAGGTTTTATGATGAAGTGATTCGGGCTTACATCATTTGTGGCACAAAGGAGAAGAAGGGCCCCACCTGGGTCTCATTTCATCCCTGACAATTACAGCTCAAGGCAGGCTGAGAGCAGCCAGAGGCATCAAGAAACCTTCAATGGTCCTGCTGACCCTCTTGGAAGCACTGACCCCACTTTTGCCCCGTGTCAGCTGCTAAAAATCCTGCAGATTGTTCTGGGCCACAGAGAGATCTCCCAGACTCCTTGAGGGTGGTTTGGGGTCAGCTGCAAATTGTCAAAACCATTGGTGTGGCCAATTGCATGGCCTTGGCAACCAGGAGTGTCCCAGATGTGAGTGTCCCAGGTAGGATGCAGCCACTGTATCCATCCACATCCATGAAGAAGACCCCCCAGGAATGGCTGGGACCCTGAGGCTGCAGACCTTGGTCCATGGGCTTCAGTCTTCTCTTACATTGACATTGAGTGCAGGAAAACCTCTGGCTTGGCCTGGCTGACACAAGGAACACGCAGATTTCCAAAATCCAGATTTGATTTCTTTTGATCAAAGATTTTGCTTTTTAGGAGAAGGAAGCAGATAGTGTGGAGATTCACAGGTGCTGCTGCCAGGAGGTACAGGAATGGCAGGAGAGGAGGAGGCTGGAAAGGTTCCTCTGGGTTCTTCTAGAAATATTTTATTATTGAGTGGAAATCGAACCATGTTTCAGAGAGCAGAGCTTTGCAGTGGGCTTTTGGTAAAGAAACACAACATTGCCTGTGGCCTTTTCTTTGTCATGCAGACTGTCCCCAGTAGGCATCACATTTGTGTGGTCTCACATGCTGCTAGAGAAAAAACTTGAAGAAAATAGGGTTTGTTTATAAAAATAATGGCAGGGAGGGTTAGAAGAAGCCGTGAAGGAAATGTAAAGCTGGGGGCACAAGCTGATATTCTCCTGATCCTGAGATTTGCCTCCCAGCTGGGGTGGAGAGCAGGATGCTCTGCTGTAAACCACATGGGTGTACATCACCAGAGGCTGAGTGCAGGACACCCAGACAGCTTCTGGCACCTGGAGGAAACAGTGTGCCAGGGTGGCTTCTCTCTTCCCCTCCACACCACCTCCTGCAGCCACAACCAGTGCAGGAAACCATGCAGCAGGTTGGGAGGAACCAAGGCTTGGTGGGGAGGCTGGTGGAACAGGGGCATTCTCCAGGTCCTCCAGACCCTCAGCTCTCCAGAGGCACCTGGTGGTACTGGGGATATGAATTAATAAGGACAATGCTGTTAAAGTAGGTGAAAAGGCAGGAGAGCCATCTCTGCTGTGCAGATTCTTCAAGACAAGCCCATGAAAAGGCCCTGAAAAAGAGAGATTTATTTTTTGTGATAATGTGCCTGCATCAGATTCACCACGGGGCCTTTCTAAGGATCAGATCAGCTGAGTCTCAGTGTGTGAATTATGAAAAGAACCTGCTCTGGGCAAAGCACAGGCCACAGCTGATGCTTCACCAGGCTTTTTCTTGACCATTAGTTGAACACTTTCTGTCAAAAATGTGATCCACAGCAAATCACTGCAGTCTGTTAGGGGAATGTCTCTCAGCTCTCTCTGTCCAGCAGCTACAGGAGGAAACATTTTCTTCTATGTTAGAAGAAAAAGTGCTGCACAGACTCAGGGCAAGGCTATGGGAGCTCCATGCCTTGACAAAGCATTTATGAGGACAAATTCTCCTCTCATCTATAGCCCTGAGCCCTGCAAGGGCAGCACAGACCTTCCCTGACCACTTCCCAGCTTCTCTCAGTCACTCACAGGAACAGCCTAAGGTGAAGGCTGTGGTTGTCTCTGTTCCATTGCATTATTTTTTTCTTCCTTGAACCTATTTCAGCTTTTGAGCACCCTGATGTGTTTCAGGAAAAAAATTCCACAACATAATTGTGGACTATTTGCAAAAATAAAACAATTCCTTTGGCTCCTTTTTTTTTTTTTTTTTTTTTTTTTTTTTTTTTTTTTTTTTTTTTTTTTTCCAGGAAAACCTCTCTTGCTGATTTCACTGCATACCTCTTAGCTTTGGTGCTGTGAGGAGCAGCAAGTATTTATTCTCTGTTCACTTTGTCCCTGCTGTTAAGGGTATGATAAAGCCCTGCTTTAATATGTCTTCTCCATCCCTTTCAGACACTTCTTCCCCAGGATGAAGGCCCTAAAGTGTCAGTCTATTTTTGTGCAGAAGCTGCTCCCTGTCTCTGTCCAAGCTCACTTCCTTCTTCTCACCCTCCCTCCTTCTGTTCTTCTCCTTTCTCAAAAGCACTGAGCAGAAATTTATTCATCATGAAGGTGCACGATGGCTTCAGACACCAGCACCACTTCAGCTTTGTTCTGTCTCTGCCAGAAATCTCTCCTGTTACTTTTCCCCGTGGCTCTCCTCACCCTGGGGATGTTTTCACAGATCTCCCCATCCTCTTCCCATCAGCTCATTCCTGGATGGTCACAGCTGGTCCAGGGCTGCCCAGCTGGGTCACCAAGGACTGGTTTGCTCACGTGTGTTATTCACACCCCTTGGCACTGAAATCCAGCTCCTGCTTTAATCCTTCAGACTTAGTGAGTTTTGGGTTTGTTTTTTTTTTTTTTTTTTTTTTTAATTTTTTTCAACCAAATCTGTGTTTGATTCTCCTGCTTTGTTGTGTCTCACTAATTAATGTTGTCTCACTCCTCACACCCCTCTGGTCCCTGGGTGGTTCCTGAAGAAATGGGCAGCTAGCTGTCCCAGGTCTCTCTGGGACTGCAATGGGAAGTTGCTTTCCTTCAGAAAACAGATTGTTTCTTCTTATTTCCTTCTTTTCCCATCTTCTTCATAATGAGGAACAATGCAAACAGCTCACTTAACCTTGCTGCTGTGTCCTGTCTCTCCTGGGGATAATTTTCATTTATCAGCCACACTGTCTCCCTGGCAAACTCCCTTCCCCTGGTGTTTCTGAAGAGGTTTTATTTTTATTTCTTATGCTGCGAGCAAGTTTCTGCTTGAAACCCCTTTTTGGCCTGCAATATCGTCCTTCTCCATGCAATTTGTTGGGTTCAGGGATCTCTTTTCTCTCTTGAACATGGCTCATGCTTTTTTAAGAGATGCCTTTTAATCCTCTACTTTGTGCTGTGTAGCAGCACAAACTTTGTTCCTTCTAACTCTGGTTGGTTTGGCACCATATGTTTACTCCATGTTTATTATACAGTTTAAAAAGTTATTTTAGTCTTTTAACTCATCCTTTTAAAAACAAAAGTCTTCTCAAGCAACTTACTAATTTTTAATACACTTTCCTACTATTTTCAATACACTTTTTAATACTATTTTTAATACACGTTTTTAAGATCATATGAGAAATGCTTGCTGTTTGAATAGTCTGTGGGCAGAGCAAGAGTCAATTATTTTAGCTCCAACAGATATTTATTATGTCCAAACATTATCCTAGAGGTCATGCCTTATGTGGGATACATTGGGTGTAGTGTTACCCAGCATCTGTCCCAGCTTCCCAGAGCCCCACCACTCAGCATCTTCCCACCAAACCCAATGTGATGGTTCTGTTACCCCCCACCCAAATGGGAATCCCCATGCCTGAGCTTCCAGGAGCTGCAAAAATACTTCAGGCTCTGCTCAGCTTTCCTGGCTGCTCTGGGTGGCCCTGATCAACCCCCAACCAATGCAGCTGAGTTCCAGTTCTGCAAGTGCAGCAATGGCATCTGGAGATGTGGGGAGAAGCAGGAGATGGGGCTGTGGGGTGGGACTTGGAGCCCTTTGTGCCTATTTGACCCAAAGCAAGCCCTATTATATTTTCCTGTGTGTCTAAGCCACATGTCCAGAAAACAATAAAAATACTTGGAGTTAGAATCCACCAGGTTGAATAATGTCATGTTTTATATATATATATATAACACATATATATAATGATGTTATATATATGTGTGCTATATATATATGTTATACATATATGTTATATATATATATATGAATAATGTCATGTTATTAATGCCAATGCTTCCACAGACAGATAAAAACGATTTCCTTTGGAAGACACAACTGCATGACTGTGGCAATGGCCATATTAAAGGTGGCAGGAGTATTCAGGAGGGCCTAAATTAATTAATAATGGAAATGTTTGAAAGAAAATGAGTATGCTTTTTGGGCTCAGCCTCAAATATGTTTTACTGACATCTTGCAGAAAAATCTGGGCAAAAGTGGCAGTGGTGTGTGAGAGATGACTGGGTTTTATTTTGAAGTAAATAAGTAGAACAGGAGAGAGAGGAGGAGAACACACAAGAGCTCAATCAATAAGCTGTGTGATCAAATGAAAACTTTTGCATGGTGATGTTGCATGACCTCAGGGTTTAAAAACAGAATATGTTTTGTTTACCAAAAAACCCAAGAATGTTTGGAAGCATGTTTGACTGTCATATACAGCCCATGCTTTATGGATTGCTTCTTTACCATATGGAAGCTGGAGAAATTAAGAACCTTTTGATAAGTAATGGCTCAAAAAAAACCCCCAAAACCAAAAACCCAACATAAGTAGAGAAGAAATTGTTTGGCAGAATTTGAGGGCTGCTGGCAAAGTCAGGAAAACCCATTCCTTCCAGGGGAGTACCTGAAATCAGAGGCACCTGAGCCTGAGCAAGTGAATTGGTGGCTTTATAAATCCTCACAGCTGCTTCCTTGCACTAAGGCAAAGCTGCACCCGTGGGTCTGACAAGAGAGAAGAGGAGAGACGAGAAGAGACGAGACACTTCTCTGTGCTGTGAATCCATTTCAAGGGAATGGGTTGTTTGGGCTGTGCTGGGCATCAGCTCTCTGCCTACTTAGAGCAGCAGCCAGGGGAACCTCTTATAGGTACCAGGACAGGTGAGGAGGGTTTGGGTATCTAACACCTGAACCCCACTCAGTCCCACCCTGGTTCTGAGTGCTGGGATCCAGCCTGAAGGCTGCAGGCACCATCTGCCCATTGAAATGCAACCCAGAGCCTTTAAACCCTCTTTATCTTCTGGAAGGATTTCAGCAGCAGAAATGTGTGTAGCTCTTTCCCCCTGTCTCCTGGATGGATCTCTACTGGAGCTTTGTTTCAAGCCCCCTCTGCTCCTGATTTTACTTCTCAGGTAGACTTTGGACCTAATTTCTCACATATTCTGGCACTGCTGCTTTGTTCTGGTACCAGCACTTGGCTCTTCTCACCAGGTTCAGATCCTGTAGAACCCCTCCTGGTGAGAGACAAACTTTTTAGCAGGGCCTGTAGTGGTGAGACAAGGGGTGATGGTGTTAAACAGAGTTGGGATATATAGACTGGATATTGAGAAGAAATCTTTACAGGGAGGGTGGTGAGACCCTGGCCCAGGCTATCCAGAGAGGTGGGGGGTGCTCTATCCCTGGAAACATTCCAGGACACATCCCAGACCAGGCTGGATGGGGCTGTGGGGAAGAAAAAAACACACAACAACAACAAAAATTCAAGGGATTTTGTTGGCAGAAGATGTTTCTGCTCACTGCAGGGGGTTGGGTTACTTGGGGGGCTTCCAACCCCAACTATTGTGTGATTCAGGGCACTGCCTGCACTATGACCACCCTTAACTCCTGATTCTCTTTTTTCCCACCATGGAGCAGAACCTCTGCCACTGCCTGCCCAAACCTGTTCCTGATCAGACATTGCAGTTCTGAGTCTTTCTGACTGAGCAGGTTCCAGCAGAAGTTGTGATGGGGTCTGGAGTTGAGGTTGGTTTCATAGCCTGTGTAACTGGGACCTAATGCTATGGAGTAGGATGTGAAAATGGGATTCACATTAGCTGGGTAGATGAGCACATCTGTGAGCTGAAATAACTCCTGAGCATCACCTGGATAAGCCTGGACACACCTGATGAGTTGAGGTCATGATTTGTGCAGCCTTTGGTTGACAATGGCTGCAGCTTTGAGTTTAAAATAATTGTTTGCTGTTCTCCATTTGTTTCATTGGCTTTCCAGCCTGGCCCTGCTGTCATAAACCTGCTGACTCTTGGTTCAGCTCCAGCCCTGCCAGGGTTTGACCCAAACTGTGTTGCTCTTTGGCTGCCCATACTCCTGGGGGGGTCTTTGAGCACAGGAGCCCCTTGCTCCACACAAGGTGAGAACCCCCCCTGCCCAGCAGAATGGTCCCTGCTGAGTTAGATGCAGTCACAGCAATTATGTTACAGAAGTTGGGTGAAAGGGAGCAGTAATAATTTGCAAGTTCTGCCAACAAAATCCCTTGAATTTTTGTTGTTGTTGTGTGTTTTTTTCTTCCCCATGCCTTGGCAAGACTCTTTCCTGTTTTTCTTCCATTACATGGCAAATGCATGATAAGAACAGGAGGCCATTTAGTCCAAACCCTCAATTTATAATTTTTCTGATGTTACCAGATTCTTTTTCTGTTGACTCTGAATATTGTGCAAAGTGTGTTGGGTAAGACTCATAATTAGACTCTTTCTAAATTTCCAAGAGCTTTTGAGTACTCATCATGCTCCTTTTAATGCTCCGTGTTGTGATAAAAACAGAGTTGCATCCAATTGTCCCCAGAATTGGTGCCCTGCAGGTGTGGAAAATTAGTATACCTTGGTGAAAAGAGAAACAGCTGGAATGGAAGATCCTATCCAAGAAGCCCAAGATGTCTGGATTTACTGAGGAATAGTAGTTTTTATTAAATTCTCCCAGAAAAGCTTCCAGGATCAGTTGAGGTACAGAGAAAGGACTAAGAAATAAATGATTGTTGCAGATTCATGTGGTCAGATCAGCATGGCTTGGTGGACAAGAAAATAATAACAAGAAGTGTTGCTTAGGAAAGTAAAAATGAGTGAACTTTCAGCTGGATGGGGATGAAAAAGGCAGCTGGAGGGAGGGGAAAAAGAAAATGTTATGATGAAACCAATAGCTCTTTTCCTCTGCCAAAATGGTACCTCTGGGTTTGATCTGAAAGCATAATTTTGGATCAGCTGAAGCAATTTTTTTTTTAATTTGGTGAATTCAGAATTAGAGGAATGGTTTACTTTTTTTTTTTAATTTTTCTTTTTAAAGAGCATTTTTGTTTGCATGAGAAGTTCCCCAGGGGATGGAGACCTGAGAACACCACATTTTTGGGCTGGGAGCAACCAAGCCAGCAAAGCCTGCTGGAGATGCCTGACCTGGCCACAAACCCCACACAGCTTCAGGGTGCAGCCTTGGTCCTGTCTGTGTCCCCATCCCCCCAGCTCCTGGGGCACAGCAGATGCTCTGTGCTTCTTGCCTACATCAGGACTGTGGTTTGCAGTCTCTGGGGTGACTTCCAGTGAGTCAGAAGATGGGATGTTGGCTGAGGGAATCTTCTGCTCAGTTTGAAAGCAAGTCTTGAGCCCAAGGGCTTTTGCCTCCTAGTGGAGCCACCTCCAAGACTGTGTTGCATCTTTGGATGGATTTCCTTTAAGTTTTCCTGCAGCTGCTTTGCACTGTATAAATAATTGGATATTCACCAGATAGGAAGACATAAAATCAGCTCTCCTGGTAGGATGAGGTGTATGAGCTCTGCCTTCTCTCCTACGAAGCACTTCAGCCTTTCTTGTAAGCGCAGCTAAACCATCTCCTGATTTCTCAGGATGCTTGGGCTGTGGACTTTGCAGTTCTGAATGCAGGGGCTCAGACCTGGATAGAGCATCCTCTGCCTCCCCCCCACAGCAACCAGTGCTGCCTGGGCAACTTGGTTTTTCTTGTCACCTGTTCTTGGCCTTCATTAAATGGCAGAGAGTGAAGAGTTTTACATCAGTTGCCATCTTTTGTCAGGCTGGTTCTTTCTTCATCCCCTTAAAGCCACACTTGAATTTGGGATTGGATCAAGCTGAGCTTCAGGTTCTGCTTGTGAGGATCAAAAGAATAAGATGATTTGCCTGGCCCTGTAACAAGACTGATCCTTGGATGGGCTGGAGAGAGGGCAGAGGCTCAGGGGGCTCTGCCTTTGCTGCTGCCTCTTCTGGCTGCAGGTTGTGTTTCAGGAACAGCCATGTACACATGAGTTTGTCTCAGCCATGTCCTCACCATCATAATACCCGAATCTTACCTGAAAACAAAATCAGAGATCTCTTGGGGCATTTAGTACTGAGTGGTGTGCCTGGTGTAGTTCCAGCCCCACCAGGAACAGCAGCCCAAGCTACAGACAAACTTCTCACTACTCCAGGTGCCCAATGCCTTTCTTCAGCCTGTTCTCCAACACAGAGGGCTACATATGCACCAAGACAAAACCTCCTTACATCAAAGCACCTGTAAGCTGTGTTAGTCATCTTGGATGTTACTGATGTGCTTTGTGGATGAAGGGGATGAGCTCCTTCCTCTCCTGCCTACGTTCTTCCAGCCCACTCTTGCATCTGTGATCTTCTCCCCTCTCCTCTGCCTCCACTGGAAAGAAAAAGAGATGTGAAAGGAAAAAAAAATATGGTGGAGAAATCAGGAAATCCAGATATCTTGGCATCAGAGACACAGTCCAAGCCATGGCTTTAGTGGCTTATAATGAGGAGCCTGGGAGGGACTGAAAGCCCTGACACTCAGCCAGCTATTGTACCTGCTCTCACCTATTTCTCTGAAAGGTGAAGTCTGGAGCAGCTGCTTATTTTCATTTTAAGTCTTAGGGTTTGAGCTATTAATAAGCCTGGAAAAATAACCACATGTTCTCTGAATTATGTAACAGATGTTAAATTCCCCAAGATGAAGAGGTGTCAGCCTGATGGAAGAAGTGATGTGAGGGCCTTTCATTTTCCTTTGGGCTGGGTTCCTCTCAATAGCAAAACTGGTTATCTGCTGGTGGTGGTACAGAGAAAATTCCTGTCACCCACAGGTCTGATCCAACCACACCGTTGCCCTCCCTCTCTGCTTTGTGCCTGTGTTTATCCATTTCTGCTCGTGGTTTGGAAGAGAAATGCCATCCAAAGTGAGTCCATTGAAAGGCTGTGTGGTGATGAGGAGCTGCTGAGTGAGTCACTGCTGGTGCTGGCAGCCAGGGCTGGGGAGGGGGCCAGATCCTTGTGCTTGGCACCAGAGAGGGAGAAGCAAAAGAGGAAAGGAAACTTAGGGCCAGGAGCAGTGTGGTGCTTGGCCAGCCTCGTGGGCTGCCTTGCAAATGCTTTCCCACTTAACTGTTTCAGTGACAAAGCTGCCACCAAGGCAGGGAGGTGTCTGCAGCCTCCCTGGGGCAGTGGGTGATGGGCTGAATGCCAGCATGGAGGAGGTGCCCGTGGCAGGGGATGGAACAGGGATTCACTTTTGTCATCTTCTTGACAACCATTTTTGTTAAGGTTGTCTTCTCCCTGATCCATCTCTGTCCCAGGGTAAGTGCTTGTGACTCCAGGAGGGGAAAGGTCCTCAGCAGCGCAGGATGGTGCTGAGCCAGGAGGGCTCTTCCTAGGATCCTGGTCTTATTCCTCCTGGTAACTTGCATAAGGATGGAGGGAAAGTGCCACCAGCTGTGTGTGAGACAGCTGAGCAGCCCTTTGGGAGAGACATTTATAAATGTGGATTAGTGACACTGGGCCCCAAGGGTGCCACATTTTCTGTGGGTGTAGATACACAACAAGACAAATAAATCAGCCCCTGTGCTTACAGAGATGTCTGCATGCCTGACTGTGACCCTGTGGCTGCTTTCTGTGAGGGGTGACTTTGCTCAGACATTTGTTTCTGAGATCTGCTTCAGCATCTCCTGTTACACAGCTCCTGGCATGGCCACTGTGAGTGCTCCTTCCAGCACAGCTCTGGGGCCCCCTCCTCCTGGGGAGGCTTCTGGGGAAATGCAGCTCCAGGCAGAACAAGGGTTACAAGGACAGTAACCCTAACCCTGCCACCACCAGTCATATAATTGCAGAGAGAGTCCCTCCTGGCCTCCTCCTTTTTTTCTTTCTTTTTTTTTTCTTTTTTTTTTTTTTTTTTTTTTTCTTTTTCATGTCCTGGATCATGGAGTAGAAGAAACTGAATCAAGTGGGTCCCTGCTAAGCATGAAATTCAACAGGATTGTGAAGATAACAAGGACCTCCTGCCTATCAGGGTCTAATCTGCACAGCACACTTCCTGGCACAAGTCTGGGTCTCTCAGGCATAGAACTGGTTGTCAGCAACCCTAAGGACATAAAAAAGAAGTGGAGAGCAGAGGACCAGATTTTGAGTGGCTTCATCATTTTCCCACAGTTCCCCTTAGCCTGTCCTTCAGGAGCAGCTGACAGGCTCACACTGCTCCCTGTTTCTGAGGTCATTACTTATTTCATTAGCCAACTGATCTGGAAGATCAGACGTTATCTTAAAAAAAAAAAAAGGACATTTTACTGTCATGAGGTGGTTGGCTAGCAGGGTAAAGTGCAAAGCTCTCATTTAAGAGTGAGAGTCAGACACTAGCGACAAGATCTACAGTGAAAGTGATCTGTACATTTGCATCTTTGCCTTTGCTCCACTCTGGGGAGACCCCCCTGGGGTACAGCTGGGTCCAGTTCTGGGGTCCCCATCAGCAGAAGGACACGGAGCTGTTGGAACAAGTCCAGAGGAAGCCACAAAGATGTTGGGAGGGCTGGAGCAGCTCTGGAGCCAGGGGGAGAGAGTTGGGGGTGTTCAGGCTGGAGAAGAGAAGCTGCAATGGGGAGACCTTAGAGCACCTTCCAGTGCCTGAAGGGGCTCCAGGAAAGCTGGAGAGGGACTTGGGACAAGGGCCTGGAGGGATGGGATGAGGGGGAAGGGCTTTAAATTGGAAAACAGGAGACTGAGATGAGATCAGAGGAAGAAATTGTTTGGTGTGAGGGTGCTGAGCCCCTGTCCCAGGTTTCCCAGAGAAGCTGTGGCTGCCCCATCCCTGGCAGTGTTGAAGGTTGGATGGGGCTTGGAGCACCCTGGGCTGGGGGAGGTGTCCCTGACCATGGCAGGGATTGGGACTGGATGAGCTTTAAGGTCCTTTCCTTGGGCTCTCAGAGGAGGGGCTGCAAAGCACAGGTAAGTCAGGCAGCCCAGAGAAATGTGAGCACAGTTCCAAGAGCCAGAGCAGAGCCTTGGAGAGTCAGCAATGGCAGAGGTGGCAGCAGTAGTGCTGTCAGTAATAGTGCTACACCTGGGTGAGGTGTCAGGAGTGGAAGCAGCTGTGCAACTGCAGACAAAATGGCACAGAAATTCTTGCTTCCAGTTGCTCAAAAAACATGTGGAAGGAGAGCAAGGACAGATGTCAAGTGACAGATGGTCCTGGTGTGGGAAAGGGGCATCCTGGGGCACCAGCAGGCTCCTGCCTGTTGTGGAGGTGGTTTCCAGAAGAATAAATAACAAAGTACATGTGTGGATCATCTGGGGGGTCTTGCCCAGGTGCAAGGCTCTGTACAGGGTAAGGAATAAAGTGCTTGTTTGAAATGTAAGAAGAGCGTGATTGTGGCTGATGTGGCAGGATGGCTGAGGGCATGGGTTGGTGTCCCAGCAGGTACTGGGGATGGTGTCACCCAGGTACAGGGCACAGAGGGTCCTGGCAATGGAAAAAGGGGAGCGTAGAGGTGTGTCCATGGTAGTGGGGAATGAACTTGGCAGGTGTCTCTTGAGCAGCAATGCTGCAGCAGGTGGCACAATGCACAGAAGCAGTGTGCAGGGGCAGAAGGTGTTGGTCAGACTTTTAAGTTGTGTGTCACATTGGAGAAGAGGAAAAATGCTCATTGAAAGGGATGCCCTGCCTGGGGACTTGGAGGTTGCGTGGTGGGTGCTCTCCAGAGGTCCCTGCAAGTGCATGGGTGACCCTGGCTCCTTCTCTTGGTGCATCCCTGGGACCCAGGAGCCCTCGCTGGACCCAGATTCCTCCCAGGAACAGCAGCAATATCTCCATGGGTGGGAGGTGGGCACACTCCTGGCTGCATCCAGGGACAACCAACATGCTCCAGGGTGGTGGTGGTGGGAGGGCACAGGAGCAGAGCTTGCTGTCAGGAGGACTCGTGGCATCTCCTGTGGATGCTCAGAGGCTCCTGAGGAGATGCCTGCAGATGCTGCAGGTCTGCTCTCTCGTGGCTACTGGGCTGCAGCTGGAGCCAACCCTGGATGTTTCATTCCATCTGTGCTACCCACCTGGTGTTGCAAAACACATGAGCCAGTCATTGGTGCCCTGTGGAAGGACAGAGCTGTGTCCCAGAGCTGCCTCTTCCTGTGGCATTCAATATTCTCTGCAGACCCAGCTTTGCTTTCCTGAACATCTGGTCCAGATGTGGTTATTCACCTCCTGCCTCGCTGCACTCCTGCCATTGTTGTCCTGCTCCACAGTGTAAAGCTGGCATGAATTATTGAAAGATTGAGTTTAAATAAATGATAAACTCCTCTTCTGCCTGCAGTTAAGGTTCTGTCCCCTCCTTTCAGAGCTGTGCTGCCAGAGCTGCTGTCCCCATGATGAGCTCCCGTGTCACCACTCTGTCACCTGCCTGATGGGGCTGATTGAGGAACATGGAGAGGGGCAGCCCAAGCATGAATGTGGCCGAGGGGATGAGTCTCCTGGGGAGAAGGAAGAGCCACAGCAGCCAAGCAGACAACCAGAGTTTCCCTCCTGGCAAGTGTCTTTTTTCATCTGAAAGGGCTCCTGAGGGGGGGAGAGCTGGGTGGGGGTGGGAGGATGGAGCTGGAGGGACTCGAGGGTGGGCAGCGGGGACATCACTGGGGACCTTGGCAACAAGGACAGTGGGTGTGAGCCTTGGGAATCTGACAGCCTAAAGAATCCTGAGTTTAAAAAAGAGCCTGGAGTAAAATCACATCCCAGGGAAACTTCTTGTGGGACTGGGAGCTTCTTGTGGGCAGCTACGTGCCTGTGGTGTGACGACAAGGGTCACCGTGGGTCTAAACCACCCAAACCCTCCTTTATTATGTTGGCTCTCAGCTGGCAAGTCCAAATGGGTCTTTGGAACCCTGGTAGTCTTGGAAATGGATTTTATTTTTTTTTTTTTTTTTTTTCTTCACCCTTCTGCAAAATGCCTTGACTCACAGTTGCATGAGGCTGTGGGGACTCACAGCAGACCATCTGTTTCAGCTGTTAGCAGTCATTAATTTTCCTCCTATTTTTTGCTACTTTTGAGACACTTGGGGAAAAAATATGTTCTTGATGGCAGTGGAGGACTTCAAAGTCACGTACATTTATGGGTTTTTTTTTTGTGAAACAATGTACAATGGATGCAGTTGTTGTAAGAGAATTACATTTCTATTGGGTTTTCTAGATAGGGAATTTGTCTCCTGTGGAAAAGCAGGAGGACACAGTGTATTGTATTTTCCACCATGCATTTGGCTAATACCTGCCTTGCTTCTATACATCAACTAAAGAGGTTTGTTTTGTTTTCTTGTTTTGTTTTACTTTTGTTAACTCTAATGCAGAAAGCCTTTAAATTAAAAAAAATACTGTGAGGTTTTTTTTGTAAGCCACTACTCGTCTGGAGCTAAGTACTTACTGATTAAATCAGCCTTATTGTCTCCAGTTCTTCTGCCCAGAAACTGGAAAATTACTCAGCTCCTTGACAGGTGTTCACAGCTGATGGCTCAGATTTGTGGATCAAGTGCTAGGGCATATGGCATGATAAATACCAGAACAAACTGATCCTATTGACACTGTCCACCCTCCAGCCTGTGCACATTTATCCTTGTGCCTTGCTCTTGCTGTGTGACAGCCCATTCCTGAGCCAGCTTCTCTCAGAGGTGCTGCTCCCAAGGAATTGGCTCCTCAGGGTTTGATAGAAGTGTTGTGATGCTGGTTTTGCAAGGGCCTCAGCTTGGGTCAGTGTCCACCATGGGTTTGCATCCAACCTGTTTCATTAGTGTGTTCAGCTGGTGAAGGCACATCATTGCCCAAGAGCCTCTCTCGTGGTTTCCCTGGTGCTTGTGTAGAGATTTAGATGCAGTAAAAAAAACTTCCTGGAGTTGAAGGGGTGCTGGGAAATGCTGAAGATGGGTAGAATAAAGGAGGATGGAATATCTTGTGTGGAAATGTGTGATGGGGAGGTGAGGGCAGCTCCTCCAGAGGATGCTGAGTCTGGCTTTGTGCAAATATAAATTGTAGAATCCCAGACTGGTTTGGGCTGGAAAGGACCTTAAAGACCACCCAGTCCCAACCCCTGCCATGGTCAGGGACACCTTCCCCAGCCCAGGGTGCTCTAAGCCTCATCCAACCTTCAACACTGCCAGGGATGGGGCAGCCACAGCTTCTCTGGGAGACCTGGGACAGGGGCTCAGCATGAAGCAAGGGTCTGGATGGTCTGGTAATGGGTAGAGTGAAAAATTCTGCACTGGGCTTGGGGTTGTGCTGGTTTGGGTCATGAAGCCTGAAAGTAAGAGCTGTGGGACAGGGTGGAAACCATGAGCCACCAACCTCCCTGCCTAGTCTGGAGCTGTCTGATGGTGGGAGATGGAGCATCTCAGAGCTGTCAGTGACACCTGGGTGTGGTGGCAGCCAGAGAGCTGTGGAGGATTTCCAGCCCTTCATCAGGACTCTGGCTTTCAGCAGGATCACACATGTGGCCTGGAAAATGCTCTGTTGAGCTGGCCAAGGAGCTGCTATCACTTCTGGGTGTGGGAGCTGGTTCTGCCATGGGGCCATACAACCCCTTGTGTGCCACTGCAGAGTGAGCTGGCACCTGGGGACACTGCAGGGATGGTGACTCCTCTCCTGTTGCCTGCTTCAGGGTGGGATGTGTTGCTAAAGCCCATGTGTGCAAAGCCAAGACTCTGTAGGATATGCTCAGCATCCCATCGGGGTGATTCCACCTGCATTTTGGGGCATAGCCTGGCTCCATTCTGGTCCTTTGTGTGCAGAGGAGCAGGATGTGTCCCATCCCTCTGTCTCTGCCCCTGTTCCTCAGCCAGGTGTGTTCCCTGAGTGCCCTGGGGCAGCCAGTGCCCTGCAGTGCCTGCTGCAAGCTTCCTGGCAAAAGGTGGAGGAATGCACATCTGGAGGCTCAGAGACCTTCAGTGCCCATGTGGTTTCCATTTGGGGGCCTTCTGTTGTTGATTGACTTAATTAAAATTAAAAAAAAAACCCAAACAAGCAGAGAGGATTAGACTATTTAAAAAAAATTAAAAAAGAAATACCTCTATCTGAGGGCTACAGAGCTGGTTTTCAATTTGAAATTTCTCTTAATTTTATTTTTAATGTGCCTTCCCCCAAAAATTTCAATCTGCAAACCAAAAGGAGGTGTTAGACATTTAAACAAAACCAAACACAACCCTAAATCTATTACCCGGCTCAAAATCAATTCAAGTTAATTCTCAATCTACTAACTTTGCAAAGCCAATTTTCTGGAAAAAAATGAAATGCTTTGTTTATTAAAAAACCCAACAAACTGAACCATTGCTTTTTAAAAATTAACTGAATTCACCAAGGTACTGAAAATGTTTCCCATGTTTTTGCCCCAGCATGGAGAAATGTGGGCTGGTGCTCAGCAGTGGGATGCTCCCTCCTTTGCCCCACCTGCTATGGGGCGTTCTGGGGCATGGCTTGAGATTTACAGGTTTGATGAAGAGGGAGGAAGATGATGAGTGATCCCAGGGACCCCCAGTTTTTGCCTTCATCCCCCAAACTGTGTCTGCCTGCAACCATCCTCCACCTCCTCCCTCTGTCAGGAGCTTGGTGCATCTCCTGGAGACCCAGCACAGCCCTCAGCCTGAAAATCACTGCTGAGACCCTCGATGAGGAGTGAAAATAAGAAAAAAGGAAGAAAATCTCTCCTCATCAGGAAATCTGCCTACTAACACCCCAGACACAAAAGTCTCAATGGAGCTTTTCCCCTCCCAAGCAGCTAAAATGTCTCTTGCTGATGGGAAGGCTAAAAATAAGTGAGTTCTCCACAAACAGCTTAAAGATGTTGAAAATGAAAAGCAACAAAGGCTGTAGAATGTGTGAGTCACTGAATTACAGAGCTATCTTTCTAAGAGCAAAACAAAACGTAACAAGGAAAAAAAGTAAAACAAAAAACAAACACAAAAAAATCCCCAGCCCCCTCCTCACTGCAATCCCTTGTGAGTTCCCTGGGTTCCCCCATGGACACCCAACTTCTGGTGAATTAGCAAAGGGCTGAGACCTTCCTCTCCAGTTTTATTCTGTAGTTTGCCAGAGCTGCTCTGTATAAACAAGAAGAGTGAAAAAACTGCCTGCTCAATGGCACAAACAGGAGGGACTTTTCTCTCCCACATGGGCATTTTTTTTTTTTTTTTTTTATTATTTCTTTTTTTTTGGAGATAAGCTGCCTCACTGGAGGTCAAGCCTTCTTGCAGGGAAGAGTGTAAGTGTGTTTGTCCTGACATCATGTTCCTATAGCCCCAGCTAAGCCCCAAATGTTTGGACTCTGGGCTGGGAGTGACAGATTTTTGTGGGTGTGATGGTGTTTGTCTGTAGCTTGAGTTTATTGAGATAACATTGTTTACAGCAGTCCCCAGCTCAGGATTTTTCCCTCCCTGGAGGTCTCCTTTCATGGTGAGCTCCACTGGGGTGGACTCTGCAAAACTAAAACTTTTTTAGCATTTGCAGATGAGCTTGATGTTTGCAGAATCTTGGTGTTTGGGGCAGCAGGAGAGGGGATGGTGCCAAGGTGGTGCCTCCATCTGATGTTTGGAGCAGCCCCAAGCTCCCCAATGGGCTGAGCTGAAACCTTGGAGCCAAGCAGATGGTAGGGCTGGGGACAAGAATCTGCCAGCGCTGTGTGGCCCAGGCCTGCTGTCAGGGTGTGCTGATATCACCAGGGGTGGAAGGAGCTGGAGTCTGCCCCTTTCAACCTATCCTCAGCAGCACTTTCATCCATCCTCATCCTCACTGCAGCAGGGGGAGGAATCACCAGCTCATAGGATGCCAGGTTGGATGGGACCTCAGGGATCACCTGGTGCAGCCTCTCTAGGTAGGAACACAGTTTAGTTGAGATGTTCCAGCACACTGTCAAGATGTGTTGTAAAAGTGTCCAAGGTTGGGGAATGCACCACGGCCCTGGGGAAATTGTTCTAATGTCCAACTGTTCTCATAGTGAAAGATTTTCTTCTGATGTCCAGTTGGGATCTCCCCAGGAGTAACTTCACCCATTACCCCTCATCTTTTCCATGTGGCTCCTCCTGAAATTGGAGTGTCCATCTTCTCAGGAGCCATCCTTTAAGTAGTGGGACGTGGAAATAAGGTCTCCCCTGAGCCTTCTTTCCTCCAGGCTGAACAAACCCAGTTTTCTTCACCTTTCCTCCCACAGCAGGCTTCCCAGTCCTTTCATCATCTCTGTGGCCTTTCCCTCAACCCTCTCCCATCTGTTCACATCATTTTTATGTAGTAGGCACCAGAAGTGAGCACAGAAATCCAGGAATGGCAACAGGAGCACCTGGCCAGGCTGGGCCAGAGCCCTGTCCTGAGGCCACTACAGGGCTGGCTCAGTCCTGGACCAACTCCCCCATCCATCCATCAATTAATCCCTTGGCAGGTACAATAAGGCCTGTGCACAACCAACCATCATAAATCCTCGAGTGGAGCTCACTCAGCAATGGTTTAATCTAGACATTTAGTTTTAAACTTCATTAATTAAGCTTCAGAATAAAGCATCCAGTGCAGAAGCGAGATGACTCAAGAGTAAAAATAAAAGTTTCTCCTGGAATAATTAGGCATCATTAAAACATGAAAATTCAGGCTAGGGAGCAATTGCATGCCTTCCACAAAGTGTTTAATCAGAAATAATGGGATGGAATTAAGCACTACAAAAGTGTAGGCTGAAAGTTGAAAAACTTCTCCCACTTTTGGGACCTGTTACCTGGGGGATGTTACCCATCCCTCCCCTGGGAGTGGCCACACGTCTGCTGCTTAGGATGTTGAAAATTGGCCTAGACAGAAACCCCCTCCCAGGTGCTGTGGGAAATATTATCAGTTCCCTACATTGCAATGGGCCTGAGGGATCTTTCTGAATTTTAATTTCAGTGGATCATCCTGAACTGAGCAGAAGTATTTAATTTCAACAGAAGACTTTTTTCTCTTGAAGGACCTGAAGGTTTGACCCTGGTTATATTTATTTTTATATTTATTTTTAATTTTTTTAATACGATATATAGGGCTAATATATATATATTATATAGGACATTTTTAAGACAACAGCCTCTTCTAAAATCATCCCCTGGCTTGCCCTGCCTCCCCTCGGACGCCACGTTTATTGCTGCCATATTTAGCACCTTCTCACCCGATGCTTTGGCCTCCCCTTTCCTTGAACCCAAGAAAGGCACCTGAAGGGAAAGGGAGAGCCTGGCCAGGACTTTGCTGAGCATCTCCCTGCCAGCTGGGTGGTCCTCAGCTGTAATCAGCCTGACTGGTGTACAGCAGCTTGATAGCAAATTACATCCAGCCATAATCCACTTGTTATCAGAGTGACAGCTCAGTGCTGGTGGTGACAACTCACACCGAGCCCCAGCAGGCAGCCGGGCAGGTCCCTGACAGCAACCTGCCCTGCCTTGCATAATTTTTCAGCGTGTGAATTTGTCACCTCAGTATTATTTTGTCTCTCACCATCTCATTTTCAGGAGCACAACGCGCGGTGCTGATCCCTCCCCTCCCAGCCCCGGGACCTGCCTTGCAGCCCAGGACATGCTAAAAACAGACGGATTGACATGATCAGCTCTTTATTTTAGCAAATAAAAAGAGAAAAGGGCCCCTGGCTGGGCTTATTTATGCAGACACTGGTTTGGAGATGTTCTGGATCTATTTAGCAATTAATGAGAACTTGGTCCTTAAGAAATTTTTAATAACAAATCTCTAAGCTTAATGGATTTTCCAGCTACTGTTTCCAGCCACAAAGGTTGGAACCTTTTTGGTTAATGTCTTCCAGAGGTGAGGGAAAGGAAATTAGCTAAAGGCAGGGACCAATGTTCTGCACATGAGGGGCTTTGCTCTGAATTTACTCAGGTAAGCTCAGGGAGTCACAGGTGAAAGTTTCCTTACGGATCAAGCCAAAAAGAAATTAAAGAGATGGGAAGAGATTAATCAGAGTGTCACCCTGCTGAGGCAGTATTTGGGTCCCATCATCCAGCTGATGGTGCCAAGGGCCATGTTGCTGGAGTTAGCTTTTCACTAAAGGTAGGAATGACAATAATTTAACAAAAATGGTGAAATCCCAGGCTGTGGCCAGGCCTGCCCAGCCCTGCTGGTTTATAAGGGACATGGACCAAGGAAAAAATCCCGCATCTTCATCCTGGCTGGGACCTGGACTTGCCCAGGCAGTGTGCAGGCAAGGGGCAGGACAGCTGAGCTGGTGAAGCTGAAATAATTTGAAAGTGATGGCAATGGGATTTCCAGGTTGTGTAAGGAGCAGAGAAAGCAAAACCCCTCTGCCTGTGGTTTCTGAGCCAGTGATCATGTTCCTTCTGATGGTGAAATCCCAGTGTGGGGTATGGTATGACCCATGAGTCTGAAAGGAAGGAGATGGGATTTTTCAATAGAAAAGTAGAAGATGGGAGGATGTGAGCTGAACACCTTTGGGCCATGATCTCTACACTTCCTCTGAAGAGTTTGTTGAGAGGCTGTGGGATTGTTGCTGTAGATGCTTGGTCCCTCCCCAGGCTGTTTTCCAGATGTGACCAAGGCAGTTTTAGTTGATTTGTGCTGAGAATTGGGTTCCCATTAGAGATTCCTCTGCAATCAATTGATTTCACCAGCAGAACATCTCCCATGTTTTTAGCCTAAATTGGTTTTAGCTGAATTTCACTCCACTGGAGGTGCCCTGCTCCAGCTTTCCCCAGATAGGGCTTTTTCAGTGATCCAAAGAGCAGGTGCCTCTGGTGCCTTCAGAAAGGGAAGTGGAAAGACAAGCAAGCTCCAGCACTAAAGGTGACTGCACTGAGGGAGGTTATCTCCTGGCTGATCTGGGGTGGGAGTTTTAGCTCAGCTGGGAATGATGCTCAGCAATCAGGAGAGGTGCACTCCTGCTAGAACTTGTTGTACCACTCCGGAGAAGGCAGGACATCCTGGAACTGCCTGCATCCGTGATCTGTAGCTTGATGCTGTGCTCCTCTGCCCTCTTCAGCAGCAATCAGCGGAGCAGCAGGCTGGGCTCGGACACTTGGATCATCTTGGATCATCTCCGTGCACGGGGGATGTGCACACGCAGCTTTGTGCAGACTGGAGATGCACGTTTTGTGCACACCTTTGTGAGACACGGGCGAGACACGTGCAGACGTGGTTTATTCTCCTCCATTTAAAACCAACAAAACCGAGCAGCCCACACCTCCCACCCCCACCCCCGCCCTCTCTCCAGCTCCAAAAGGGACCTGAGGAGCTTTCGGGGAGCCAACTTTACCAGGGGCTCAGCCCCACATTAGTGATTCCTTTGGGGTCGAGGACTCGGGGGTTGTGCCCTTTCCCAGCCTCCCGCAGGCGGGCAGAGGGGCGGTGGGGGTCGGAGCGGACGGATCCGCGTCCCCGCTCCCTTCCGCGGAGCATCCCTGGGGGGGCTTAGGTTTAGGAGCGAGGGGGGTGGGTATGGGGGGGAAGGGGGGCTGGCAGCGAGGTGCCGGCGAGGAAGGGGTTACGGGGCCCTGCCGCAAGGTGGGCCGCGGCAGAGGGTGGTCCCCGGGCGGGGGCTGCGCGGGGCGGCGCGGCCGGGGCTGCGCGGGGCCATGGGGCGCTGAGCCGCAGCGCTACCGCGCCGCCCCGCACTCCCCTGCAAGTCTTCGGCGGTTTTCGGTTCATTTCATTTTATTTATTTTATTTATTTTTTAATTTATTTTATTTTATTCCTCCCCCCCCACCACCACTCCGCCATCCTCCCCGCCCAGCTTTCTCGCTCTCTCGCTGCCTCCTCCCTCCATCCTCCTTTGAATAACTCGGCCAGGAGCGATCTGGAGGAGGAGGAGGAGGGGGGGTGGGGGGGGGAAGAGGAGCCGAGCAAACCTGTAGCGGAGGAGCCGGCTGCTGGAGAGGTGAGTCGAGGCTTGGGGGTGGGGGGGAGAGACCCCAAAGAAGGATGCGGTTGCTCAGCTGGCTCCCTGCAAACACCCCCAGCGCCCCCTCCTTAAAGTGGGGGGCAGCTGGTGGTCCATGGGGAACCGACCTATTGGCTGGAGTCGGGGATAGGGGGGCTTAGACGGGGCGGCAGCGGAGCGGTCCCTGGAGCGCAGCGGCGACCGGAGGTGGAAAGGGAGCAACGAGGGCTTGGGGGTGGGTGGGTGTCCGCGGGTGTGGGTGTTCATCCCCTCTCACCATCCCCACGGGAGCACTTGGTACTGGTTTGGTCACTGGAGGGTGGGTGGGTTTTCGGGTTTTTTTGGCTGTGTGCGGTTGTGGGCGCCCAGCCACTCGTGGTTGTGGATCAGGGCGAGCAAGTTGCCATGGAGCAGCGTAACAGCACTTTTTGCTGCCCAGAAAAGCTTTTTCTGAATTTTTGGGCCCTCTCCTGGTTCATACAGTGGGTGATGTCATAAGCAGTCGGTATCTCTGCGGTGTCCTGCTCTGGTGGAGTTAGATAAGAACGAAGATCCCAGAGCAGAGGGAGCATCCACCATCTGTTTAAATAGTCGAGGGTTAATCAATCTGTCAAAACCAACAAACTGACTCGACGGCAGAATTTTGCCCCAAAACACCTCCTGATGCTGCTGCAATCAGAAGGCTCCCAGAATGAATCCTGCCTGCCACCCAGGTGCCACCTCTCATGGATTCATCCAGTCTCCTTTTATTTCGGACACATTTCCAATAATCATATTTTAACACTCAGTTTGCAGTAATTGTCTCCTGGTTTACCCACCTGAGCAGCAAAAGGAAGGCACTGGGGAGGGCTGAGCTGCCCCCTTTGCTGCTCCCCTGACTCTCAGCTGCTTCTCTTACCCCCAGCTCAGACCTTTCCCACCCACCAAGTTTTAGTGGTTGCATCCCCCCATTAGCACCCATCAGACTCATTCTCCAGGTGCCTTGTGAGTGTATCTGAGCTCTGGGTGGCTTTTGGAGCGGGTTGGAAACTCGTTGGGATGCAGACAGGAGATGAGAGCGGGATGGGATCAGCAGTGGGAACAGCTCCCTGGGGTCTGGCTGGGCTCTGCTTGCTGCTGAGTCCCCTGGAGGAGAGGTGTGTGTGATCCCAGCTCACTCCATGTGCTTGCTGGACTCCAGGAGGATCATCTCGTTGCCTGGGAAATCAAATTTCCTTGTTGCTCAGCTGTAAATTAGCTGCACAGGGCTGTGACTGGGAAAGGACTGGATCATCCAGGTTGCTTGCATCACGTAGGCAGCTGCCACTGAAATGACACACTTGATTGAAGGCCAAAAGAACCAAATACGTAACTGCCTGTGATTAATCTCCATATGATGCCTCAGAGCAAGTAAAAACCCCTCCTTCATCTCATCTTGTTTGTAATGAGACAACCATTGCAGGGATATCATTTGGGTCATGTTGTGGCTTTTCGGGGATTTTTGTTTTGTTTTGGGTTTGGCTTTTTTTTTTTTTTTTTTTTTTTCCCCCATTTTATTTTTTGGTTCTGGCTGTAAACTTCCATGACCTGCAACAATCTGCCATTGCAACCTTGTGTGATGCTTCATGAGAGCCCAGTGCTTTAGGTGTGCTGGTAGCTGGGGATACAAATTTTGCCAGGTAAGATCTTCCAATGCCATTTTTTTAAAACAAGGAATATTCCAGCTGGCTTCTTTTGGGGAGGGAGAGGGTCTTTGCATGAGTCTTTTCCCGACTGGCATGCATGCATGGCAGTGTGAGTGCTTTTTTCTGGGAAGGGTTTGATAGGGGAAGATTCATCTTTTCAGTTTGGGGAATCTTTATGGATGCTGAACGGGTTCCTCAGAGCAAGCACTGCACCTGTAGATGACCCCTCTCTGCACTGCACCTTCTCTCTGGGCGGGATGGGGATGGGGATGTGGTGGGTCAGGTCCAAACCCTGCACCCAGTGAAACTTCCAGGTAGCACAAGGACCTCTATGCTTGCCCTAGGGAGGGCTCAGACCTGCAGAAACTGGCTGCTGGTCCTGGGGTCTTTGGGAGTGTGGAGACCTTATCTGGGTCTCAGACCACCTCCCCTTAACTTTTTGGTGGGGCAAGACCGGTCTGGGACCCTGTCCTGTAAATTGAGGGCTGTCATCAGCAAAGGAAAGCTCTTTCCAAACACCTCCCTGCTGCTCACTCCCAGGGCAAACCTGTCTTGCAAAAAGGAGAAAAAAACCAAACAACAAACCAAACTTAATTTAAAGGGAAATGGTTTGTAAAAAGGTTAATTTTAAGAGTCTCCTTCCTTTCCTGTCTCAGCTGCCTGGGGAGATGGGGTCCTGCTCTGCTCTCACCCTCTCTCCATTATCATCCATCCTGTGCCTGAGGGCTGTGCTGATGCAGCCTGTTCTTACCATGTCATGATACCAGGGGGTGTGTGTGATATAAATATATGTATGTATAAATATAGATGGATATATAAACAACATTTTATGGCCACAGGTCCAGGATTTCCTTCAGCAGCCCAAATCCCAGCCCACCCTGGGAAGGTGTAAAGGGCTCACAGAGCCTCCAGAACCCCTTCCTCTGGAAGGTGCACTGCAATGCAAGTCTTCTCATTTTCTTTTTCTTCAAGTGGCCTAATTTCTAAGCCAAATCATTGCTTGACCAGGAATCAGATGATAGTACTACGTGTGTTTTATCTTCCAGAATGATCATATACTGAACAATAATCCCCATGGAGAAACTACTTCTATTAGGAATACCAGTAAACATCATTTCAGTCAATTTGTGGACATAGAACTTTATTGATTCAGCATAAAATATGGCAGGCAATCTATTAGGAGGAGATGTAAAATGAAACAGGCAGAGCCTTTTCAGAATATGTTGGGAAAGGAGAAGGGGTTTGAGATTGGTCATTTTAGCTGGGTGGATTGCTAAGGTAAAGCAAAATGATTTATAAATGAGCCATTTAAACACCACCGAGTCAGTTTTATTCAAATTTATACAGTCTACAGCCAAAGATACAGTAGTTAGTTCAGCTCCTAACTGGGGGAACTGGAATGTATGGTGAAACTTTGTAAGACTGGGTAGCCTTTAATTGCATTTTAAACCTGTGAATGGAGTTGGTGTTAAAAGTGTAAGCAAGGAACCAAAGTCAGTCCTGGGTATTATGCAATAGTACTTGGGCTATCATGAAAAAAGGGCAATAGCAGTAAACTGTTTTACAGGTCTGCTTTTAATTAAATGCAGTCTGCTTTGATAAAAGCACTAAAATATGAACATATTTCTCAGAATAAAGGCAGTGGTAATTAAAGGCACAGTGCAGATTTCATCTGTTGAACCTGAAGTCTTGTGGGCAGGACATGGAAAATGTATAGAAATGTATAGAAATGCAGTGGGTGGCTCTGAAACTGCCCTCTTGTTCCTTGAACTTTGTATCTGCTCCTGCAGTCTTTACCAGGCAGAATCATATATACATTTTTTACAGCAGGATAAAAGAAAACCTTAAACATCTGCACTGCATGCTGGCATTGTGGCTGTCCCTAGCTGAAGCTTTCAAGCAGCAGATACCTCACTTTTTCATACATTTTAGAGCTGTTTAACCTGGATGGAGGTTCTGGATCCATGCCATTTATTTCCTGTAACCACCCCCAATGTGCTGGTAGCTTCAGTGGGTGCCTCCCGGGGTGCAGGTGATGCCAAGGAGGGTGCTGAGCCATGGCAGCTGCCACCTTTGTCCCTGAGCCCCCAGCAGTGACCTGAGCTTGGTGGAGGTGCTGGTTTGGGGGCCCTCTGAGCCCCTGTTTTCTTCACCTTCCTGCATTTCCATCATCATCATCATCATCATCACACATGTTCTGTGTAGTTCTTCATCTGCAGAATGACTTTGGATATTTACTAAAGCAGCAAAGGTCAAAATCTGGATGCTTTGCTTTTTCAGTGGGGCATGGGAGGATGCTGGGTTTGCAGGGCATGAGGAGATGCTGGGTTTGCCTTTGGCTGCCTGGTGTCCTGAAGGCCACTGGTGTGGGATGGCACAGGTGGGCACAGAATGAGGGGCTGCATGCCAGGAGTTTCCTCAGGATCTTTTCTTTCCTGTAGTGCTGGCACATTAAATAATAACAGGAGCAATAACAATAATGAGCAGGAGAAGCTGGGAGCTCATGCTGTGGAGGAAACAGCCACCACAGATCCCCAATGGGCTTCATTCCTTCCTAACCTCAATTCTTCTTGCATTTGTCCTCACTCCCTGCCAGGGACCTGGTTCTGTGTCAGGGTGACCAGGGCAGAGCCTGGCTGAAGTTAAGGAGTTGCAGTGAGCTCTGGGATTGATCCACATTAATAAGGTTTCCTTCACTCTCCTCTGTTTGCAAGACCCCAGGTGTTTGCACAGATACCACGATTGTTTGGAGGGTTACCCAGCCCTGCAAACTTAGGCAAACAGCCCCCTGGTTTGGCTGAGCCCTGCTGGTGCCTCCAGCCTCTCCCAGTAAAGGTAACTGGGATTTAGCCATTGCCTCCCATGGGAGGAGTGTGGCCCATAGGTGTGTGTTGGAAGAATCTTAGAGCTCATCTACTCCCACCCATTGCCATGGTCAGGGGCACCTCCCAAGCTTCAAGCCCCTTCCAACCTGGAGCCTTCAGCACTCCCAGGGATGGGGCAGCCACAGCTCCTCTGGAAGCTGAAGAGCCAGATGTATTTGTGCTGCTCACTGGCAGGGTTCTCAAAGGGTTTGAGGACATGTCTAGGGGCTACCAAAGATGTCACAGTAATGTGTTCTTTGAGATACATTTATGTATTTATCCTTGATCTTAAATACTCTGCTCTGACCCCTTTTAAAAGCTGCGGTTTCAGAAAAATGCCCTCTCTCCACATTTTCTCCTGCATATTGGTGACCTCTGCCAGGGCAGTGATTTCCCCATGGAGAGCTGTCAGCACATCAACTCTTATGCAAATGAGATTCCAAAGAGCTGATCATCCCTGCCAGGTATTAAGATTGGGAACAGCCATCCCAAGAGCAAATCCCAGGAAAAACAAGAAAATGAAGTCTCTGTAGCTGTTTTCAATTATTCAGTCTCACTGGTTCTCTTTATGTTTCATGAAGAAACACGCAATTCTCTCTGGGTCTAACTTGTTTACAGAGTGCTCGTGGGTTTACAACACAGCCAGCATCAGATTTCTGTTGTAAATTTCCTTCAAATAAATACTGAAATAAAAATAAGGATGCTGTAATTTGTGCCACCCTGAGAGCTAAATACTGCACTCCAGCAGGAAATGATCATTTTGGTTTCTTGGAACAGCTTTACTATAATCTTCCAAAGCCCGGTAGCTCACAAAGAAATAAGCACAGACTTTCTTGGGGCAGCTCTGCTCACTCTGATAGGATCTGGATTCTTGTGAATTAAGGTCTTGGTTAATGATGTGCTCCAGAATGGGCTCAGATCCTGCTGAGGCCAGGGAGCTTTACAGCACTGGAGCTCCAGAGCTTAATGCTGGGAGAAAGTCCATCCCTGGCACTGCTCTGCACCTCTGAACATTGCTGCATGGTTGGGATTTTCCTTCCCATAGTGTAGTGCTTGGTGTTGAACAGCTGCTCTGGGGTCAGTGCACCAGGTGGTGGATGCTGTGGTCACCTCCTGCATCCTGTGTGTCCCAAGGCAGCTCTTCCCCCCCCCTTCTCTGCATATTCACAACAGCCTCCCGGCTCTTGCTCACCACACCCTGCTCTTGGCTTAATAGTAATTAATAAAACCCACCCTGATGGATCTGGAAGCTTCTTGTTGGGGCAGGTCTCAGATAGCTGAGCTGACTCAGATAGCAAACTGGGGTCCTCTGCTCATACCTGGATCCTCTTGGGAAACTGGGCCATAATACATGTATGAAGACACTTTCCCAAGGAAACTGATAGCCCTGAGTGTTTGCAGTAGGGAAATGCTTGGAGTGTATCTTGGTTTGAATCTTGTGCTGTGGTCTGCCTCAAGTTATATGAAAATAATTCCAGTGTTATGGTTACCCTCATCTCTTTAATTACCTTCTGGCTTATTTATGTATGTTGATGGCTCCAGTCCTCATAGCTTCTAGGGAACTTTCTGTAGGAACCATCAGCTATTGATTTGTAAAAAAATAACCCTCACCAGATGTTCAAAATCCTCCTTTAAGGAAGAGGCCTCACAGAAGTCATATTTATTGAAAGTAATTAATTGTCCTATTAAAAACCCTGAATGTTTTGAAATTTCATTAATAATAGATAATAAACCAACAGGCTAGCTGTAGTGTGTTACTTTGTTAAATCGACTGTAAAAATTGTCTTTATTCCTATATTGCATGTTTATAATTACTCATCTGTGATGTCCTCTGGCTGCTATGAATAATCCATTGGATGCTGTTCACTTGAAGAGGGTGTTTGCTCAGGGTGCTGGGCTTGGAGCTGCTGTTAATGGTGTCTCCAGCTCTGATGGGTGCCTGTGGTGTGAAGGCAACTGGACACGACTGAGTGAACACATGAGTGTGCTCAGAAAACTGTGCTCAGGACACTCGTGATACCAGACACTCAACAGTTGTGAGTGGAGCAGAAAACAGGGAAACAGAGCAGGGAACGTGTTGGAAATGCATGACAGGGGGCTGAGGATGCACGAGTGACATTTCCTGGCTGCTTTGACCTTCTTTTCATCTCAGCAAGAAACTCAGTGATGCTTTGTTGCTGCCAGCAAGGACCTCATTCCCCTCAGGTGGTTCTGTGCCATCTCCTTGTGTTCTCCCACTCGGAAAAAAATGAGCTGAGCATTGAAGGCAGAGAGAAACCTGATGGGTTTGTATTTGAACAGCAAGGGGGTTGGTGTGGTGATGGTGCCCACCTTCTCTTGCCCCTCTGCCCTGCCACATCTGCTTGGATAAAGGTGCTGGGTGTTGGCTTTGTCACCCTTGTCCCATGGCAGGAGGAGCACCTGGTGCCTGCTGGCACAGAGGAACAGGGAATCCCTGGGCACGGACAGGAGGTGACAATTCTCCCCTTGGCTCCCCTGGGCCGTTTTTGGTAGGAAAAGGTGAGAGGAACGGGATGTGGGAGTTGTTTGGCCTGAGGTCTCTGACCTGCAGATCTCCTCATCTCAGCACTGATGAGGTGTCTGCACAGACTGATGGTTTTTAAGGCCCAGGAGGAATGTCATAACATCTAAGCTGGAAAAAATATCTCAAAGCTGTCAGGTTTCACCCTGTGAGC